>NW_025964268.1:0-600000 GCF_023055435.1 Haliotis rufescens
GATATCCTTCTAACAGTTTAACGGTAACAAGCAATACAAACTACTACTGATCTACAGCGTCAATCCGCTCTTGTTTTACCTCTTTGTAGGTCCAGGTCAGGGTTTGTACTGTTGACGATGCAGTCAGCGTCCTCCTTGGTTATGTCCCCTTGTTTGATCTGAACGTTGAGCCGTCCAATCTGAAGTCCGTCCGATTCAGTCTCGGATACCAATGAATCTTCAATACAAGTTAAAATGTATGTATTCAAATATAACTGAACAATTTAATGAACGAGATACTGTCCCTATTTCAACAAAAGAACAATAAATGGTTTCCCTCAACACAGAAAACAAAAGTCTCTGCATACCTTCAGTGCTCAGTTGTTCAAAGAAAGAACGGCGATCCTTTATCCCAACTGCTGGCTCAGTTATCTCTCCTGTCTCCATTTGTCTTTTATACTTTTCAAAGGCCTTTGTGAAGGATTGAAAAAGAAAACACATACATACTCTTTGAGTACAGAAATAACACAAAATAAAATATATTCCTTGTTTAAGATTAAGAATCTCCATCGAGTGTCTTTTAATAACAGTATGAGTGTGAGATTCTATCAGGTCATCCCGCATGAATCTTCGACCTTTTTATGGTAACTGGTGACGTCACAAACTCACAATGACACGCAAAGCGTTGTGATAGAATGCAATTACAGCCTTATCTCCTTTGCAACTGTGTACATAGTCTGAACCATGAAATCAGTTGCAGAGCCAAAGTTCCCAATGTCAAGGGTTAGTAACGCAATGGTTCGTCATTTGTCATCAGGTGTTGTTTTCTAACACATGGAAATATGTTTGATCACACCCATACTACATCTCACGCGAAAGTCAGTTTGGAATGATGGAATAATAATAATAATAATAATAATGCTGTAATTATGTGTTATCTCTTACCTGGATGACTTGTTTGTCTGATGGATAAATCACTACTCGAACTTCTTCCAGTGCGGTGCTTCTCTCTTGAAAGTTATTGACAACTGTGTACATAGTCTGAGCCACGAAGTCAGGTGCATAGCCCAGGTTCCCTGTGCCTAGGGCTGGGAAGGCAATGGTTCGGCATCCGTCATCAGAAGCTGTTTGCAAACACTTCAGAATGATATTCTGAAGAACCTGTTCAGGGGAAAGGCAATATGGAGAAAAATACATACCATCTTAACAAATACCATCTTTCATGAATGTCCACAAATAGATTCTTGATATGGTTGCTATGTCAGATAGGATTCGAGCCTCTTGAAAAAATTGGGGTGTCATCATTTTTAGGAACAGGTATGTGACATTTTAGCCCCATTGGGGTTGTGGTCACTGAGGAGATGATGTTTCAAGTGTGAAGCTTTACGAGCTTTACGAATTTACAGGCATGGTCAAAGTGTAAAAAATAGGATCAAAGTTTTGAATATCGTGAAAAAGGAACCTATGTTTGGAGCACCACTGCTAACTAAACGTATACCAAATTTTATTTTATTATGAAAGAACATGTTTGAATAATGGCCATAAATAGCTTTGCCAATATGGCTAACGAGACGGCCATAGTGAAAATCAGATTAGCTCTTGAACAAATTGGGCTGTCATTGGTGGGAAGAAGCATATGAAAGTTCAGTTTCACTGGAATGGTTTCCAAGGAGAAGATGTTTACGACGGACGACGAATGATAGCCACTGGTCAAAACAGGACACGACATAAGCTCACTTAACTTTATCAGGCTAATAAACCAAAACGGCTGAATTGTTGGTTACAAAAGACGCTTCAGATTCAGAGATACAAAAATAACTGGGTTAACTTACATCAGAACTAGAGGCACTTGCAGTGGACAGACAGGCATGATACACACGACATCCCAAGTCTCCTCCAGAACTGACAGCAACATCTCCCGGTTTTATTCCTTGGGGATACTTCACTGACAGCTCATCCTGTATTGTGTTCCCTGCAGCTTTCAGAATCGACTTGGACACAGCTCCGTTGTTAAGATCAAGGTTGTTGGACGTTGAGTTTATGATAGCATCAGCCTATTGAAAATGCTTGCTGATTACAAAAACTTTGAGACTGCGATAATATGAAATAAAAAAGAAGGTGCTCGGGCGTGTTTCTGTGTATATCTACAATTTCAATGATCAGATAACATCTTAGTTGACTTACAATAGCAACACAATAGTAAGACCGTTTATACTGATTGGGAAAGCTTAATGTAGATGCCAACATGAGTACCCTTATTACTGTTCCTTCACTTCATCATCCATTTAAGACTTCTAATACATCACGCAAAGCATTGCAATTGAAAGACACGCACTACACAAGACAGAGCGATCATCATATTACACAGCTTAGCACTTAATATACCATACTTACTTTTTGTTTCGCAATTTCGCCTTTGACAATTGTCACTTTGCTGTGTGAAGATGCTTTTTGTCCTTGAGTTGGAAGGACACCTTGTGAGAGAAAGAAACACAGCCACCATGTACTAATCAAATCAATATTCAAGTAACATGATGTCAGACAGGGAATTGTCTGTAAGCACCCTGAGTGCCACAAACACTGACTTGTGTGCACATTCTAAGTGAAGGTAACTCATAAAGACAACCTTGGGTTGCCAGAACCGTGACTATGCTCGTAGGTGTAATGATTAAACACTGAATACCGTCAAAAACAGCTTTAAAAGGCCCAAGTAACTCAATATTTAAAAAACTCATAGTTGAGAGAGAAAGGGGTGTGTGGTGAAATGAGGTTTAGCCTTCTAGATTATTGCGCTTATACAGCTATGGGCATGCATCTGTTCGTAGCTGCCGGTACTAGTCTGGACTAATGCCCATTTTATAGTGCTAGGCAACTTAGATAACATGCTGGCGTGTATCATGAAGACCCCACTCAGGCACAGTATAGTGACTCCAGGCTGAGCAGTCCTTGTTTTATTCCCAAAATGCTGAGCACCATGCAGGGTAACAACAAGTACCATCTTTTAACGTCTTTAGGTATGAAACACCAGGGGATTGAACCACCGACAAAGAAAGACGCTGTATCAACTAGACCACGGAGGCGGTCACTAGAAAAAGAGCTAGTTATATTACATATCTTAAGCTTCGAACAACTCCAAAAAATATTTACGGACACCACCAGTGACTGGTTTGGGTTTTGTAGCTATTGGAGGGCGTAAATCAGTTGTATTGTTGCTCTGTGTCAGCGCCACTCTTCGATCACTGAACACGAACTGTAGAGCCTCGGCGAACAGCTGGGTGGTTTTCCCGCTCATGTCAATCAGGTACACATTCGTCACGCCGCTGTTTGGACTCTCCAGAGTGAAGAATTTCTTAATGGCCTCAACAATGTGCCTGAAAAGAGACATGAAACTAATCATCTAGAAATAAGGATATTGACTGTAGTTAGATGTTCCTGCAATAGAGTCCCGAAAACACACCATTCGTGTGCATATTTACTTATTATTTGTTATAAAAATAGCATTAGAATAGTATGTGCATATGAGTTAAAATGTGGTTTCTCATTTACGAGACTAACATACACTTGAGGATTTCAATGAGTTCAACGTTTCGAGTTGATGGCAAGGTTGATTTGATTTGGTTGATGAACGTAAGTATCATGTACGAATGACATACACAACTTTATTGACATGAATGCATATCTCATTCACCTGAACGTTCCCAAGCACATAAATGATATAACTGGAATATCAAAGTGGCGTAAACCACATCACTCACTCACTCACTCACTCACTCCACAACATACATGTCAAACGTTTTGAAATATTATCTATTTCAGTTAATTGAACAAACTAAAAGGCATTTCGTGACGTTGTTTTAGACATAATGCATTTGTGAGGTACACTTTGTAAAGACACAAGTCTAGACGACACCATTCAGTCTTGATCTTACCTTGTAGCAAGATTTCCTGGGTACCCAAATATCCCAGCACTAAGAGCAGGTAACGCAATAGACTTGTATCCATGTCTGTCTGTCTTCTCCATGCTTAACATGATGGCATCTTTCAGGTCTCTTTCCTCTCCAGCATGACCACCAGACCAACACGGACCGACGGCATGGGCAACCATTTTACAGGGGAGACGTCCTGCACCAGTAGTTACAACATCCCCCGCTCTCAAAGCCTTGTTCTTAGCTTTGTTCTTAGTGTATTCATCACTCTCCCGTTGAATTGTAGGTCCACCTGATAACATGATGTTTATTGTAAACTAGATGTGAAAGGGTAGGAATCCTTGAAATTGCCTGGTATTGTTATCAGGTTGTGTATATTGACAAAATCACAACAAGTTGTTTGTATGTTTGAATTAATCATGTCCTATCACAACACATATACATCATAAAAACATTAAATAAAAACAATATACATACCCTTATCTGCTATGGCTTTTGCCAATCCTCCAATGTGATCTAACCTGTTGTTAGCTGCATTGACGATGACGTCAACCTCCAAAGCTGTGATATCACCTATGACAACATCAATTCTTCTTTTCGAGTCTATGTCACAGCTAGCGATAACTCTGGTCCCAGTTGGGTTTCTACCCCGTGGGGAAGAAGAGACTGAGGCAGGTATTACGCCAATCGTTTCGACTCTTACTTTGACTGATTCATCAAATGACGTTTCTATGATACATTGACTCTCTTTCTCTGTTAAGCCAATGCCTTTCTTCCCATTCTCAGAATTGATGAACCTTCCGATCCCAGACTTCCTGAGGGTGTGTTTCTTATTAATGACTTTCCTTGCAAGACTTGTCAAATCCTGCACAGCGTTGGTAAGGGCCTCCTGGCAGCCACTAACTGTTATCTGTTGTGCTGTCGATTTGTAGTCCAGTTTGCCACTGTGTTTCACCATGTCATGGCTGATATCATTGAGCTCGCTTTCTCTATACACACGAAGGAATCTGTAGACTGGGCTGGGCATTTTCACTATCTGCCTATACACCGAGTTCTGTAGGATAAAGTTGCGAACCTCCTCTTTGATTTCATTAATTGTGTTGTCAAAGGTAACAATTACAACATGGGAGGCCTTCCGGTCAATGTTTAGACTCACAAAACTGCCATATCTCGCCACTGCTGCTTTTTGAAAGGCTGCCCACTTGTCAGAAGACAAAAGGGAGGTATTTTCTTCATCAATTGGCTCACGATGCTCTACGATCATCTCTTTGAGCGTTCGCCCTAGAGCAGCACCATTTTCTTCCGTCGTTGCCATGACAATTACAGTTTCATTTTTGCTTTCAATATCCCATACTCCATTGATCTTCTTATCCTTCAGTTTGTTCATGACCATAGTCTTCACGTCCTTTTGATCTAGAAAGGAAACCAGTCCCTGGGAAAGTGTAAGTCTTTGTGAACTGTAACTCGTACATCTCTCATACATTAAAACTTTACACTCGTTGATTTCGTTCACTTGACCTTTGAAAATCATCTCGTTACGTTCGACATTGATGGTCACTTTCAAATCTGTAGGATACCGCTTCTCAATATCTGCTACATATCCATCCATCTCAAGGAGCTGGAGCTGAAGTGGCTTCAAATATTTGATCGGCTCAGTAATCTCCTTCTGTTTTCTTTTGAATTCGTTCTCTACGCCTTCTACAGTTTCCTTCACTTTGGTACCGACTTGCTGTACTTCTCTGGCATGACCGACTACTATCACCTTATGTTCTGCATCAAACGTATCAACGAGAACAGAGTTTGACTTGGGGATATCGGTCAAATTCTTCTTCACATCCCCCCACATCTGTTCAAGGGTTGTAAATTCTTCAGTTTTAAAGTGATCAATAAAACCTTTCAGATAGTCCTCTGTGTCTTTATGCCAAGATTTTGCTAGCTTGACAGCATTTGGGGCATCCTTGTTGAGCGTGCATGTCATCGTTGCAGAAAAGACAGATAGCCATATGATTTCGGCATGTCGCTCTTTCAGTCTCCGTTTGAGCTCCTCCTTATCAGTCTTTGAGGTTTGCAGAAACCTACATTTGGTTTCGTCAAGGTCTTGGACAGTAAATGGTTTTGGTTGTGTGTACCAAGATCCATCCGTATCCTCACTGCCTAGTCCAAGACATTCCATGTAAAGCGTCACAGTCAGTTTTGCACCACCAATCGTGTGTTGCTTTGGAAGGATTTTATCTATGGCTGAAACCAGAAAACACATATTCATCTGATTTCAGACTGAAGTTAGATCAATAAATGAAATATATATAATTTTATTGATGATGCAGCAAAAGTTCTGTTGCATCGAACTTTGATGACACAGCAGGGTATCGGGTAGGGGTTGTTGCTGATATAAACACGCCATGGCCCATGTGTCAGAACATGCACATTTTATTACCCCTACCAATTCTACCTGTACCATATGAGAGTACAGGTGTCGCAATCGTTTCAGGCTCCGCAACTCGCTGCGCAGTTTTGCGTCCCTTTGGCACCTCAGAAACATGATTATGGGTTCGAATCCAGGTCGACCCGACCTATACCACGTCCGGCTTTGAGCTGACACGCCGTGATAGAGAGATTATAAATAGTGTTTAACTCCACAGTATATCAGAAATCGAGTCTCACGCCAAAGTTGGCATTATATTGCAATGACATAAGCTCAGAGAATACAAGAAAGTAAACAGTTGCACTCAGCAATATTCCAACTACATGACGGCGGTCTGTAAATAAACGAATCTGGACCAGACAATCCAGTGATTGACGAAATTGGGATACTATGACATGCATCAACCAAGTCAGCGAGCCTAACCACCCGATCCCGTTAATCGTCTTTTACGACAAGCATAGTCGCCTTTTACGGCAAGCATGGATTGCTGAAGACCTATTCTTACCCGGATCTTCACGCTTTGTAAACAGTCAAAATATGGATAGGACTGCAATCCTTTAAACACTCAGAGGACTCCAAGCATTCGCTTCACTATCAACATTTCATATAATACATGTACGAGATGTTTGAAAGTCATAACACATAAATGCATAATTCATATAAAATAAGCCAATCATATCACACCAGGCAAGGGGCCCTGGTTGGCACAGTCAGCTGAGGGCAATAATTAAGTTGAGAAGTTCTCAATTAAGCTAGTCATCATTACGTGCTACATTGTACCCATGCCAGGCGGTATGGCACGCCGAATACCCAGGTTCGATTCCCGACATGGGTACCACGTGTGAAGCCCATTTCTGATGTCCCCGGCCGTGATACTGCAGGAATATTGCTAAAAACGGCGTAAACCCATACTCACTCACCCACCCACTCACTCACGGTATGGCTGTACTGATATATTGGTAGTGATGTCTCGATGTGTTTTCTATTTTTTTGGGCATGGGTGGCCCAGCCGACAGCTTGATTATATTTCTATATTCCTTTGAGGGTTTCACCAGTGGTAAATATCTAAGACATGCATCACTTCGGGCTTCCTCCACATAAAGCTGACACGCAGACACATAACTAAAATGCTTCCCAAAGTTACGTTAAACCATACGAATTCACTCACTACATCGAACAGATGAAATTTAAATTACCTCTATAATCCTCAAACTTGACAATGCAATACCCATCACCATTGTGCAAGGAGGCTGTAGCTGGGATTCCATCAGTGTTGCCAGATCTTATATTTTCAAAGTATAATTGCACAGTGTCTTCAGTCGACTCTGCCTTCAGTCCCCTTACAACCACACTGTCACATACAGGTACTTTATGAACCATGATGTGTTGTCCGCCAGACTTCCTTCTCCTGCACTCTTCTTGCAATCTTTCGAAGTCTGAAAGGTGAGATGATAAGGAAGCTATAATTGTTAATTACTATCAAACGATACCGATAGAATGTTGTTTACACTTGTACATAGATTGAGGTGAGGTGAAATTGGGTTTAACGTCGCGTCAAAGATTATTGCACTTATATAGCGACGTGCATGCACGTGTGTGTGTGTGGCTGCTTGTACTAGTCCGGACTGATGCCGATTTATAGTGCTAGCACACTGAGATACCGTGCCGATTTATAGTGCTAGCAGACTGAGATACCATGTTTAACATGAATACCCCTCTCAGACACAGTATACTGACTCCGAGCCGACCAGTCCTTGTTTTAGCCCCTAAATGCCGAGCGCCAGGCATGGAAACAACAAGTACCATCTTTTAACGTCTTTTGGTATGACGCGGCCGGGGATTCAACCCCGGACCTTCCGCTCTCCGGGTGGACGCTCTACCACTAGACCATGGAGGCGGTCGTAGATAGCTTGACGTTGAGTTCATTTAAATGTTTCATAATCTATCTATTTTCATCTTTAATATGTCTCTTGGTCTCGTGGACAGTGTCTACCAGCAAGGCACATCATACCAAAATATGGTGTTTGTTGTTACCCTGCCTAGTTAAATCAAGAACTGGTCGGCTCGAAGTAAGTATCTTGTTTCTGAGTAGGGTATCCATGTTAAACTGCGGCATGATATATCAGTTGGCTAGCACTATACAACTGACATCAGTATGAACTCGTACAAACACACACACGCACGCACGCGCAAATGCACACACACGTGCATACACGTTGTTATAAAGATGTAATAATCGTGAACGCGACGTTAAACCCCCTCACAGATTTTCTCCTCAGGTACAGATATTAGTGTAACCCGTTACACTTGTAACGATGTTAGAATAGTGTTGTAATAACGAAAAAGGGAAAACATGAGCTTTCGTCTTAATTTGAACACAACTAGGTGGGCATCTGTTGTATGAATCACTTCAATGTTACAATGACATGGATAAACTAAATTAAACCATTTCCTTATTCATAATAAATCTCGAGTCGATTTTACGATTTCGACTATCTTATAAGCATGTGCTTATGAATCACTACCAAATAGTGATGATACAAGGCGTTCGCGAATATTGAGTGAGTGAGTTGGGTTTAACGCAGCAGTATTAGTTATATCGCGGCGTGTCAGCTTAATGTGGGAGGAAAGCCCGAAGTGATGCAGGTCTCGGACGTTTACCACTTCGGTGAAACCCACGAGCATGGGTATGGTGCTGACAAACCTAGAAACATAATCGGGGTGAACCGGGATTCGAACCCACAATCACAGGTTTCTGGCGTGCCCAAGGGACGCAATTCTGCACATCGAATCTCGGCGCCTTAGACGACAGGGCCACACGTGCCCCCTGTTCGCGAAAAGATGAGCGTATAATTCCCTACAGGTGGCACCGGTGGAACAAAAATTGCAAAGGCAATATTCATTCATAGATTGTTCATCTAAAAAATAACCACGGGAACATACGGTAAAGTAAACTTGCAAACGGTATCGAACATTATACTTGTCCTCCATGTGTTTACTTTAAAACGTTTGGAAAGCTTTACTCAAGCCGTGAATATTGAAATGTAAGGCAGATCAAAGGACATTTAAGTAAGCGTTGTATGACGCTCTTTGAAATCTTCATAGGAAGAGCATGCTTGATTGTACCTCAAAGTTTGTGAAATGTAGACCCCAAGGGATGGAACTGCTATTTGACTTTTGGAAAGTGGAAGTCATCCTACTTGTCATACAGTCTTGGATAGATATTGTTACTCCGAATCTTTAAACATAGATCTTGATATGAAACAGATGAGACGGTTTCACTGGACTCTTTATATTTCTGATTCAGGTGGGTAAATCATAGGAAGAGAAGAGGCTATTTGAATTAGAACTGAACGGTATCAGATCAGATAAGATCATCGACATACCCGAAGCTTAAGATAAACTTCTTGCCCAAATTCCATTTCTTTGCCAATCCAAGCAGACTCACCACATGACTAACTACATGTACTGTAGTTCTTGTAGATTATACGTAGCTGCGCTACAATATGTATAATGTTATCTCTTACCTGGGAAATTGTGATCCTCAAAAGTTACCAATGCTTTCCCGGGCTCTTCCCCATACAGGACTTCAGTAACGATGCTTCCATGTGCCCGTGCTTCCATCAAGAGCATTAAGTTCTCCTTGTTAGTTGTGCTGCTCACGCCAGTCACAAGAAACCTGTTCTTGTAGCAAGGTATTGGGCGATGTAACTTCAGTGTCAGATTTGCTCCATCGACCTTGTGTTTCCTTTTCAGTACTTTTTGGACCACTGAACACAGAAATAATGAATTTGTAAAACAAGATGATATAATTGTTTTAATAGATAAGACCATTCGTGTGTGAACTGTGTTTAATCATGTTATAATAATTGAAAATAGTGCAATAATTGCATTGAACACTTTATTAAAGCTCATGCTTTACATTACAGACCCATAACAGACTCTGCTTGGATAATATGCATGTGTCTGGGAATGGCTTCAAATGAATCTCTGGTCTGTCCTCAGAGGTGTGTGGTTCGTTTCCCCGACGCATTACAACGAAAGATGGTATTTTTTGTTACCCTGCCTGACGGGCATTACGGGGATAAAACAAGGACTTGGACAAGGCTGGAGTCAGCATATTGTGAGTGACTGGGGTATCCATGTTATTCTGAGCCATGGTATCTCATCTGGCTCGTACTATTAAACCGGGCTTGTACAAGCAGGCACGCACACACGCACGCACAGACATACACACATCGACATGGCGTTAACGCCAAGGCACACGCAACACATATGACAAAACATACATGGACTGACGTTCACATTCACAAAACACACAATGTATACACATACACTAAAATACACACACACACACACGCACGCACGCACGCACGCACGCACGCACGCACGCACGCACGCGCGTACTATTAAACAACATTTCACCTCACCTTCAGTTTATTCTCTGTAAACAAACATCGAAAATCATTTAACATCGTCAATTATGTATTACAAAAACATAGGAGTCAATATTACCTTCTGGAGACTCAAACGTAATGAAGATGACATCATCCTTTCTTTCACTTCCTGTCACCGTTCCGCCTCCACTTCTATTAGTGTTTTCAAAGTAAAGTTCCAGAGTTTCAGGGTTTGTATTAGGTTCAAATCCCCGAACTTCAATAGTGCTCTGTTCTTGTTTGTCATCATCTTCATCGTCTTCATCATCGTCATCATCATCATCAGCAGCAGCAGCACCGGACGTATGGCAGGGGGGTTCCGTGTAAGCCAAAACCTCCACACGTTGTTTGTTAATCAGATGGGACTTCATTTTGAGGATACGTTCTGCAGCTAAAAAAACGATGGCCTCCGTTATTTCCATATTACACCGATGAAAATCCAAGGGACTAATTTGCCTGTCACTGTAGTATTGTTTTATGTAGATGGGGTTCCGAGTGTTATTACTACCAAGTGTTAATACGAACTTTTAAAAGTGTACACAGAAACCTACTTTCAGGATCTTTGAAGAAGACCAGAGCCTTGTTCTTCCCCTTCTTCATATCCACCTTAACCACCTCTCCCTCTCCTCCACCACTTCTCCGCCTGTTTTCAAAATACAGCTTCACACTATCCTCAGTCGTGGAGGGCAGTATACCTTTCACTTCCAGGATAGTGGGACAGTCCTCTGGTGTGGCTATTAATGA
This sequence comes from Haliotis rufescens, assembly GCF_023055435.1. Classification (NCBI taxonomy): domain Eukaryota; kingdom Metazoa; phylum Mollusca; class Gastropoda; order Lepetellida; family Haliotidae; genus Haliotis; species Haliotis rufescens. Next base: position 11,508 of record NW_025964268.1, read on the forward strand.
AACGATTAACATATGCATGAATAATTTATTTATAAATATTTCGAAAACCAAAATTTCAGATTGGTCACAATAGCTGGAAAATACCATGTAAGCATGTGGCCAATTAATTTTTTTCAGAGGTTTACAATACTTAGTTATAATGCTATGAAGGCCTCAAATCATATACCCGTTAAACCAAGGAAGGACTTCAATGTCAGTATACAACTCAGAACTCTTTAGACAACAAGCTACGACGAATTACTGATGCTCTGTCTCGAGTAAATGAATGATGTTTATCCCGAGCCTTTCGTGAAGGACCTGCACCATCCATTCACGAGGGATAGATCATCAGTACTTCTGAGTTAAGGGTAGGTAGAGTCCTATGTATTATTCATTGACATTTAATGAGAGAAAATGAAGAAAAATGAAGGCAGCCTTACGTAGTGTAATCGATTTGTGACGTCATGAACAATGGATGACGTCGTGTATATTTTTTCCACAGTCTAGCACTGTGACGACATATGACTTAAATTGACCTTGATTGAGACTTGCCAAAATACATATGCGCATATATCGGAAAGATATTACATTCGATTCTTATGTGTATTGTGCGTTCCTTGATCGAGATATCTAAATTGTGGAAGATGGTGTTCATTTCATTCTGTGACATCAATATCTTTTAACTTTTGTATCTGGTATAACATAGACATATCCAGTGGAACTCTCGAAATAATTGAGCCAGATATACCATACCTCTACGCTTCAGTTCATCCTGTTTGTGTGAGTCCTGGATAGGTTGGGGACCTGGGTGTTCAGAGGCAGATCGTTGTTGATTGGGTATTGTCTGCTCTTGGAGATGTGCCCCAAACAATTGGTGGGGAGAAGGTGCACCCTGTGGATGCATTTGGCGTCCTTGTGGATAGTTTTGAGCTCCTTGGTAGCTTCCTGGTGGATATTGTTCAGCTGGTTGATAGGGTTCTTGATAGTATGGTTGGAGTGGTGGATGATGGTATGCCTGGGGTTGATTTGGATGTAGGTGTGGTTGACCTGGTGTTGGATTTTGGTATGGTTCGCCTTGTATTGAAAATTGGTAGTGCTGACCCTGTGTTGGATGTGGTTGGAGTGGTGGATAGGTCCCACGTGGGTATGGGAAATAGTTATTTGGATCTGGTTGTGGAATTCTCCCAGGATTGCCATATTGAGGGGGTCCAGTTGCTTGAGGATATTGCGGGTGTTGCGGGTGTTGTAGGTGTTGCGGGTGTTGCGGGTGTTGCGGGTGTTGTGGGTGTTGCGGGTATTGCGGGTGTTGTGGATGTTGTGGGTGTTGCGGGTGTTGTGGGTGTTGTGGGTGTTGTGGGTGTTGCGGGTTTTGCGGGAGATTCCAAGGGTCATAATTGCATGGCTGTACAGTGTCAGGATGTGGATATGTCTCAGGAAAGACTGTCTGGATGTTCTGCGGAGGACCTACTTGGTGCATCTGTCGAGCAGGTCCTTGATGCATGTTCTGTGTGAATTCGACATGTTGCAGTCTTGGTGATCCACCAGGTTCTCTTGTTGGGATCATGTTCTGAAGAGCGTCCTGTGGCCCTTGATTTCTGGGTCCCTGGTCATTCTGTTGTGGGCCTTGGGGAATTCTAGGTGTCTCTGGAGATAACTGTGAGGATTGGCCAGCAGTCGGATGATCTCTAGTTGACAGATGCGCCAGATACCCACTACCAGGTGTCTGATATGGGGAATTTGATCCATGGCCTGGAGATACCTGGGAAGAGGGAGATTGGTCTTGATTGTTTGATAATTGGCTGTCCCCTTCGGATTGTTGCGATTTCGTAATTTGTTTTTGGGATGTTGGGGCTGTTTGAGCATGTGATGGTATTAGAAAATCGGAAACTGAGCTTGGCACAGGATCGTGTTTTGCTAGGGGTTGGGGGATGTTTGAGTTACATGGTGGACCTTCTTCCTTGATATTAGGTGTCTGGTCCAGTATAACATAAAAGCTTCATTAAGATATCAACTTTTTCACTACACATAATGGTTAATTAAACACATATATTTTTCAAACAATGTTCCTAAATGTTGACTTTTTGTCCCAATGAAATATTGTTTTGTCCTGAAAATATCAGGGATATTGTTGTCATACGTACAAACGTTACGACTGAAATTGCTACACATTTAATCACTGATCTCAAAGTATTTTTCATGAATAAATGACAGTTCTATTTTTTCAAATATAAGAGTTATCATTACCGTGCTGTAACGTGGAGGATCTTCCAGCCAAGGTTCGGGTATGAGCTCGTCGGGACACCTCACCGCCGATATTGTCGACACGCCTCCCTCATACCTACACTCTGACATCAGGTGCTCGGCCAGTATCTTGCGTGCATCTGTGCGATGGGACAACGAGAACAGGTCACTTTTCGTCCAATCAGTGATTCAACTTTGATACACTTGTACCAAGATGTTACAGAAAGACTTGTACCATGTATATGCACGGAAGGGAATGGGTACTTTGATAAAAATGAAAAAAATCCGTAAAAATGTATGGCGTCATTTCGACAGTTACAAGGCCATGCAGGGCGAGAGAATGAAATCCACTCACGTGCGCTTGCTTGCATTCCGTTTACGGCTCAATTGACAGCAAGTTGCTTTTCCATTGAGTTTTATGTGTGACGATCTGTTTGGCTTTCCAACTTAATTCAGTTTAATTTGTTTTTAAAACAGCAATAGGGGAATACTACTGGACTAAAACAGAAATAGAGTAGTATAGGTAATGATGGTTCTGGACCACTTCCACTGGAGCAAAATTCATATACCTATACTGCTACTAGGTGGCATTTTTTATGCCAAAATGATTATGCGATTCAACGATAGTCATGAGATTAAGTTAAATTGACTCCAGCTCACCACCTCCTGGAGCCAATGGTATAAATTTTTATAGGTAATGATGGTTCTGGACCACTTCCACTGGAGCCAGATTCATATACCTATACTGCTACTACAGGGGGCATTTTTTCTGTGTAAATGATGATGCGATTCAATGATAGTCATGAGTTGTATTGAACGAAACATCAATATTAATTAATAATGGATAAAATTTACTATAGCCCACGAGGATATTGGAAAGGTATAGGAGCAATAAAAAAATTAGCCACTGTGGCTAAGGTATCTAAAGATGTGGCCAAGGATTGGTTAAAGAAACAAGCGATGTGGCAGATATATTTACCGGCACCGCGTTATATACCGAGGAGGAAGTTTGATATTTTTACAACGAATGAAGTTCATCAGGCTGACCTCTTGTTTCTTCCCCATGATAAGGAAAAACGCGAAACGTATAAATACGCTTTAACAGTAGTGGATGTGGTTAGTCGATACAAAGAGGCTGAGCCATTAACCTCGAAAGATTCAACAGAAGTAGCTAATGCACTGAGCCGCATATATAAACGCGGACCGCTAAAATGGCCTAAGCTATTTCAAGTAGATCCCAGTCGCGAGTTTATGGGATCGGTAACTAAACTGTTAACAAAGCACGATGTCGAAATCGTCCTTGGTGAAAGAGAGGCCCACCGCAGTCAAGCTATCGTTGAAAGATTTAACCGGACATTAGCGGAACGTTTGTTTGGCTTTCAGTATGGGATCGAAATGAAATCGGAACGATTGAGATCAACCGAATGGGTGACACGATTACCAGCCGTTGTATCAGCGTTGAATAATGAAGTGACGAGATTAATAGGGAAGAAACCATCCGATGCTATTAAAATGAAATCCGTGACTTCTGAATCTTCAGCAACGAGGAGAGGCAAAAAAAGGGAAAACTTCCGGATAGAGTAAGGGTAAGATATTTATACCAGGCCGGTGAACTCGAAGGAGGCCTACGTCCCGCAACCGATCCCATATGGTCCCTTAAGACGTATGACATTAGTCGATTGGTTACGAAAGAAGGAGAGCCTATTCTTTATTATCTTCAAGATGGACTGGGTAGGGCATTTGTACGAGAAGAGTTGTTCATAGTTCCCGACGGTACGGTATTACCACCATAACCATAAGAATAGGTAGTTACACCATCATTATCAATCCATCTCTTTGTATCTAAGGGGGATAATGATGTCTTGTTCATTCTTAATCCATATATCCTGTGATTGTAACTTCTTAAAGAGTTCATCTCGTGTTTGAACGTTATACGGTTGAATAATGATTCTTTATACTGTTCGTGTTTGATATGCTTTTTTACCACATACTTCTTAACACCCTTAGCTTTTCTTATCTCTCCATTATCGGACTTCTTTATAGAATACATCTTAGGTCTTAATCCTACATACTCCGCTATAGGGGTCCCAGCACATTCATCCTTCATCTTACCTAACACCTTTTTATTTACTACGCTGTGCAGTGGATTATCTGTAGGATAATCGCTCGTGTCGTACATATATTTTTTTTCTGCCATATCTTTATACACATCCTCGGTTTGTATTTCCATCAACAAAGAATCTGTGTCGGTATATAACACTTCGCATCTATCGCCGTATTGCTTCTTAAGTTTGTTGTAATAAAAGTCATACATTAAGTGTTTTGACAAGTCGAGAATACTCATACCGACGTACACCGGTTTGTTGAATTTTATATTACTCTTCTGCATATGTAACGCGGCTAAGTCGTTATCGAATATCTTGCTTCTGTTAAGGCCGGACTGGCTATAAGTTTCCTGAGTCTTTCTTCCTCATTAGATCTGACTAATTTAACATCAACACGCTTCCTTACATTCTCCATAGTTTTACCAAATACTGAGTTATTCATGAGCTTATACAGATTCTTTTCCAAATCGCTGGTAGCTATCTTTCTTAAATCTGTGTTCAACCTTATATAGGGCTCCATCCAAGGGCTTTGATCAAACTTTAGAACTCTGTGTATTTTCTTAAGTTTCATACCTAACGATAGATACAACTGGAGATTTCTGTAGTGAACTATATATTTTGTCTTATCCATCAAAATTGGTACGAGTTTTTCTACGTTAGCTAACCTACTATTACCGATCAAGGAGTGTTGATATTCCGAAATCCAGTCTTTATTAACCATTAATCTTTCGGGAGCTAGCGGATAACTGTTATGGTCTTTATGTAAGGAATTTGGATATGCCAAGTCAACTTCTAGTATGTACCCTTTATTCGCATCATTATTATGGATATCATTCACATTTACCCCTTCAAAACCACCCGTGGGTAAAGGTTGACTCATAGCCCATCCGTACAAATTGTTAGTGTCGAGATATAATATATGAGTGTCGGGTTTACTCGGATCGTATCCTTCCACTAATTTATTATTAGCCTTAGAATACCTTTTAGCTGCCATCGATATACCACCTCTTAATCCTTTCTCAATAAACAAGTGCATATCGTAATCTGTGAGTAGTTTTAGTTCTACGCTGGTCTTCTTCAACAATGCATCCCACGATAGTCCGGGACTGGAATAGTACCATGCCGGGTCCAAGCCGTATTGTTTTAAACACGTCTTTCTAAATATCTCGAATATATCGGCGACTAACAGTACATCGGTTTTTAAGTACAGATCGTGATAATCGCCTAAATTCTTACAACCTAATTTATCCCAGACCGTCAGAGCGTGTTCTAGATTCTATTAAGTTACTATAGAATGATTCGAGGGGTGGTAATTCAGTTTCTTCAAATCTAGACCAATCATCCATATATTCGTAAGGATATACACCTTTTCTCAGCAACAAATGACGAGTTATCTTATCGGTATATTGATTTGTTATCGCAAAGTCATCGGGATTGTTCGCATTGGCTAAATTGTCCAGGGAAGATAACAGAAACTGTACGGAGTCTATGAATCTAAGCCCATTACTTTGCTTTATTCTAGATTTCCCATCCTTGTCCCTATAATGTATAGGTTTAGTCAACGAGAACGATATGTATTTTTCCATATTGTTAGGAATGCAGTTAAACCGCCGTCGGTCTTTGAGATAGCTTGCATAATGAGACGTGAATCGTATCCCCTAAGGTTATGAAACACAACGGGGATGGGTATTGTTTGAGAGTTCATTTTTAGTTTCAAGTTACACTCGTTATGAGCGGCTCCCCGATAATTACCCGTGACGTGACAATGATCTCTTACGGAATCCCCATCCGGGGGTTTATTACAAACGTGACAACTCGTTGACTTCTTATGGGCCCTCCAATCATCCCTCGTCATACGCATGGGTTTCTTACACGATAAATTTTCCCTGATTATTCTCTCTTCATTTTGTAGATATTCTAGGAACTTTCCCGCTGCATCGGGACCTCTGTAAATCACGGGCGGGTTTGTTTTCCCATCATACCTTACAACTATATATCCAAACCCACAAGGAATATGTTCTTGAGTTTTGTACGTAAAACTATTATCTTGATTATTATGGTTGGTATTTTCTATGGGTTTGATAATCGCTTCGAAGTCGGCGTAAATTACGTACGGTACTGGCATTTGATTACAATAATGTTCAAATTTTAATATATTTTTCCCCTCTTTAGGCATATCGATCCTGATAGCGGTCTGCCAAACACCTCTACAGTCTTCTTTATGCGCTTCTAATAGATCTTGTCTGCTGTACCCATGCAGGCATCTTTCGCAGAAATATTTCTTTATAGCATGTTTTGTTTGATCGTATATTAGCCTGTTTAAACTCTTTATCCACGTATAATGATATTTACCATCTTTTTCGATCAGAAATGAATTGATTCTGGGAATATGTTCCGGAGCGGAGCTTATCCTGTGTACAACAATTCCTTTAGAATGTCCGAAAACATTTATAGCTAAATTATTTTGCTTTTCCACCTTATCAATTTGTGATATTGGTGTAGGTTCGTCTATACCATCGAAGTTGAGTCAATCGTTTTGGGGATAGCTAGAAGGTCTATCCGGATGCTTGTCTACGGGGAACAATGCAGATCTTATCATCATTCTTAAACAGTCATCAGATTTATTTTTTACGTTAATTATGGCTTTTTTCTTCTTATAATATGGGGGTAAATCTATATAAGATCCACCTTTGAAGGGCATATAATTTGCTATATCTAAATATAAACTATCGATTTTATCCACACCCCAACCCGAACCTCTATTAGTCCAGCATTCTAAAGTTTCCTGTATCCTCTGAATTGATGTATCTAATGATGCGTTTATAGTATCGGATTCGGTTACAACTTCTTGATTGCTTCGGAAATATGGTTCGGTATATTCGGTGCTATCGTCTGTGTTACTTTTACTCAATAACATTTTAATCGTCAGCTGGTATTTTATACTATGTAAATCATCTAATTCCTCATTAATTTTAATCGATATGATGGGCTTAATATCGTTAACATCCATGTTGGAATTAATATCCATCTTCCAACCTCTTAGATATTTACCAACGCCGGCGGATGTGGGTACAAATATTAATTCTTGTTGTTTATTCTCAACATCATCATTATCATCATCGTCATTATGTTGATTATTATCTAGTAAAGCGATCAATTCAGCTCTTCTCATTCGAGAATAACCTCTCAGCCCACTGTTTCTCGCTCGAACTTTGAGTTCTCTAACAGTCTGGGGTTTGTTGTATTCCAAACCGAGTAAGGTAATCAATTCAGCTTTTCTCATACGAGAATATCCACGTAGGCCACTTTGCTTTGTCATAGCCTTCAACTCTCTGACAAAAACCATTGTGGTTGAATGGTATATACAAAATGATTCATTTGTCTAAATGGTTGTTTTTCATATATAAATACGTATTCTCCCCAACCTATTCCTCTCATTGATGTAATCTCTCTTCCTAGCATAAATAATCTGCTTCCTGACCTTATCAGCACCGTGACTCTTACATAAACTGTAACTACATTTGACTCCAATCCCACATACAGAACAAACGTAATTTTTAAAACCCTTTCTGATGTTATAAGCGTGAGTGCCACAGTAAATACCCACCGATGGCTTCTGACATTGAATCGATTTCCTCATGAGTGTATATTTGCATAGATTCATGGTTATACACTTATGATATCATTTGTGATATAGGTAAATCACATCTACACTATTGAGTAGCTGAAAATCAATACAGCAGATAACCCCATAATCACAAATGTGACCTCTCGGTTCTTTTGTTCCTCTGACGTTGTATAAAACTGACTCTTTGTTGGTCTGGGTATTGGGTCGAGTTTTTTCCCATAAACGAGGAAGTATTCGTGCATGGCAGATTCAACATCCTTAAACGTTTGAATTGAATGTCCTTCCTTAAGCAATTGTTCATGAATAAAGTCTAATCTCTTCATTCTCTGCTGTGTATATTGTAACTGGGCTGCTTGGTATTGTTCTAAAGCTTCGTTATGTCGTTTACGCTCCTCTTCAACTTCTTTAGCGTTTGATTCCCTCATACTGGAAAATAAATAATTACTCCCCGAAAAAGCTAGAGCATTTACAACAGCTCCACCGACCATCATCGCAATTGTTGCCATATTTATATGAATATAATATATTCAAATGTTTATATGAATATAATATATTCAAATCTTTATATGAATATAATATATTCAAATGTTTAATTACTTCATTATGTCTTCCGGGATAAGCCCTTGTTTGATGAGCATATCCTTCGTTGCCATTGCTAATCCAATATCCAGATTCATCATACCTATATCAAATCCATTAAAATCTAGCTTGGGAGGTGTGGCTTTAGTAATCATTTTAGCCATACGAGCATAGCCAATGGCCAAGCCGGTGACCACCGCTGAATGATACGTCGCGTTTACCAACATTTTACCGTCTGTAACTGGAGTAGTCATGCTTCTTATAGCATTATATGTGGGCTAACCTCTAATTGAACTTGCTGTTGCGGCGGGGGTGACGTTTTCTCTTCTCCGGTCTTATAAAAGAACCATACAGCCGCTATACCAGCAACTCCTACTAGTGTCCATGTTTTAATCGGATTAATATTTGAATTATTTATTAATTTCGCTTTGCGCGCCAGTCCTCCCTTTCTTCCTGCGACTATTTTCAAAGGATTCTTTGTCACTCTGGGTTGTTTTTTTGTTTTCTCATTCACATGTGGTGCATCCTCATTCACATGTGGTGGTTCCTCATTCACTCGTTGTTCCGCAATCTGTTGTTCCTCGTTCACTTGTTGATGTGTGTTCACAATCTGTTGTGGTGTCATCTGTTGTGTCTCCATTATTATTAAGTGGGCACGTATGTTTAAATTGACAATACCTAGCCGTTATTAAAGCTGTGGTGAACGGAGCTAAGAACATTCCGAATCTATGATAAAACTCACAGCTCACTGAGCTTATAGCGTGTTCGATGAATGGGTCTTTCTCTAGAGATTCGCATAAATACATGCGATGTTCTGCCGGGATGGGGAGAAACGTACTAGCTACGACTGTGTATAGTTGTAATATAGACGACCCTATCGTTTTAGTCATGGTAGCTCCCAGTCTAGACTCGTAACGCTCGTACAGTTTTTTAATTTCTTCGTCGGTCATGTTATCAATTTTTTCGATGGTATAATTTTCTCCCAAATATTGAGAACATTTTCCACCGGCTACCAAAGCTGCGAGTCTTTCTCTATGTTTATCTACATGTTGATGTGTATCTACATCAGGCTCAGATTCTTTGAGCAATTGTTCGATGAGTTCGTCGCATTCCATAATGTAATACCTAAGGAGATATTTAAGTCTAACATAATATAATATGACATATCCAATACAACCCGTAATAATGAACTGTTGCGAAAGAATGAGGATTTCGAACCACATTTTATGTAATATTAACCGCTAATGTTCAATTTGCTATAATTTTGCTACATTTTTGCTACATTTTTGCTATAATTTTGCTATATTTTGCTATAATTTGCTAAGCAATTGCATAAGCAGCTGGTTGATCGGTTTTTAATACGAGTTTACAGTGCTTCGTTGCCGTTAACACTTTTCTGACTTTATCTCGTTCGCCCTTGGTATAAATGACATCATTTTCGCGTAAACATTCCTCGAATGTATCTCGATCTTTGCAATGAAACAGCGCTACCCATCTGGTCTGCTCTCTGAGATCTTTCAGGACAGAGTTGTATTTTTGAGTAAGTACCCAACGCTATGTTGAGTATGCCGACCGGAGAATGCTAAATACGAAAGCATATCTTTCTTTTTTGTGAGTTCTTTACTCGCGCTGCAGTCGTCTATTACGAAAAGGGTTGATTCTCCTTTGTATTTTTCGTGACATACTCGGAGGCAGTCTTGTAAACGATCGCCCGGATCGACTCTGTGTACCCCGTCATCATTCATTATCCAATCTCTTGATAGGTAGGTTTTATTAACGCTTATAGTCGGGCACAGAATAGTAATATGATCGAAAACGTCCCGATAATGACTTTCTAAAATATCTAGAATAAAAGCAGTTTTTCCGCAGCCCGTTTGCCCGCATATGATAGCCCAGTGCGGATCTTTAGGTAAAAGATTATTAATAGATTGCTTGCACGAATCTTCCATTCTGTATATTAAGTTGCGCATCCATAATCACATACAAATATATGTTTAATTTACCAGCTGATTCCTGAAGCTTCGTTATCTGTATCTCTCGCTGGCATTTTCTATTCTCCTCCCACTGCCGTGTAGTTGGTCATCGTCCGTTGTTCGCATGTCGAGCCATAGCGCGTACTTCGTGGTGAGGTATTCACCCATCGATACACTCCCGAGAGACAGATCTTTCACGACTGCGTTAACTTCCGGAGAACGTTTTATAGAAGGAAGTTTTTTAATCTCATCCCACTGGTGATACGCTAGCATTCCTTGGCTATATAGTTGATTAGGAACACCTTCGATAGTCAATTCTACTTTTGTAATCTTTGGATTGTAGAACTTCTCGGTATTTCTTTTAAACGCATCGGAGGGGTCCTCGAACAACATTAAAATACCCTTCAACGATCTCGTGGGAACGTTAAGATTGATATTCCACATCGTATCTTTTCTGTCCCTCGTGATCTTTCAATGTCGCAGCACGCGATCGTACAAAATGGCTAAACTTCCCGTATACTGGTTACGAATTTGTCTGGCTAATTCAGGATCCGTTATCATATCCTACTCCAGCGAGATATTGTCAATGGAATAGCTAGTATCTTCAGCAGCTCTGATTACTCTGCCGTAGTCATTAAAAGTTAGTTCGTATTCTAACCTATCGCCTAGGGATGCTTGATAAAAGGGCATGTGGGAATCTAGTAATTCAAAGTCTAGGGGAACATAGAATCGGTTACCTAATGCGTCGGCAATGGCCTTATCTTTTTCGTTGGTATCAACACCATTTTCAGCGCCCACGCGCAGTCTCAATGTGTTCTTATTACAAATACCTTCGTACTGTAAGTTTTCCTGCTCTTTATCCGTTCTCCAGAGATCCATGTAACAATAGTATACATCGCTATCGTCGATACTCAATACCTCATTACCACTAATTTTAATGGCGATTTTCTTGACGATAGCACGACCTATGTTCTGAACGGGCTCCCTGTTAACTTCTGTAGAAGTCAAACTAATCATAAATGCTAGTCGGACAGTTCCCGGAACTAACACATCGTGTGCGCCGAGATTAGGAAAGCGAACCAGAAGCTTTGAATCTGATCGATGGTACTAGGGTTATTAGTTATAGTTACAGACTGACGAATTGCTTTGACCCCTAATGGATCTCGAAGTCTACGTTGTGGGTTTAACTTGCGTCCATATTGCGAAGACATTGTTATATTGAAAACATGTACCCTATGTTTAATATAAAAATGACTGATTTTGATATTAATGACTTTGATCTAAGTACCTTTGATGATCCGAATTGAACCGAAGAGGGTACTGATGAAACCATGTTTAGTAGTCTTAACGATGAACTTTTACAATCAAACGTCAATGATTATTACGATGCCTTAAAAGAAGATAAAAATTATGTTAACCCAATAGGCCGTGACTTTTCAAAGTTTACGATAGATAGTAAAGGAATATTGCGACTGCGTGACTCTCCGGATATTGATCTTATGAATTCTCGTACTCGTAAGCCCCTAGCCTTGTCTACTATAGCCGGTAAACACGGCACCGTGTTTTCGTGATAAATTAGGTTTTGTAGACTACTCGCGTCTTTCCGCGAAGACTACTAAGGTTCTTCGAACCGTGCGTACTGAACTCGGTAATACAGATGATTTGGAAGCAGCCTCGATGGTGGCCTCGAACGGACTCGGAGAAATCTTAGATACCTATTACGATAATTCCACGTTACAGGTATCGGAGTTTAGTATTAGGGAATTACAAGGTCTTGACAAGGCAATGCGAACAATGTGGGGAGAACTGATGAATAATATGGCCAAGATATCCGAAATCGACAAGCATATAGCTCAAGAGAAAACAAAACTTGAACAGGCGGGCGATGAGTTCAGTAGACGCCGCGTAGCGGAAAGATTGCGTAACTTGGAAGATGAAAGATTGGCCCGCCTCGAAGCGGCTTCCAGTAATAGAAAGGCACTTCGTTCTCAAATCAGTCGTATTCGAGAAACTATCGATCAAGTCCTCAACGATGATACTACACTGGCCGATAAAATTAAAACATTGTTCAGAGAACAGGGAATAACAATTGCCAGTATTTTAACCGCGTTGGGATTTATTATATCGACTTTGACTCTCGTGTTAACAGGTGGTGGTACAGGTGGTGGTACACTGCCTAACGATAAAAATGGTATAAAAGAGTGGATAAAAAAGCATTTAAAAGCATTAGGTTCAGCACTGGGAAAGCTCGCTGAGAAAGCCGCGGCTGCACTTCCCGGTATAATAGGGAGTGTTGTTTCCTGGCTATTGAATTTATTAGCTAAGACCACCATTTGGCTTAGTCAAAACTTGTGGGGGTTGATCGTAGCAATTGCAGGGCTGCTGTACGTGTTCGCTAAGAACTATTTAACCAAATCAGTTTGCTAAGAAATATTTAACCACCAAATCATGAGTAAACCAACCGAGACTCCACCCACTACAAGCGCTGTTTTTTCATCGATATGTTGTTGATTTTTAGCCTCAATATGCGGTGACACTTGTGTTTATGCGTTAGTAGATGGTTGTGCATTAAAAGATGTTTTAGTAGATAACTGCGGCTTGACTATTCCCTTTTCTCCCGTGATCGTTTGCGTTATTAATTCGACGTTAATATCTGAATTTATACCTGGTTTTTGTTGATCGGTAGCGATAACAATTTTATTATTATAGCCTATCACTTGACCGATCTTAAGTTCCATATTACTCGGAGACATGTATAGTCCCGGTGCATAAACGTAGTCCACTTTGGATTGAGCGTACTGTAATGCATCTTGAAAACGCTTTATAGACGATGGTATGTCAACTGGTGAATTAATGGCGTCCTCCACGTTTGAGACAAACTGTTTTTGCGCATCGAACGCCGTCCCAGTACCGATGATGGACGTTCGTGTTTGCGATTGCACATAAGTTCTTATCGATTCATTAACTCTTTCAAATCCTGGGTTAGTAAAATTATTTTCCGTTTTATCATTAAGAAATTCATTCCAAGCGTCTGTTGTATCGTTTGGATGCACAAACTTTGTTATAATATAAGGAATGCCACTCTCAAAGTTCATACGATCTGCTCTAAACTGTTTACTAGAGAGAGCAAAGCCTGAAGGGATCACACCCTCTTTAATTAAATAATCGCTTTTATCTTTAATAGTTCTTTGTGCATTGTACGGAATACCTAGACCATGGATAGGTCCTTTAATGCGCCAATCTTTACTCGTAGAAACATTAAATTCATTACAAATACGTTCGAAGGCCCTCTTATTATAATGATTATTTGCGTGATTCCATGCTGGATCAAGCGGTTATGGAGCACTTATTTCTTTAAGTATACGTCTAATCTGATAGTACACGTGAAATAATATAACAGACTTATATAGTTTAAATCCTGGGGCATTAACAGATACGCCACATCCCGTTGTGGCACACCATACGGCAAAGTTTAACTGATTCTGCCAAAAGTGCATCAGACGGTTAAATCGTCAATCATTTTATCGTTAGTTGCCGTGAAACTGTATTTTTCAAAGATATCGTGGAATTTAACGGTAAACTCAGCACCGGAGGCAGTTACTATAATCGATAGATTAGTAATGTAAGTTGATTTCATATTTAAGTTATGATATAGTATCATTGTATATTTAATATGTATGTTACACTACCTGGAATAACAAATGGTCAGTCTATTGAACTCCTTCGTACTATCGATAACTCGGATGGACAACTCGAAGTCGCTCTATGCGATGTAACGTATTACCCACTGTGGAACAATATAAATGCTACGAGGGGTTATAATAATGAGACAGAAATAAATGGTCAAAAATACATAATACCTGATGGGTATTACAGCGTATGCTCACTCAATGATGAATTTTTTAAGCCTAATGGAATTAGTCTAACACAAAATGAGTTGAATGGGTTACTGATTTTAAACGCTGGAACAAAAGATGTAAAGCTTTACGAGAACTTAGCATACACCCTTGGATGGGGAGGAGAAATAACAGTAATCAAGACATCAGATCAGGGACTCTATTTACCTGAGTTAGTTCCCTATAAAGAGTTGTGCATCCGTCTTGATCAAATAAGCACGACGGATAATATTCAACAAGAAAGTCCTTCAACTCTGCTCAGAAGTGTTCCAGTTAAAGATGAAAAATACAATAGTGGTAGAACGGAATCTTTCTCAACATTACAATATAAAAAATTAAAGCAGGGTATTATTTCAGACCTCAAAATTTCTGTATTAGATGTAAAACACCAACCTGTACATATAGGATACTTAAGTGTAACACTCCATATTAAAAATAATGGTTGATTCCATATTTAAGTTATGATATAGTATCATTGTATATTTGATATGTATGTTACACTCCTGGGAATAACAAATGGTCAGTCTATTCAACTGCTTCGTACTATCGATAACTCGGATGGACAGCTCGAAGTCGCTCTATGCGATGTAACGTATTACCCGAGGTGGACCAATATAAATGCTGCAAAAAATAATAATAGGATAATTATATTATCCGTACTTGGTACTGTCAAATCCATTACTATACCTGATGGGTATTACAGCGTAAGCTCACTCAATGATGAAATTTTAAAGCCTAATGGAGTTAGTCTCTCACAAAATGAGGCGACTGGGACAGTGAAATTCGACCATGCAAATAATATAGTTGCATTGGGCCAACCAGGTAGAGAGGAATTTAGTCGCTTAATTGACACACATCCTTATGTTAAATTACCCGATTTAGTTCCCTATAAAGAGTTGTTCATCCATCTTGATCAAATAAGCACGACGGATAATATTCAACTAGAAAGTCCTTCAACTCTGCTCAGAAGTGTTCCAGTGAAAAATGAAAAATATAATAGCGGTAGAACGGAATCTTTCTCGTCATTACAATATAAAAAATTGAAGCGTGGTATTATTTCAGACCTCAAAATTTCTGTATTAGATGTAAAACATCAACCTGTACATATAGGATACTTAAGTGTAACACTCCATATTAAAAATAATGGTTGATGCATCAGGCCCTGGAACGCTCAGACAATGTAATACAATTGCGCTTTCCGATCTCGGAGACACAGAAGGATTTGATAAACCCGGTTACAATGGTAAGTTATACGCTTTACACTTACACGATAATGTATACAAGCGGAAAGAAGTCACATTCACGGGTAATCTAGAAGATTTTAGCGATGTCGACGTTAGTAGACTCATTAAAAACACTTCGTACAATATTACTCGCAACGACGATAATAAATGGACTATGATCGAAGCAAACATCGAGTGGCTATTGAATATCGTCATTACCCCACCTTATGTGATGATGGGTAAGGGACATAATTTAACTTAGATAATAAATAGTGGCATCTTACTCGCGGCTTATATCCCATCAAAACGAAAAAGTGTGTTAGTTACCCCCCTGCCAGAAATCCCAGGTCATATGTTATATAGTCGTCCGGCCTTAAAAAATGTTACTTTAAATTTGATTACTGAATTCGAAGATATTAAAGATAACTTGAGTGCAATACCTAATCTTTCTACGCTTATTATTGAAGTCTTGTTCGGAGATGCACCGGAAGATGCCTTCGAAATATTACCAGGTCTATCGATTAAATGGCTCAAGAAACACGAGCGTCAATGTTGCAGTATTATTCATATCGGAGCATCGCCCATTGCAACCCTCGAGGGGGTTCAAATTATTAAAAGTGACAGCATTTCTCTTTCTAAGATATTCTTGCCGTATAATATACATTTGATAAGGTTGATGTATAGTCTCAAAACATTTAAGCAAGACCAATTAAAGACTATTATATGAGCGTAATATAAACTATGAGTTTATATCCAGCGCTCGATGAAGCATTTGAAAAGATGGAAACTGTTGATGGATTTCGATTACATCAAATAAGCGACATAAAACATTGAATAGAGAAGGATAGGGAGTTGAGACTTGGATTGTATAAAAAGTATCGCAGAGCCGTGAATGCTCTGGACGGAGTTGACACCGCTCTTGTAGTATCTGGCATGGGACTCGGTGTAGCAGGTATCGGTTTACTATCAACTATAATCGCCGCGCCTATCCTGCTCGGCATGGAAATAACAGCTGGAGTCTCGGGACTGGCAGGAATAGCGATAAAATTCATTTCTCGTAGGTTACAAAAGAAAGCATTAAAACACGATAGTATTCGGATACTCGCCGAAGCAAAGTTGAACAGCATTGAGGATCATATTTCGACAGCAATGGCCGATTGTAAGATATCCGAGGATGAGTTTCGTTTAGTGCTGTCGGAACTCACCAAATACAACGAAATGAAGCAGGAGATTCTATCAAAATCTCATAAGACCAGTGGTATTAGCGAGGATGAGAAAAAAAAGTTCATAGAACAGGGGAGGCAACAAGCGCGTCAATTATTCCGTGACAAAACCAAAGAACTGGTTGGAGATTAAAAATAGATTGCTTACTATCGTTTGATCACATTTAGACAAATGCTTACATAAATATATAATAATGGAGAAAGCTATTAAATGGAGAGAATTACCACAAGGTTTTTATTATATCAGTGATGTCAAACCAACCAAATACGGTTATCAATTGTTTCTTATCAATTTACAAAAAGAGTGTAGTTATATAGTCTGGTCTCCTAGTAAAATGAACGAATAACTTAATAAAAATGTTGAATATCGCTTTATCGATAAAAATAATAAAGAATATTTTTATTACCATTTAGACTCATCTAAAGCAATGATTGGCTCCTGGTGGTGGTAAGCTAGAGTCGATTTAACTTAATCTCATGACTATCGTTGAATCGCATAATCATTTTGGCATAAAAAATCCCCCCTGTAGTAGCAGTATAGGTATATGAATCTGGCTCCAGTGGAAGTGGTCCAGAACCATCATTACCTATACTACTAATAGAGTTATCGTTCTTGTCTGAAGTAGTTCTGATGTTCATTCGCCAAAATTAAATCCTTCCAGACGGGTCACAATTGAACGGGAATTACACATGTCAATCAGGAATGGAGGCGTTCATAGATCTACCCCCATTCGTCACCACTTCCGTAACCTGCAAGAAGACTCGTCCCCCTATCGATGAATGTTATGTGCGAAAATACGACAAACCAATCAGAATGCGCGTATGACTTAAAGTTCTTCGTCAAAGAATCCCTCAGGAATAATTTTTGATTTTACATATCAGTTTTGACATTACATCTAAAAATATATATGATATATGTGAAAATATATGTGAACCATGACGCAACGAGTTGACAATTATTTTGGGTATGCCGTTTGCGGTAAGACGGAACCCGGTCGCATAAATGGACACGAGTCGCTATTCGGCTTGTCCCGGAATAACACGAGTTGGTCACGAATGAGATCTACCCCGTGTGTGAAGCAATGCCTGACATCAAGTGATATAACACTTCCCCCTTACAAACACCCGGGCTTCACTGTGTCCCATTTAAGTGATGTCGCTGTGTCTATAAATAGCTACCGGAGATAGTATATCTTATGAATTAAGCGACCGGGTCGTAAATGCATTACATACACAAGACATCCGCACTGACACACATGCAGCAGATATTTAATAGATGTTAAACTCCTTGTACATTAATTCATCAAATGTTCCAATGGCGCTTGTGTGTGCGTGGACGTGTGCGCGCGTGCGTGCGTGCGTGCGTGCGTGCGTGCGTGTGTGTGTGTGTGTGTGTGTGTGTGTGTGTTTGGGCATGGGGTTGTTAGTTGTGGTGGTGGTGGTGGTGGTGGTGTGTGTGTGTATGTAGAGAGGGAGGGATATGGTGTGTGTGTATGGGCGAATTAAACATTAAACATTGTGTGGGTATATGTCTTAATTTATCTTATTCTGATCTATGACGTTATACATATCATTTTATATTTAGTGTCTCTTAGGTCATACCTGGTGGGATGTTATATTGTATTGTTTATGTACGTGTTTTAGTATTCACACGTGATGCACGAGATGCTGCGTGGTTGTCGATAGGGTGTTTCAAAAGATATCTACTACAAGAGGTATACTGCTTCGGTATTCGTCATTTTCATTATTTGAAGAATTACATACATTTATGAACAAAGTAAATACATATGTCTGTGTCATTGTGTTGTCATTGCGCCCCACATTACTCTGCTTGAGGAAGACAGACATATCCTCCTTTCGCTTTCTGTATCGTGGAATATATTTGTTTTGGATTCTTGGAATATTGTGAATACTGCAGTTCCTAATGGTTGTGAAACGAAAGCAAAATCACTGTAATTATTAATGGAATACATGTTACACATATATGTAAGTTATATACGAGTGAGTGTGAGTGTGTGTGTGGGTGGGGGTGGGGGTGCGGTTGTTGGCTTGTGTGTATGTAAGTAGGTATTAGAGAGGGATGAATATGGTGTGTGTGTGTGTGTGTGTGTGTGTGTGTGTGTGTGTATTAGCGAATTAAACATTAAACATTGTGTGGGTATATGTCTTCATGTATTTTATTCTGATCTATGACGTCATACATTCCATTTTATATTTAGTGTCTCTTAGGTCATACCTGGTGGGATGTTATATTGTATTGTTTATGTACGTGTTTTAGTATACACACGTGATGCACGGGATGCAGCGTGGTTGTCGATAGTGTGTTTCAAAAGATATCTTCTATAAGAGGTATACTGCTTCGGTATTCGTCATTTTCATTATTAGAAGAATGATATATATTTATGAACAAAGTAAATACAGTAAACTACGGTTATAACGAACACGCTTATAACGAACTGACGGATATTACAAACTTACATTTTTGGTCCCGACTATTTGCTGTAGTTATGCTGTATATATGCTTATAACGAACTACACTCATAACGAACACAAATTAGAAGTCCCTTTCAGTTCGTTATAACCGTACTTTACTGTACATATGTCTGTGTCATTGTGTTGTCATTGGCGATGCCATTACTCTGCTTAAGGAAGACAGACATATCCTCCTTTCGCTTTCTGTATCGTGGAATATATTTGTTTTGGATTTCTTGGAATATGGTGAGTACTGAAGTTCCTCTTGGTTGTGAAACGAAAGTAAAATCACTGTAATTACTACTGTGGAATAAATGTTACACATATATGTAAGTTATGTATGAGTGAGTGTGCTTGTGTGAGTGTGCTTGTGTGTGTGTGTGTGTGCGTGCGTGCGTGTGTGTGTGTGTGTGTGTGTGCCTATAACGAGACTGTGTAATTTGATTATGGATGTTAACTTAATCTTGTCATGAATATTGATTAATGGAAAGAAAAATACGTGATCAGATAAATATATGAATGGCTGCACACTGTTAATCGAAAACAGCTGAGTCATACCGTGTTATGAGGGTTTAGTAATGGCGTGTCGCTAGAGGCTTGTTAAATCACTCCTGTTATCGGCAGTATTGAGTTTATCATACACACAACATACACAGTGACACAACAACTCCGGCTACATATAACCTCCCTGTCACAGTCTACTCACCGATCATTGATTTAAGTAACACAACATATCCGTGCTTGCCCTGGGTCTCTTCGGGTTCACCGACATAGTCCACAGTTTCAGCTGACGTTTGGATACCAATCTCAGATAAGTAAGCATTCACAAACTCCAAGACATTAACATTGCCCGGGAGACCTGTGATTAAAACAGATCGCGTTGTGAGTTCCTCTCGGCTCGACATTGTTACAAGACAAGCGCCATTTTGAAATGACACGTCGTGATATTATCAAAACGAAAGTAGGATTCCTTAAGTACCTTTCTCTTTCGTTTTGTTGCATTGTTGCGGCTACGCAAATAGATACCTAGAATCAGACGAGTTGGGGCGAATGTCACCATAAAGAAAACCGGTCTGTTTTATTATGTATAGTTTCCTTTCTGTGACATAAGTATGTGTACCTAAAATGGGTGGTAGTAATTGGAGGTATGAGAGTAAGGGACTGGTTATTATTTATGTTAGGTTTGGGAATGGGGATGGGAAGGGGTGGGTCGAGATTTCAGGGTGGGGGTGGGGGTGGGGGTGGGGGTGGGGGTGGTGTCATGAAAACATAACACAGCGCAAGAGGGGGACGCCAACATTTATCACAACTGTATGAGAGGGGTGGGTGGCTGTGGGTGTTGGTTGTGGGTGCGGGTCTGGTGGGATGATGTGGCTAATGAAGGCCACACAGCGTAATGTTGCCACTTTGGTAGCATCATTTTCGAATATTTTTTTCGTTATTTCAATAATTGTATATTGTTTTCGAAGTTATTTTCATGTTTTTTCAATTTTTGTTTTTGAAATTTCGAGTTTTTTCTCGTTCTTTGGAATTTCTAAAGAAATAACGAAATCTCATAATGTCGATTATTTACTCGTTATTTCGAAATTTTATCAAATTTTATATTCAATCATATTCTCGTTATTTCAATCATTTCTTAATCATTTCTCGTAATTTCGAGCTTTGTTCTCTATAATACTTGAAATAAAGAGAAAATAATCGAAGTAACGAGAAAAAAATAATCGAGTTATTGAAATGCACTTGAAATGACGAGGGAATAATCGAAAATATGAAAGTATAATGGAAGTATGGAATGGAAATTTAAAATGGAAATCTAAAAAAGCAAAAACATAAGCAAATATTTGAAATGACGGGAAATTGCGATTTATGAAATATAATTATGCCACCAAAGTGGCATCGATAGGTTTGCGCACCAGAGATGCATTACTTTTGGTTTATCCGTATTAACATGATTAAGCTAACACCCTAGATGTTCATATCGGCGTGAAAGGACATCACAATTAATCAATCTATTCCTGACCCAATTGACTAAATGAGCTGGAGGTGATATATACACAATATATACAATATTGTCAAGTCAAGATGGACCGACCATTTGATATTTGGGATTTAGGTGGGGTGCCTGAGATTTTGCATGAAGACTGGATATTTTTCAGTTACAGATGCTAAACCAGACATTTTTTTATTAAAGCTATGAGTCTAAACATAATATAAAAGCTATCTTTTAACGATGTATTGTTTTGTGGCAGACAATCTGCCAAATAGGGAGTGTGTTTTATTTGTTTGTTTGTTGTTTAACGCCGCACTCAGCAATATTCCAGCTATTTGACGGCGGTCTATACATAATTCAGACAATCCTGTAATTGATATCATAAGCATCGATCAACCCAATTGGGGTACGATGACATGCATCAGCCAAGTCAGCGAGAGTGGCCACCCGATCCCTTTAGTCAAGTCTTACGACAGGTAACGTCGCGTTTTACGGCAAACAGGGGCTGTTGAAGACCTATTCTAACCCGGATCTCCCCGGGTGACATAAAGAGAGAATGTGTTCAGGTAAACGTCCAGTTGCAAAGTGCCAGCTTAATGCAGGAGGATCACAACGATGGAATATGTCTTAGACGTTGACGTGTGAAACAGAGGTATGGTTTTGACGGACCGAGAAGCCTGCACCAAAAGGAGTGAGTGAGTGAGTATGGTTTTACGCCGCTTTTAGCAATATTCCTGCAATATCATGGCGGGGGACACCAGAAAAGGGCTTCACACATTGTACGCATGTCGGGAATCGTGCACTTAAAACACTAGGCTACCCGGCCCGAAAGGACACTCGGAACAAGAACACGGAACAAGAACAGCGATAAGAACACACGGAACAAGAACAGCGATAAGAACACACGGAACAAGAACACGGAATATACCCATGCTTGCCGTGAAGTTTACCATGCGTAACTAACGGGATCGGGTGGTCACGCTCGCTGACCTGGTTGATCCATGTCATCGTATCCCAAATGAGTGGATCGATGCTCATGATGTCAATCACTAGATTGTCTGGTCCAGACTCGATTCTATATAGACCGCCGTCATGTAGCTTGTATATTGCTGGGGGCAGGGTTTAACAAACTTGTCTCTCCGTGGGGATTCCATGTAAGACTGTAGGTCTCAAGCAACCAATACTTTACTCCGTGGGGAATACAGGTAGGAATATAGGTTTGTAGCAACCTAAACATGTCTCCTTTGTGGGATTCTAGGTAAGAGTTTAGGTCTCCCACAACCTATACGTGTCTCCTTTGGGGGATTCTAGGTAAGAATACAGGCTTCCGGAACCTATACGTGTCTCCTTTGGGGGATTCTAAGTAAGAATATAGGTCTCCCGCAACCTATACTTGTCTCCCTGTGGGGATTCTAGGTAAGAGCATACGTCTCCCTCAATCTATGCTTGTCTCCCTGTGGGGATTCCAGCTTAGAGTATAGGTCTCCCGCAACCTATGCTTGTCTCCTTTTGAGGATTCTAGGTAAGAGTACAGGTCTCCCGCAACCTATACTTGTCTCCTTTTGGGGATTCTAGATAAGAGTATAGGTCTCCCGCAACCAATACTTGTTTCCCTATGGGGATTCCATGTAAGAGTATAGGTCTCCCACAACCTATACTTGACTACCTGTGGGGGATTCTAGGTAAGAATATAGGTCTCCCGCAACCTATACTTGTCTCCCTGTGGGGATTCCATGTAAGAGTATAGGTCTCCCGCAACCTATGCTTGTCTCCCTGTGGGGATTCCACGTAAGAGTATAGGTCTCCCGCAACCTATAATTGACTCCCTGTTGGGATTCCATTTAAGAGTATAGGTCTCCCAGAACCTATACTTGACTCCCTGTGGGGATTCCATGTAAGAGTATAGGTCTCCAGCAACCTATAATTGACTCCCTGTGGGGATTCCATTTAAGAGTATAGGTCTCCCAGAACATATACTTGACTCCATGTGGGAATCCATGTAAGAGTATAGGTCTCCCGGAACCTATACTTGTCTTCTTTTGGGGATTCTAGGTAAGAATATAGGTCTCCCGCAACCTATACTTGACTCCCTGTTGGGATTCCATGTATGAGTATAGGTCTCCCGGAACCTATACTTGTCTCCTTTGGGGGATTTTAGGCAAGAATATAGGTCTCCCGCAACCTATACTTGACTCCCGGTGGGGATTCCATGTAAGAGTATAGGCCTTCTCAACCTACACTTGTCTCCTTTTGGGTAAAAATGTGGGTCTCCAATAAGCTATACTTGTCGTAAGAGGCGACCAAATGGATCGGATGGTCACGCCCGGCGACTAGTTAATGTAAATGCATTCACAAATGTCTAGAATTGTGCCACTGTCGTTCTTGATGGTGTTGGAAGCTGTCAGAAAGCTGTCGGTGTTTGCAACTTTTCAAATCTGCACCGGGCAAGTAGATACACCACAAGTCACGTTGAAAGGGCTTCGAATCGCCCTGTTATTGCCCCCATATAGATACAGCCAGCCTTCTAGAAACTGTTCAATCCCGAAACCTCTTGAATATTCAAGCCTGCGACTCTCATGTTTACACAAGAGCGGATATCTCTACATTATTCGCTGCCGCCGATCTGTTAAAATCTAGCCACAACAGTATTTAAGATTTTACTGGCACTTAAACCATTTGCAACCATTGCGTACGTGAGTGAATGAGTGTGGTTTTAAGCCGCTTTTGGCAATATTCCAGCATTATCACGGGGGACACCAGAAATGGATTTCACACATTACACCAAAGTGCACACTCTGTTCGGACAACATGACATACAGTGACGATATTGAATTGTATATTTTGAGAGAGTATTCTTGTTCAATACAACTTATTTGAACAACACTGATCGTCTGTGTTTATTGTACATTATTTTTAAACAGAGTCTGCATAATATAAACGTACTAAAGTTATGTGGTTGGCAGAGTGGTTAAAAACCATAAGCATTAACATATAAGGTGTATTTTTTTCAGAACAACACATCTGGTAAGGCCGGTGCCCCACACGTGAGTACAGAAGCGAGTTTAAAAGATTGTAAAGATGAAAAAGGTTAACTTGATCAAATCGTTAACTTTCTACCAAAGTACTTCCTACTGATACTGGAGCAGAGACTGGTCTGTAGGCGATGACGTCATAAAACAGTGATCTGCATGCCCATTCGGCTTTAGTATAGAGTAATATAAACAGTACATACTGGACACTTCATCATCAATGTAATACTTAATCAATATGTTTTGAGAAAATTATTTCATCACTCTGAAACATTTGTTGAAATAACCCTTTGGTGCAATGGGAAAATAATTATGAAATATGTTATGACCATATAAAATTATCACTGCCTCAGTGAATTACAAAAATGCCAGAGCTGAGGTGTAGTGAGGTGAGGTAAAATTTGGTTTAACGTCGCGTCCAAGATTATTGCACTTATATGTGTGTGTGTGTGTGTGTGTGTGTGTGTGTGTGTGTGTGTGTGTGTGTGTGTGTGTGTGTGTGTGTGTGTGTGTGTGTGTGTGTGTGTGTGTATTAGCGAATTAAACATTAAACATTGTGTGGGTATATGTCTCAATTTATCATATTCTGATCTATGACGTTATAACATCATTTTATATTTAGTGTCTCTTAGGTCATATATAATATATATATGTGTGTGTGTGTGTTTGTTTGTTTGTGTGTGTGTGTGTGTGTGTGTGTGTGTGTGTGTGTGTGTGTGTGTGTGTGTGTGTGTGTGTGTGTGTGTGTGTGTGTGTGTGTGTGTGTGTGTGTGTGTGTGTGTGTGTGTGTGTGTGTGTTGTAGCGGTATATCTAGAGAGCACAGAGTTGCCTCCCCTGTATGATTGTTGAGTAAACAGCGTCCAGTCCAGAAGACTGTTTCTCTTTACTCTAAATAATTTAACCAGCAGTTAACAAACGTAACATGTGTGGCTGCTTGTACTAGTTCGGACTGATACCGATTAATAGTGCTAGCTCACTGAGATACCATGCCACAGTTCAACATGAATACCCGACTCAGACACAGTATACTGACTCCGAGCCGACCAGTCCTTGTTTTAGCCCCTAATGCCGAGCGCCAGTCAGGGTAACAACAAGTACCATCTGTTAACATGTTTGGGTATGACGCGAACCCGGACCTTCCGATCAAAGTGAGATAAAAGTAAATGTAAAACAAAAGTTCCTGTGACATTGAATAAGATTTAATGCAAAGTTATGTTTTTATACCAAATATGAAACAAATTCGGTTTGCAACAGATAAAAGACTCCTGTAAGTGTTCAAATGGTTTAATTTGCCATACTGATTTGCATGATTTCATAAAAAAAACATGCACATGCCAAAATGTCAATTTGCAAATAAATAGCGTGTGTGTCCACCTCTGGTTGCAATGCAAGCAACACATATTCGTCTCATGGAATGGACCAGGCGTCGCACAAAGTCCAGTAGGATATCTGTCCATATCTGCTGGAGCATGTTTCAAGTTCCTGGAGCGTCTGTGGAGCACGTGGATGACGTCGAAGGCGCCGATCCATCTCATCCCACATGTGCTCGATTGGCGAGAGATCAGGGGAGCGAGCCGGCCAGGGGATGACATTCACGTTGTTTTGTTGAAGAGAATCCTGAACAAGTCGAACAATATGAGGCCGGGCGTTGTCATGTTGAAAGGTAATGCCTGGGCCATGACGACGCAAAACGGTAGAACAACAGCGCCGATGATCTCGTCGCGGTAGCGCTGTTCATTATGATTCCCCTCTACCACTATCACTACGGTTCCTCTGTCTTGCTGTAATCCCAACCATATCATAACGCTGCCACCCCCGAACCGGTCTTCTTCCATGACACAATGATTGACGTAGCGTTCACCTCGACGTCGGTACACTCGAATCCGTCCATCGCTGTGGTTGAGATGAAAACGACAATCCCTGCACATCTGAGGCGACGACGTACGGTTTGTGAAGATATTCGTCGAAGGCCAGGGATGCTTCTTGCAGTCACTGTTGCTGGCTGGAATCGATTTCGTAGGTGCGTTGTCCGAATCCAGTTGTCTTGTCGATTAATGGTTACGCGTGGCCTGCCGCTCCGGGGATGGTCTCTGACTGCATTCGTCTGTTGCCAACGTTGCCATTAACACCAAATGGTGTTTCTGTGGACATTAAATTGTCTTGCAACATCTCGTTGACACGATCCTGCTTCAAGCATACCAATGGCTCGCAGACGCTCATTTTCGGACAGGCGTGGCATTTCGTAATGTTGAATAATTGCGTAATTTTGCTGTTTTTCTGAGTGGTTGTTGTCAGCACGATGCTAAACAATGCATATGGAATCCCGTTAACGCACTTGTTTTTTATCCATTCTTGGGTAGTGAAATGCATGGGGCTTGCATAAAAGTCAACTTTTGCATGGAATGCATGCTTTTCTGTAGCAGTTGCGTTTTTTTATTTGATTCCATACATGTACTACAATATTGAAAACCAAACTTTACTTGTTTGAAAAATACACTAAAATATTGTGTCACAGGAACTTTTGTTGTTGAGTATTTTGTTTCAGGGGACTGCAGCCTTCTTGAAGGTGTCAGTGTCAGTGTTGGCTACTGCTCTTGTCTTCCTTCACCTTACCCGCCAACGGTGATCTTGCCAGACTGTTGTGACACAAACCCGCAGAGAATTAATGAGGCTTTTCATGTAGAAATCTGCGAAAAACGTGTATTTATGCTTGATGTATCAAACTTGTATTTTTCTTGTTTGTCTATATATGTATATGTGTACTGCATAACTTAGAATGAAACTGAGCTATGTCAGCTTAATGCTGTACCATGCAAAACATTGCTGTAGTGTGCAGTTTACTGACGTTTTGTGCAGAGTAATAAAGTGCCGTGCAGATTATTACTGTAGCAAACAGCTTAATGCTGTAGCGAGCAGATTAATATTGTAGCATACAGACAAATGCATTAACTAAATTATCTATAGACTAGAATTCACGTTTCCGGCTCTAACAATTTCTCGTGGCGGCTGAGAAGTACACCATCGACCAAGCAATCTGTATATATCGAGGCTAGCCATAAGTACAAAAGGTCGACTTCGTTTGGGTTAGCTCACTGAAAACATCCGCAACGTTAAGATTAACCGGAGCTTTCTTTGACACTCATTCTCAGTCTATTGTGTCTTTGCCCAAGGACCATGTTCATAAGCATACACGTCAATATACAATTATCACAAGTAAATTGTTTAACAGATTAAAGGCTGGCTTCTTCTTGACATCGCATTCACTATCAGTCAATCGATCATGGTTATTACCATGGTTATGACGGGGGACCAGTCTCAATCAATCAATCTTCATGTTCTCAATACTGAAAGGCCACAGGCCCATAGTACTTGTATTACAATGTGTAAGCGGAGATGCTGTACACACAAGTTACTTTCTGATTGGCATGGCATGATAAGTATACTTTGATGTTCAGCCCTTTCTCAGTCTCACATCCATTAAACAGCTTTCAGTATACTCAGTTCATTAGTCATCCACTGGCTTCCAATTATCTTAATCACCTCTCTGTGTCCATCACTAGTCACTGTATAAACTTACATGTCAATAAGTATGTATATACCTATGTTGTTTAGCCCTATCCATCACTTGCTTGATAAAGGTGTTAGGATCTACACCGAAACGTCGCACTAATTGTAATAAAGAAGTTGTTCATCCATAGAACTCGTCTTACTTCATCACACCAACTTCTAAATGCCACTCAAAGAAGTTTTCTGTAGATAATAACTAATAGTAGATACATTTACTTGATAAATCAACAATAGAAGTCCGCTGTTGGGTGGACATATCACCAATAATTGCCATTCACCACAATGATTGTTCCATAATAACCGTAACCACATTTATAGAGTAAGTTCATCACATAATAAGCCCAGTTCTTAGATCCATGTGTTTCATACAACAACATCACATTGTAACATTTTCGTGGTTATTGGTTACATGACATTTTAAGCTATTTCAAGTAGTATTTTATGACTAATATATTGTGAAACATAACGGTAAACACCCATATTCTCCTTACACTATTACATTGGACGTACCTTGTTTCGTACCTAGAAATCTTTTACAGGCATTAATATGAATAGCTTAATCGATTGAGATTCACAAAGCCACATACTGCAGAGCCAAATAACAGAATTGGAGAAATCATGTTATCAAACCATTTAAAGAATGTCTCACTTACATTTTGTAACTTATGTAACAGACCGAACAGTGCCTTCTTCCATTGAATCGCTGCATTACAAGTATGTTGTTTCCACGATAACTTATTTGTAATGTAACATTGTAATATTTATAGAAAGTAACTTTTTCTAATGTTTTGCCTTTGAAATACCATATTGCCTTCTTCTCTTACTTCTAATTGACTTATTAACCGTTTTTAGGTCTACTACAGTAGTTGAGATCATAACTATATCATCAGCAAAGAGTAACATAAATATTTTCATAGTTTCTTGGTGTATTTGAATACCCCGATTCAATTACGTTTTATCTGTTAGGCAAGTTCATTACTAATGAGTAGAGAAAAGGGCTTAACACACAACCTTATCGCACTCCAGTCTCAAAGTTAAGAATATCTGAATATATACCATTTTTTCCAACACACGATTTTATATCTGGATAGATATTACATATTAATATTCCCATTTGGTTACTTATCTTTTGAGAAAGAAATATAACCATAATTCACATCTACCTATTGAATCGAATGCAGAGAAGTCCACAATAATTGCATACAATTTTCCATGTTAGCCCTGTAAAATAAATATGTTATCCGTAGTGGAATACCCACGTCTAAATCCCGCTTGTTCTTCGCCCATCTTCTCGGAATACGAACCTACGATCATAGGATTCTGGCCTGCCCAAGGGACGCAACTTTGCACAACGAATTGCGGAGCCTTAGACGACTGGACCACCCGTGACCCTTAGTGTGAAATGAGCATTGTAACATGTGTGTCGATTTTGTGTGAGACATCAATGATGCCATGGAAGGATACGCTGTCATGTTTTCTACAGGACGACAACATCTACTTTTCACCACTATTTTGCCTTCAGTCGAGGATGATTATTTCCTCGCGTTGACGTTTTATACTTATGACATGGAATGCCCCCAGACCCATTGTATTTGTTAATCAATTTCGTTTAAAAAACTCAACACAAACGTTGTCTTGCACTCCTTCGTGGTGCCAGGAGGGGCGGTCGGGTAGCCTAGTGGTTAAAGCGTTCGCTCGTAACGCCGATGACCCGGTTTCGATTCCCGACATGGTTACAATGTGTGAAGCCCATTTCTGGTGTCCCCCGCCGTGATATTGCTGGAATATTGCTTAAAGCGGCGTAAGATCATACTCACTCACTCACTCGTGGTGCCAGGATTGCGGGTTTGTCCATACATGTGGTGGTGGGTTTCACCCAATCGCCTGCTTCTTTGTGCTTTCCACCACAACTGAAACGCTTTAAAAGCGGCGTTGAACACAAGTCTCTCATAATATCATTTGACCAGAATTCTACCTTTTCCAGGCGCCTGCAATTATGAGATGGTCCCTGACAGTCGTGGCGTAGAAGCAGGTGCCCTGCCTTTGAGTGAGTGCCAAGGTCTGTGTGACGCGGCTGTGGAGGGTACCCAGGAGTGTTGGGCTTATACCTCATCACCAACTAAGTGTGATCTACACTTCGCCTCAGACTCAACGCATTTTGACATTGCGACGAATGTGGCCAACTCTAACGGCGAACAGCTGTATAAAAAGAAGTGTTTTGCAAGTGAGTTGTACAACATCACAACATCGCCAATTGTTTAAAATACTTTCATCTAATTGGTGGTCACTATATGTAAAGACAAAGAGCTTCAAAGTGCCTCTGTTTTCTTCGAACTGAAGCCAAGTCGGCACAATGTCACACAGTGTTCATAATGACGCGCAAGGAAACATAAACAAAAGTAGTGAGATTGTCAGGACAAGAGATGCTTTCACAGATTACCGTTATAACCCGGCTGATGTCTGCGTGTTACGTTTTACAGATGTGGTCATTGGGACCAACTTTCAACCTCATCTCGGCAAAACCTTTCACTCCATGTCCGGGATCAGTGGGTTTTGAGAGTACATGAGGTGAGGTGAGGTGAGGTGAGGTGAGGTGAGGTGAGGTGAGGTGAGGTAGGGTTTAACGTCGCGTCCAAGATTATTGCACTTATATAGCGACGTGCATACACATGTGTGTGTGTGTGTGTGGCTGCTTGTACTAGTCCGGACGGATGCCGATTTATAGTGCTAGCTCACTGAGATACCATGCCGAAGTTTAACATGAATACTCAGACACAGTATACTGACTCCGAGCCGACCAGTCCTCGTTTTAGCCCCTTAATGCCGAGCGCCAGACAGAGTAGCAACAAGTACCATCTTTCATCTTTTGGTATGACGCGGCCGAGGATCGAACCCCGGACCTTCCGCTCTCCGGGCGGACGCTCTACCACTAGACCACGGAGGCGGTCACATCAGGGGAGTAAATGAGGGCGTTTAGCATCAGTTGAGTGAGTGAGTGAGAGTGTTAAGACTCAAGTGAGAGAGTTCTTAGTATCAGATGAGTGAATGGGGGATGGGGGTGGGGGTGTCGTTAGTATCAGGTGAGTGAGTGAGGGAGTCGATCTTTAACCACCAGACCATCCACTGCGCCGAATATGTTTTGGATTCGGCAACGTGTGCTTTCTCTCTTTGATGACGAGATGTCCGTAATTCGTCTTGAAAGTAAGATCCCATCTCACACCCATCCATCGACATCCCTCATCCCGAAACAGTTTTGACTACACTTTATCTAACTGGAATGTGGAAGAAGTCATTTACTCTGATCCTGGGAAACAGTCTTTCGAACTAGTATGTCAACCAGTGTCGATCGAGGGGCATTCATGTTTCTGCCCTCTGTGACCTTCACATTAAAATCCCAATTATTTTAATAATTGATTTGACAAAATACAAAAAGCCAATCATGCCATTATTATCCCTACCTGCCCCATTTGATGTATTGTCAGCCATTACAGACAATATTCGCAAATCGTTTCTTTCGTTCGGACAAACTACAAGAATAAATGATAACGCTTCCCTTCGAAAACAATGACGCAAATCTATCAAAACCTCTTTCGTTTCAGTGTATACCTTCTTTTCTACAAACGTTACGTGGTTTGAAGCAATGGCCATCTGTACCAGCAACAGTCAGCAGCTCGTTGTCCTCTCTACAACAGATGATACTCTTAAGCTCCACAAGTTATTCGGATCTTATGGGTCTGTATCTCAAACTGCAGGCTTTTGTTCATGATTCGTGTCATACACAAATATATGTTCCAAATATGTATTGCGTTTACTCGGTATATTAAAACAGTCACACAAACAAGGCACCAGACAGCTCTTAATGTTTAAAAGGCCAATTGTTCAGTCGAATAATAGAGACACAAATCTTTCCATAATCATAAGAAATCTCTTCTAAAAGCAGAGTCCATTATGAACAAAGAGTAGGGGAAAAATCTTGGAACCCCAACAGTATCTTCTCAGGTAATGAATTGTTCATGACAGTTAAGAACAGTACCTATATGATGCGTATATGAACCAGGAGAAGAAACAACTATTTTATTCTATAAGAAATTTGCCCTAAAACAAAATCTCCTTCAGGGCAACCAAATGTAATTTGGTTTGTGCCAACTGCTACACTTGTTAATTATAGATACATTGTTCTCTAGCATATCCTTCTGGATGGATTTAAGTGGAGCGACAGCGAGCGGGTATACTTGGGTCGACTATACAGCAATGACCTGGAATCACTTCCACCCTGGGTTTCCAAGCGTTGGCACAGAGACTCTGTGTGTAGCAGCTGTCCCTAACAACAGTAACAACACTTGGATCACCGACAACTGCCAACACAAGCGACCCTTTGTGTGTCAGAAGCCGGAAGGTCTGTATCTGACCACGGTATCACAACGATAGTCCCCGACATTACACATACGGCCTGCTCAAGCGATCCTTTGTGTGTCAGAAGCGTGGAATTGTATCTAGCCATGGTATAACAACGATAGCCCCCGACATTACACATACGGCCTGCACAAGCGATCCTTTGTGTGTCAGAAGCCTGAAATTGTATCTAGCCACGGTATCACAACGATAGTCCCCGACATTACACAAACGGCTAGCACAAGCGATCCTTTGTGTGTCAGAAGCCGGAAGGTCTGTATCTAGCCATGGAATAACAACGATAGTCCCCGACATTACACATACGGCCTGCTCAAGCGATCCTTTGTGTGTCAGAAGCGTGGAATTGTATCTAGCCATGGTATAACAACGATAGCCCCCGACATTACACATACGGCCTGCACAAGCGATCCTTTGTGTGTCAGAAGCCTGAAATTGTATCTAGCCACGGTATCACAACGATAGTCCCCGACATTACACAAACGGCTAGCACAAGCGATCCTTTGTGTGTCAGAAGCCGGAAGGTCTGTATCTAGCCATGGAATAACAACGATAGTCCCCGACATTACACATACGGCCTGCTCAAGCGATCCTTTGTGTGTCAGAAGCCGGAAGGTCTGTATCTGGCCACGGTATAACAACGATAGTCCCCGACATTACACATACGGCCTGCACAAGAGATCCTTCGTGTGTCAGAAGCCTGAAATTGTATCTACCCACGGTATAACAACGATAGCCCCCGACATTACACATACGGCTAGCACAAGCGATCCTTTGTGTGTCAGAAGCGTGGAATTGTATCTAGCCATGGTTTAACGACGATTTTCACTGCCATTGGATATACTTTCATCACAAGCAATCCTTTGTGTATCAGAAGCCGGAAAGTATGTAATGATAGTCCCCGATATTACACATACGGCTAGCACAAGCGATCCTTTGTGTGTCAGAAGCCGGAAATTGTATCTAGGCCAACATGCACTGTAACATGTATGCATTATTCTTAACATATATCATACTTACTTTTATGATACTATCACTAATATACCATGAAATGCAACACTTTGTGCGGAATATCTGCACTTGTATACAGCGGATGTATTTTGAAAATCGACACATCGTTTTAAGTAACTAAATCAGTACATGCGCTATTGTGTCACTGGATTGCCTGGTCAAGACTCGATGGTTCACAGGCTACCGTCATGTGGCAGGAATATTGCTGTGTGGCGTTTGGCATCCAACACTCACTTAGAAATTGTGAGGACATAATTACACTTTTCGCGAATACCTGGTGTCATCATTGATTATCAGTGAAAGAATTCATATATTAAGTAAATAAGGATAAGAATTTATGGATGAACAACTTCTTTATTACTATTAAGAGCGACGTTTCGGTGTGGGTTCAAAGAAGTTGTTCATCCATAAATTCTTTTCCTTCCTTTGTACTCCAAGTTCTAAATGCCTCTCAAAGAAGACATTCATATATTGTATAATGAATCTTTTTCGGCAGATAAACGGAACTGATTATTTTCTGACGTGGGCGTTTTATATTTTCTCATTCCAGTCAAGTGTGCCTACCTTATACTGGACAGGGCTAAAGGCGTGACTTACAGCGATAAGGGTAGCTTAGATCAGGCGGAATGTGAAGGCGAATGCCAAGCCCTCAGTGACTGCGTGGGTTACTCTCATTATAAGGGACTGGGTAAGAAGTGCTACCATCACCAAAGTCCAGATCCACAACATCTGTATGACCCAAGTAACTACAAAACTGGAGAATACTTCTGGAAGCTGTACCGATGGTCATGTGACTTTGGTGAGTCTCGCTTGTGTTTGGGAACTACATTTTATCAGTGTAAAGATGTTGGTACCATTTAGTTCAAAAGTTAATCACGCACTGAGCTATCCGCTCAATTGAAACTTCAAGATATATATTTACTTGTGTTTTAAATTACTTAATTGCAAACTGAACTGACATATCATTACCTGAGATTACTGACATCACTGATCATAATTCTTAAGTTAAGATGTTTGGATTTGTTACTCTTTTCTGTCATGTTTCTGTTGTTTGAAGAACTCTACAGCGCAAATGTTTAATCTTCAAGAACATCGAACAAAACAAGTCTGGGCTGTACAGTAAAATTACCCATCCTACAGCCCAGACTACCCCAGTAACTATTTTTGGAAACAATTTCGGTTTGAAACAGATAAAAGACTCCTGTAAGTGTTCAAATGGTTTAATTTGCCATACTGACTTCGAAAAATGCGTGATTGCATAAAAAACCTTGAACATGCCAAAATGTCAATTTACAAATCAATAGCGTGTGTGACCACCTCTGGTTGCGATGCAAGCAACACATCTTCGTCTCATGGAATGGACCAGGCGTCGCACAAAGTCCTGTGGGATATCTGTCCATATCTGCTGGAGCATGTTTCGAAGTTCCTGGAGTGTCTGTGGAACACGTGGTTGACGTCGAAGGCGCCGATCCATCTCATCCCACATGTGCTCGATTGGCGAGAGATCAGGGGAGCGAGCCGGCTAGGGGATGACATTCACGTTGTTTTGTTGAAGAGATTCCTGAACAAGTCGAGCAATATGAGGCCGGGCGTTGTCATGTTGAAAGGTTATGCCTAGGCCACGACGACGCAAAAACGGTAGAACAACAGGGCCGATTATCTCGTCGCGGTAGCGCTGTCCATTGATATTTCCCTCTACCACTATCAAACGGGTCCTCTATCTTGCTGTAATCCCACCCCATACAATAACGATGCCGCCCCCGAACCGATCTTCTCCCATGACACAATGATTGACGTAACGTTCACCTCGACGTCGGTACACTCGAATCCGTCCATCGATGTGACTGGGGTGAAAACCAGACTCGTCAGTGAGTAGAACTTGTCCCAACGGCATGGCCGTCCAGCGTAGACGCTGTCTGCTTGACGGTGGTTTCCTGTCAAAATGGGACGTCTGGCGAGTCTTCTGGCGACAATTCCTGCACATCTGAGGCGACGACGTACGGTTTGTGAAGATATTCGTCGAAGGCCAGGGATGCTTCTTGTAGTCACTGTTGCTGGCTGGAATCGATTTCGTAGGTGTGTTGTTCGAATCCAGTTGTCTTGTCGATTATTGGTAACGCGTGGCCTGCCTCTCCGAGGATGGTCTCTGACTGCATTCGTCTGTTGCCAACGTTGCCATAAACACCAAATGGTGTATCTGTGGACGTTAAATTGTCTTGCAACATCTCGTTGACTCGATCCTGCTTCAAGCATACAAATGGCTCGCAGACGCTCATTTTCGGAGAGGCGTGGCATTTCGTAATGTTGAATAATTGCGTAATTTTGTTGTTTTCCTGAGTGGTTGTTGTCAGCACGATGCTAAACAATGCACATGGAATCCCGTTAACGCTTAATGTTTTTATACCCATTCTTGGGTAGTGGAATGCATGGTGCTTCCATAAAAGTCAACTTTTGCATGGAATGCATGCTTTTCTGTTGCAGTTGCGTTTTTGTGACTTGATTCCATACATGTACAACACCATTGAAAACCAAACTTTACTTCCTGAAAAATACACTAAAATATTGGTGTCACAGGAACTTTTGTTGTTGAGTATATTATAGATATTTAGGTCTAATCTCTTCTGGTTTTCAAATAAGTTTTCAAAAACATATTATACTTTGGCAAAGAAGGCAGAAAAGGCCCCCACTGTGGTAAAGCAATTTGAGATACTTTTTTACGATATATCTATGCAGGCGGCCTTTAAAATCTTTGATTGCAAAACTCAGCCAATACTTTTATATGGCTCGTAAATTTGAGGTGGCGCAACTTGGAAACAATTGAAATAATTAACACTAAATTCTGTAAATTCTGACTAAACATTGGATAGAAAGCCTCGAACTACGCAGCCCTTTGAGAATTTGGTCGATACCCTATATATATATATACATATATAACCGGATTATAAAGTATTTGATTAGGTTAACGAGATTGCCACAGAATAGGTATGATAAGAGCTGTTACATTATGTTGCAAACTTCCGACAATGAAGAGGATATATTCTAGGCGTAAGTTTTCAGAAAAGCTTGTTTTTGTATGGATTTGGATTTGTATGGATGGCACAAAAAGTTCCTGATGTTATATTTACTCGGAGATTGCAAGATAATTTTGAACAAGAATGGACATCCCGGATCAATAATAGTTCTAGTAATACACACAATGTACCCTAGGCTTCATGGGGTCTTATACGAATAATGTTTGTCACTAACTGTTCAAAATCAGTGTCGAAGAATAATGATCTATTGTACTTTATATAGTTTAGGTGGAATACATGAGTAAATGCGTAGATATTTAACTATGATTTCGGATATACTGCTTCCCCTTGAGACTCTAACATATTTGTAAAAGTAGGCGGCTAAATTTATTATGCTGATGAGATTCTAATTTCACTTAAATAATACGGTCAAGAATGCGTGAAATCCTATCAAACTCAACTTCGTAATCGCAAAAAGTAATATGACTTCAAAAGTCGCATCGAGCTCTGGTGGATCAACAGCGATGGAGTGAGGTGAACGGTTTAATAATGCTAGCCGACGTTTAACATGGATATCCCACCCAGACGCAGTGTACCAACTCCCTGATGACCGGTCCTTGTTATATCCCTTTAATGCCGAGCCCCAGGCAGGGTAACAACAAGTATTATCTTTTAACGTCTTTTGGTATCACGCGGACGGGGATCGAACCATAGACCTTCCGCTCTCCCACAACGATGCAATTCATTATGTGATAAAAACTTAAACTAAAAATACTTTTTCTTGAATTTGCTGGTTATACTACAAACCTGTTCCTCCTTGTTGTTATCATATTTTAAAGTATCGCGCTCTGTGAACACAATGTCAGAAGCAGCTTGCCGAGCTTTGTGCTATCGCCGGCAAATAAATTATTTCTTTTAATGTAAGATAAGTAAATAACACAAAAAGAAATGAAAGTCGACTATGTTGTGACAACCATTTGACATTGGGTTTGATTTTCTAAATAATTCAGCGGTCTCCATGTTTAGTTCCCAATAGTGTCAGGTATGCATGCAGGAAGAGATGCGGCTCCATGTTTCCATTTTACCAAAGTTGTACTCCTACGCACGTTGTTTGTTTTCCCTTTTGTGAACCAGTTTTCCATATTGGATACCTTTTGACACTCACCAAAACGGTGTATTCAACTTTATAAAGGGAGAATATGATGTAATATTTGATATTGAAACCATTGAAATTTACATGACTTTGTACACCTGAACAGTATAAGATAGTTGTGTTTACGATCTGCTTCGTAGATTTCACTTCTAAGCAGGCATTCCCATTTTTAAAAGTGTTGATTCCTGGTAATTTGTTTGTCCATAAATATTTTAAAGAAATATGGAGAACCTTTTCAGGTTGTTAACAAATGAAATAGATTAAAAGTAAAGGAAGGTAAGATTTTTAATTTCAATGTTGTATTTCTCCGTGAATTGTACATATGGGAGAATGTGTCCCTTTTATGAATCATTAATAAATCTGTTGCCCTTTGTAGACCATTATTGGTAGACAACCGTTTGGCTTTTATCCTTTAACGAGACATTTTCCAAAAAATCCTAACGGCAGGAATACAAATGTTTTCTATTAAATCCCACCAAGACATCAGTAAATCTTCATAAAAATTTTGTATACTCTGGAAATAATATATATGGCTTATGCTTCAGGTTATTGATCTCATACACATTGGCCATTCATTATAGGGGTATTCATGCATAAAGAGTGACAAAACACTCTCCACAAGACTGTATGACAAGAGAGATGACTTAACCTTCCCAAAATCAACTTTCCATTCATGTTGAGCAATATTCCAGCAGCTCCAGCCTTTGGTGTTTACATTTTGCAACTTTTGAGATACAATCGAGCATGCACTTTCTACCAAGATTTCAAAGCGCGTCATACAACTCTTTGCTCAAAAGTTGCTTGATCAAGGTTACAACATTCAAGGCCTCAGTAAAGGTTTCAGAAAGTTTTATGGTATACATGTGGAAGATATTTCCAAATTTGACGCATCAGTGCCAAAAATGATGTCCGATGCAATTCCCTATTTTGCGTTGTACAATTATGTTCCAATATTTTTTCGGGTGAACAATTTACACGCCTCTACATGTGTTTGTGACGGATGCCACAGTTTGGGCAGGATACGCTCACCATTTCGCGAACACCTGGTATCATCACAGTTTCTTAGTGATTCATAAACACAGGCTCATGATATAGTCGGAATCGTAAATCGACTCTGCTTTATGTAGAGATTTCTATTGGAAATGGAAAGGGTTTTGTCGCTTTATTTATTATTTTAGCATCATTATTACGATGTACCGAGAACAATGGGGAGTCGGACAACTTGGTACCTGGGATGCAAGCGTGACATTAAAAATTAAAAAGGCCAAATCTAATATGGCGCCAGGACCTGGTGGTATTCGAAACCGTTACCTTGTGTCAAAAACACCATTACTTCACTGTTTTAATTCTCTTGTGCATACAGTGGATGTTACGACTTGGTTGTGCAAGGGTCGAACAATACTTATCTGAATACACAATACAAAGTATTTACAAGAGGCCTTACAGAGATCGTGTCATCATACTGCGCATCTAATGACATTATTTACATGGAGCAGAAAGGAGCCAGAAAGGGATGTTGGGGTTGTAAGGATCAACTACTAGTTCAGAAAATGATCCTTGAAAAGGCTAAAACTTACCACCGTAACCTCTCAATGTGTTGGATAGACTACAGAAAAGCTTACGATTCTGTACCTCACGAATGGATTTTGAGGTCACAACGGAATGTATTGGCTTCCCCGAGCGGCTACTTGTTTTACTCAAGTCTTTAATGAATTGCTGGTCAACTCAACTTGAGATGTATTCGCAAGGACAGGTGGTGACTTCGGGACCCATTTCTATCAGAAGAGGAATATTTCAGGGCGATTCTTTTAGCCCTTTGCTTTTCTGTTTGTCACTAAATCTTTTAAGCTTTTTGCTCAGCAAAGAGGAAGGTTATCACCCGGGACCTCCTCAGCACAGATGCCCAACACCCCTTATGCACCTCCTTTACATGGATGACCTTCAACTTATTGCCAATGGAGGATCTATACTAAAAAAACTCAACCAGATTCTGCTTGCATTTTTGTCGGGTCCTTTTCTAATGATATCGGCATATCCTTTGGACAAATGCAACATTCTTCATTTGAAACGTGGCAAGGTAGAGGAGGGAGGATCAGTCAGTTTACTTGGAGGAGGAGTTATTGACCATCTTGTGGAAGGTCAGGCTTATACGTACTTAGGGATGCAGATTAGGGACAAACTCCAGAATGCCCATATCAAGAAGAAACTTCGGGCAGAGTGCAAATGTAGACTAAAGAAAATCAGAGAAAATCCAAAGCAAATTTTAATCCATGCGATATAGCTGTGGAGACAACCGTATAGAAAACCAATACTAATGATAATGGACGCCAAGTTTATAGGGATTGTTTTGGTTTATTATCTTTTGGTACACATAAACTTAAAATGACATGGGTAGGTCGTTTGATGACCCATAATTCAAAAATACGTTACCAACCATATTTCCTGTCAGACAAGAGCCTCCCTTTAAATCTGTTTCTTCATGTCCATCAGTATAAATAACCAGATTCGAATCCCTTAATAGCGGTAACGTTTGGCCATGTTTAGTTGAACATATGCCCTATACGTTTCAGGTATATACTTTGGCGAAGCCACTCATGTCCAACCAATTCAAGGTAAGATCAAATCGTCATTTGGCAATATTTGGCTTATTTACATAATGTATTTGTCACAATAACATTTTTCCAATATAGTATTAAAGTTTGTTACAGTTTCAGTAATGCAGTTCCCCCTTGACATTTGGAGACAATTAGATATTTAACACTGAATTAAGCAATATCAATGACAGTTTCATCGATGTATAATATAGGGACAATACGCCATTGTCAATAGTAGGGGAGGGAGTATGGTTTTACGCCGCTTTGTCCCAATGTAGGGAATCGAACCCGGGCCTTCGGCGTGACGAGCGAACGCTTTAACCGCTAGGGCACCCGGCCGCCCTATTGTCAATAGAAAAGAGGACCGGAATTCAATTATTCATATGTCGTACTTTCCATGGGCGCAGTGGTTCAAGCTTTCGTTCGTCACACTGAAGGCCCGGCTTCGATTCCCAACCTTCTTGTGTTCCCCGTTATTGATAGGGGCGGTCGGGTAGGCTAGTGGGTAAAGCGTTCGCTCTTCACGCCGAAGACCCGGGTTCGATTCCCGACATGGGTACAACGTGTGAAGCCCATTTCTGCGATATTGCTGGAATATTGCTAAAAGCGGCGTAAACCATACTCACTCACTATGATATTGATAGATTATTAACATGACACCATACTCACTCACTATGATATCGATAGATTATTAACATGACACCATACTCACTCACTATGATATTGATAAATTATTAACATGACACCATACTCACTCATCTTCATTATCTTGATTCATTCATTCTTATCTTATAGGTTTGAATGTATCGGATCTGCAGAGCACTTCCAGTATGTCTGTGGAGAGTACGTCTACCAGTTATGTGTTATCACAGTCAGTTTTTGAACAGTCCGTAATAGAGGACACTACCGTTGTCTCAGTGTTTGGTACAGTGGGAAGTTCGCTTGAGATAACAGAATCTGTGTTTGTGACAGAGGAACCTTCACTTGTACTAAATGAATCTTGGTTTGGTACAGATGAACCTTCGGTTGTACCAACTGAATCTTTGTTTGATACAGAGGAACCTTTGGTTGTACCAACTGGATCTTTGTTTGGTACAGAGGAACCTTCGGTTGTACCAACTGAATCTGTCTTTCGTACAGACGAATCTTCAGTTGCACCAACGGTTCCGTTTGTCACAGACGAGCCAATATCAGCAAAATCTTCTTCACTAACACAAGACACTCCCAGCAGTTCAGGTATTTTCTCTCCTTCGCCTGGTTTTGATGAATCGTCCTTTATTGGAACTGTCGGCGTATCTCTATCAGCAACACATACGTCACATCCTATGTCAACTGATGAGGAACTCCTGGAAGCATCAAGTCCAAGTGGGACATACAACACTTATCCAGGCACAGACATGTTGGTCGGTTTACCTTCAACAGTGACTTCTCATCCTATATTCCCCTTCACAATGGAGTCCACACAAGACGTAGCAACGCCAGACCCTTCTCTTGAGAACTCTTTACAAAGTAGTCTCACGTCAGGTTATCTTTTACTACCTTCTGAAGCCGTGACGTTGTCATCTTCAACGTCTCCTACAACTTCTCCTCAGCAGGCAACTACGGCGACAACAGTGAAGCTCTGCCCATGTAAGTGCAATATACACGTGGAGGAGAAAGAGAGAAAGAAGATTATCCAAGAGATCAAAGAAAAACTCTTAATTGAGACAGATCAGCTTGCACAACAGGTTCGCAAAAGGACGAGTGCTCCGGATGAACGAGCTAGTTCTAAAAGCATTGGCTATGTGGCCATAACATTTATGTCTTTTGTGGGCATATTAATGGTTCTCGCTGATTCGGCTACCTTAGAATTACACATACAAATGCTGATAGCTAATTTGTGCAAGAAATGAAAACAGAACCAGGGATGGTCTGATTTGATGTAACCAGCTCTGATGGTATTATTCGTGTATGTACACCCGATGAGTGTCACCAGTACATGTAACATCGTAGCATTGGAATGAATTAATAGGGTCCATTGGGGATCTGTCATTTGATATTTGGGGGAGGAGGGATTTTGTATCTAGATATATTTTCAG
This sequence comes from Haliotis rufescens, assembly GCF_023055435.1. Classification (NCBI taxonomy): domain Eukaryota; kingdom Metazoa; phylum Mollusca; class Gastropoda; order Lepetellida; family Haliotidae; genus Haliotis; species Haliotis rufescens. The sequence continues at coordinate 53,671 of NW_025964268.1, forward strand.
CTACAGCTACAATAGCCTGATTTTTAAAAGGAAAACACCTGTCAACAAGGTCATTTTGTGGCAGGCCATTTTTTTTTATAGTCTGAAGCATTATTATTTTTTTCACGAATTATCGGGAACAATATATTAAAAAGAGTTCCAAAGTGTGATATGAAATTATTGATGTACCATTTTTCATATATTAATACATGTAATGTGTACAGAACAATTTTGTAGAAACATGTTTATAACTAGCTTACACATATAACGTGTTTTAAAATACGTTGTATGAAATGTCCATATTACGGATTTATTGCCTTCGAGTGTGACGTGAATACAGCGTCTAAATTCTTTTTAAATAAAACTTGTATTTTTACATTGTTAGATCAAAACATGTATATAACATTTTATTGCTTTCAAATGTTCACTACGCTGTGATATCCAAATATCTATAAAACATTTTATAGCTTACAAATGTGCACTAAGCTAGTGTGATTTTCAAAACCTGTACATAACGTTTTATAGCTTACAAATAGTCACTACACTGTGATATCAAAACATCTATGAAACGTTTTATAGCTTACAAATATGCACTAAGTTAGTTTGATATAAAACCTGTACATAACGTTTTATAGCGTTCAAATGTGCACTAAACTAGTTTGTTATAAAAACCTGTACATAACGATTTATAGCTTACAAATGTTCACTACGCTAGTGTGATATCAAAACAAGTGTATAAAGTTTTATTGCTTAAAAATGTGCTCTCTGCTAGTGTGATATCAAGACATATATATTATATTATATAACTTACAAATGTACACTACGTGCGTTATAAAGACAATGAGTTTGCATTGACATTATATAGTGTGCAAGTACTGACATACAGATCATCATGTAACTTGTCTTTCTTACATGTTCAGCATGTTTATTATTGAAGTCAACAGCCATGGTAGGCTAGTAGCCGCTACAGATGGACATTATTATACTGCTGGTAGAAATTGTAGTTAATGGTCACCTGACAGTTGTTCATCTTTACCGATAGCTGCCTCAGGAATTAGCACACACTGGAGAACGTCATCAGAGTTTTTATCCACAGTCAGTAAGTACATCATCTCCAAATACAGCTGTTCTACATTAGGATGTCGCAGGACATCAGGGCATGTCTTGTCGCTGATTGTAGCGGACATTCTCTATTTAGCTTCGACATCAGTAAAACTTGTGTATGTATTCAGGCTTGATGGTGTGTCGAGATGGGACTGTGCACTGTCAAGAACATGTACTGTGGTCGCACACAGGGAGTGGTTTGTGTACTTGATAGAGAGACCAGCCTTCACACTAAGAGTTCACATCATGGTTCCAGTCGATTATGCCTAAGAGCAACGGCGTTTTAAGTACACCCCATGCTCGGCCTTAGCGTTTGGCTGTTGAAAAAGCTCCACACAATCCTGGTTCAAGCGGCGCACATGTTATACATATAAGGTTGTGTGTTAAACATAAAACAATAGGACATAAACAAAGATTTGAACTCCATGCGAGTACAATAGTGTTGTTCATGTCACACTATCTTGTTAAGTTCAGAGCCAGTTAGGAAAGGCACAACAACCAAAGCACTTCCAGTATCAGACAGCAGTTATACTTCAGCAAGGATAATATAAAAGATAGCGACCGGAAGAAGCCGTTGCCAAGTAACCATAAGGTTTTCCTCAAACTAATCCAAAGGGATAATGGCGTAACGTCCCTTGACCCAAATTGGGGAAAACATACACATCGACGTCCAATCAGTCAACTAAGTCTGTATCTTACCTAGGGATGTATCGTTTCTTTCTAGGAACATAATAACAATAAGGGGGTCTCTTTCAACTTGATAAGGTCGTTTTGATTCTAACTTTTTTATTTTTTTGCGTTCATCCATGGTGATAGCTATATCAGAAACCTTCAGTCCCGCAAGGTTTTCCCTACCTCTCCTCCCCAAGGGCAGCAACATATCAACGAAAACCAGCATGAGATCAAAAGTATTGAAATCGAGATCTTGTGGAAATTTACTTCGTAATGTTTTGTACTGTGCTCTAAAATATATATATTCACATGAACACATTTTATTCACAGCTCAAAAAGCTAAAACTCCTCACGATATTGGACAAGAAAATAATTTTGAAATTGTCCTAATAATATTGAAATCCTATTATAGATATACCTTGTGTTGCAGAACACTGGATTGTCGAAGCTGCATACGTAGTCACACAGTTTCGTCATGTCGCCATCCGCTATAGTGGGGTAGTGCTTGATCTCGGCAAACCCTTTTCGCTTCAGTTCTTTTCCCCTGCTTTGAAATATTCGACGATTCACTGAATCAGCTTCCTTTGGTAATATCTACATCTTGTCTTGAATGTTCAAGGTGTCATTGAATACTGAGTCGATAGGCCATAAGAGTGACTTTCTTGTATTGGTCGCTTTTCTCGGTTCTCGCTTCAAGATAGAATGTCCAGTTGTTGCATAAACAATTTCCAACTCAAATGAGTTTCCTTTCTGAACTAATTACTCCCGAAATACCTTCAGCGCTGTCGAAGTAGATCGTTTGGTATTTTTCGCATGTATATTGTCCAATATGACGCCATGACAGAGAAATCAGCGAAACGGTTAGGTTTACCATCGGACGCGGGCGCCATGTTTACGTTGTTTGGATCGTCCCGTGCTGGGGTCTCTGCGAAGGGAGACACCTAGTTGGCTGAAAATCAAAGGATACCCTAGGCCTGGATTTTTCCTTTGACTCAAGTCAATATCGTTGGGTTGGAGGCGATATGCATTTCAAAAGACTGTCAAGTGATCAAATCTCGGCCAAAGAGAATTCTCCATTATTTAAAAATATATGATATGATAGCAAAACGAGAAAATATACACTGTGTGAGCTTAATAGAGTTGAAGATAAGTATCATGTTCTACTTGTGTTCACGTTGTGTTCTCAGTTTAGAATTAAGTATATAACATATACATTCAGTGTACATCGAAATATATACATCAATTTAATTTTTTGTTAAAAATGTATTTGTACCACCCACAACTGTGCAGAACAGAATGTACAGTCGAACCCCGTTATCTCGTACCTAGCGGGACCGTGTTGTAACTTCGAGATATCCGGGCATTCGAGATAACGAGGTATGCACATTATATAGTAAGGCTGTCGGTACCAGAGAAAACGTCCGAGATATCGGTACAAACGAGATAACGGGGTTTGAGATAACTAGGTTCGACTGAAAGCAACATTAGCCAACATTGTGTACACATTGTATCCTAAGTACGGAAATAAAACATTTGAATTAAAATAATTGAATACTTCTTACAAGAGAAAAGTTCTCAACCTAATCCTGAATGCTGAAGGTGTTGTTTTGAATAGATGAAAGATGAAAGATGAAAAAGCAATTAAGTAACCTCCATTGTCTCTATTAATCATCGTTTTCAGTTTAAACGCATCCTTCCGCACCAGTTGCTTTTTGCAAACCCGTGTATTTACATTTTCATTCAAATCTAAGTGTTTTGTCTCACATACAAACGGGCGAAAAAGGATGATCAGTGATAAATTACGTAAACAACTTTCTAAAAGTATCTCCTCACTGCTATGCGCTCGCATCTCTTTCAGCAATGCTCTGGTACACAGACGAGAGGAGAGACCTGTGTTATGACTTCGGTGACTATGAAGGTACGAAAATGGTTCTAACTGTGTGTAGTTACCATCGAACAGTGCAACCTGCGCCATATAATCATAAGTTATAACATCCTTAGGCCTAGGATACTTGTATTTCAACTTCCAACAGTCTGTTTCATCCACAGAGAATCTGTAGGTACATTTATGATTTGGTCACCTGTGTCGACAATCAGCTGCTTCGGTATTCATAAAAATAAAAAGCGACAAAAACATTTTCATAATCATATGGAATTACTACGAAAACCAGGGTCCATCGTTCGATTCCGACTATATCCTAAGCATTTGTTTATGGATCACTATCAAAATGTGATGATGCCAGATGTTCGCAAAAAAGTGAGCGTGTCCTGACCCACCGGTGGCTCCCGTCACAAACACATGAAAAGGCAAGGCAAGTGTTTGCCCGAACAAACACGGGAACATAATGTAATAGTTGAAATAGGATAATTGCATCGAACATCATTTAGGTCAACCGATGCATGAGTTTTGGGTTAACTGAAAAACACACCAATAATCCATGGACCAATACATCATCAGGTACACTGATATATGTCCACTTGGAATGTCCACTAGGAATATCCACTAGGAATAATTCCATACTGGGCAGGTACATTCTTCATTATCATTCGGTTCAATCTGGCTAAAGTTTGTTTGTACTTTAGCGCCACAACCAACAATGCTGTATGACGTCGGTCTGTAAATAATCGAGTATGGACCAGACAATCCAGTGATTGATACTTGTGAGCAATAATCCAAGACTTTGGAGCACCAATTTGAACATTGTTATGCGGAAAACATGACCTTATTTGAAATGAAAAACACCCTAAAATGCAGACAAAACGTTTATTTATTGGTTAAATACAAGAAAGTATACACTTGAAAATCTACACTTAGACTGTGTACTGTGAAACTGCGACCACCATGTCCATTGCGATGTCATGTGCATGTCATTTGTTGTGAGATACTCATTGATATGACCCTCCTAATCTCGCTTTTGATACCCGTATCAAACACATCCCCATCAAATAACAATTGTTTGTTTCATTTTAGACCCCATTCAACATTCTTTTGCCCTGCGGTTAATCTCGTAGTAAGTCATTACATGCATATGACATTGGGATATAAACATATCATAACTCATGAAGGACAGGTTTTAGAGTGAAGCATAATTTCTCATACTGTTGACATAAGTATTATCAAATATATTTTCAACACAATTGCATTATATATTTTTACTATTTATCATTTGTTGATTATGTTGGAAAGCAGATAAAATAACTACTTAAGTTAATATTTAAAACCCCAAACCCCAAATTATCAAAATTGTGTATACAAATATTGCGAAAAGGATAATTTTCTATATTCTTCAGAATACACTTGAAAATCTACACTTAGACTGTGTACTGTGAAACTGCGACCACCATGTCCATTGCGATGTCATGTGCATGTCATTTGTTGTCAGATACTCGTTGATATGACCCTCCTAATATCGCTTTTGATACCCGTATCAAACACATCCCCATCAAATAACCATTGTTTGTTTCATTTTAGACCCCATTCAACATTCTTTTGCCCTGCGGTTAATCTCGTAGTAAGTCATTACATGCATATGACATTGGGATATAAACACATCATAACTCATGAAGGACAGGTTTTAGAGTGAAGCATAATTTCTCATACTGTTGACATAAGTATTATCAAATATATTATCAACACAATTGCATTATATATTTTTACTATTTATCATTTGTTGATTATGTTGGAAAGCAGATAAAATAACTACTTATGTTAATATTTAAAACCCCAAACCCCAAATTATCAAAATTGTGTATACAAATATTGCGAAAAGGATAATTTTCTATATTCTTCAGTATACACTTGAAAATCTACACTTAGACTGTGTACTGTGAAACTGCGACCACCATGTCCATTGCGATGTCATGTGCATGTCATTTGTTGTCAGATACTCATTGATATGACCCTCCTAATATCGCTTTTGATACCCGTATCAAACACATCCCCATCAAATAACAATTGTTTGTTTCATTTTAGACCCCATTCAACATTCTTTTGCCCTGCGGTTAATCTCGTAGTAAGTCATTACATGCATATGACATTGGGATATAAACATATCATAACTCATGAAGGACAGGTTTTAGAGTGAAGCATAATTTCTCATACTGTTGACATAAGTATTATCAAATATATTTTCAACACAATTGCATTATATATTTTTACTATTTATCATTTGTTGATTATGTTGGAAAGCAGATAAAATAACTACTTATGTTAATATTTAAAACCCCAAACCCCAAATTATCAAAATTGTGTATACAAATATTGCGAAAAGGATAATTTTCTATATTCTTCAGTAATGATTTACAAGAAATACAAATAGTATAAACCTATGAGAGTACATGCAATGACATGTTTATATAAGTATATTAAATTATTTTGCAAAATGGAGTATTCATACATAACATATCGCACATTTATGGGCGGACCATCGACTTCTTGTAGTTTTTAAAACAATAAAAATAAGTACATAACTGCAAGTAGCCTTGGTGGGCTCCGAGTGAATCTTCCAGGTATTTGATAACATAGTTTGATATATACACATGCACAAAAGTTAAGCGCCACCATATTCATAGTCTCTTGATTTAGCGTGTGGGATTCAGAAATACGAAATATGATGATGTATGACTGAATTGGGCTTCCATAGCTTCATGATCCCAGATTTGTCCAGATACCACAAGGAAAGCGTGCTTTACGTGTTGCTGCAGTTCCCCTACCCTATGAAAAGTGAAATTCAAGTTTCAGACACGTGGTTGCATTTTGCTCCTGTGTGAGATTCCCCTTCCAATAGAGGTTGAAAATCAACCATGGTGAGGAGAAAGTAATCGAACGCTGAAAGATGGCAAGTGATAGGCATGAGAAATGCTGGCATGTCATGCAGGGCCATTGCAATACAAATGGGTCGTCATCACAGTGTTATCACTCGTTTGATTGTCAAACATGGTCAAACCAATGATGTCAATGACAGGCATAGGTCTGGTAGGCCAAGAAAGACCTCTACAGAGAGGATAGACTTCTTTTCAGAATAGTCAGACTAAATCCATTTGCCACTTCAACAGATTTAAGACTGCAGTGGATTACCCATCAGAGACTCTCGACGATGACCATAAGGCGTCGCCTCAGAGCGGCTGGTTTTAACGCCAGAAGACCAGTAAAACGTCCTCAACTGACTAAGAGGCACATGCGGAATCGTCGGAAATGGTGTCGTGCCCGTAGTCGATGGAACTTGGCCAACTGGAGAAGGATCCATTGGTCTGACGAGTGTCGAATGCTGCTACGAATTGTTGATGGTCGAATACGTGTTTGGAGGCAACGAAACACTCGTTTTGCACCAAGGAACATCCAGAAGACCTTAGCATGTGGCAGGGGGTCTGTCATGATATGGGGTTGTGTTTCCTTCGGCTGCAAACTTCCGCTGGTGACAATTCGTGGAAACCTGAATGGCCAACAATACCAAGATGCCGTTCTACGTCCAGTGGTAGTCCCTCATTTTGACAACCATCCTCTTCAGACAAGACCTGTTTACATTGACGACAATGCAAGACCACACAGATCTCGGGCAGTTTTGGCTTATTTGCGTCAAGAAGCTATTGCCACTCTTCCTTGGCCGGCCTGTAGTCTGGATCTTAATCCGATTGAGCATCTCTGGGACATTCTTGGCCGGAAAATCAGACATCGTGATCCCCCAGTTCAAAATCTCGCTGGACTTGAAGCCGCACTTCATGAAGAACGGATCCGTTTGCCTCAGAGAAGCATTCAACGACTTGTAATGAGTATGAGGCGTAGGGTTGAAGCTGTGGTCAATGTCCGTGGATCATACACACGTTACTGACGTTTCTGTCTTGCAATAGACTCTGCACTCCCTAGGGTTGGTTGGTTGGTTGGTTGGTTGGTTTGTTGTTTAACGCCGCACTCAGCAATATTCCAGCTATATGACGGGGGTCTGGACCAAACAATCCAGTGATTGACATCATGAGCATCGACCCACGCAATTGGGCACTCCCTAGGGTGTCTATGTGACACCTGATATGGTCTGCTGATATCATGACAGTTACATGACAAAAAAGTTTTTCAATGTTTTCTGATCCTTCAATTTCTGGTCTTCGGTAAAATTCATTTCTGCTCTTATTCTTTTGGAACACAAGATTAACTTGCTTTGGGACAACTTTTGAATCACATGAGGTTTACATATACGGCTTATAACAATCGTACATCTCGTTATAATAGTCATCATTAAGTGCGAAAAGTAACAGCTCACAAATATGGTGGTTTTGTGCATGTGTATAAATATAATTAAGGTGGCCTTTTTTAGATTTTAAAACTTAAAAATATTTCTTTTCAGACACAACACACTATATATTACTTTATATACATATACCATATTATTCTTATACCAACACTTTTTTTATCTTATAAATTGGAACAATGAAGTCATACTAATTTTTAATCTCTATAATGATGATTGTATTAATCTTGCAGTGTCCACATCCAGTTTGCTTTGACAATCAGATGATTGTAATACAGATAGAGCTCATTCTTAATTTCAAAAGGCCTTGCTTTTCAAGTTTCCTTATTCTAAACTGACGTCTCAAATTCCCACATGAACAAATTATTGATGTTTTTCTTTTTTCTCTTTACACCAACATATATCTGCATTGCACAATGACTGTTATTATGTTATTTGATATCTTGGTATACTTTTGTATGTATACTAGTATTAGATTACACATGCATGACGTTTTAGCAGTCATTATCAGTTAGTGAACTGCATGTTATGTCAATCAAGATAAGCAACATAAAAATGACTCTAGTATACTTTCATGTTTGAAGAACCAATCAATTCACTGTGGGAACATATTTAATTACTTACATAAGTTACTTAGATCTTCTTAAGATCAAAATGGATCCAAATTAAAATGAGATTAAATTAAGGAGTCATTTCAGTAATATGTATACTGACTGAACATGTAAGACAATATATACATTGCCTGAGTGAGTCAATATACATATGCCTGATTAAAGACGCTGGCTGTAACATTTATAAGTATAATCTGCTATTTGCAAAAACAAATAACATAAATAAATGCATCTACATAGAATGATTGCGGGGTTAAATTTGCATTTATGTCATCATCAGAATATTTGATTATGAACTCTCTAAAATCATATTTGCTATATCATAATAATATCTAATAAATAGACTTAATACTACAGGTGTCTTGAAGTACTGTGGAATGACAATCAGGATACATAGCTACAGCAGGATAGTGAATGGGTTGTAATGGAAATAACTTGTCAACATAATGATAAATATACTGTGCCATTAAGTGCCAAAAGTAACAGCTCACAAATATGGTGGGTGTCGCTTAACTTTTGTGCATGTGTATACATGGAGGTTCATTTGAACGGCCTGTCATTGGGCTATACAGGAAATATAAGCACTCAACCCATGTATTTCATAGCTTTAGTTGACCTAGCATTCAGAAAAGCATAGCATTAAATTATTAGCATTGGTATACACCTGTGGAATGGACAAAAAGTAACTCGTCAAAAAGAATAAAAGTAGTCGTTATCCATATAAAGATATTAATTTTATCAAGTTTCGGTTTGGGAAAACACATTCTTTCTTTTTGGTCAAATGGTTCAAGGACGTTATTGGTATTGGTATCCTAACATAAAGCCACATGATACTAGCTCAGTTTATTAACATTGTTGTTACTACTTCCAGTTTTCATGTGAAGGCAGTGGATGGGGCTTATCATCGTATTATAATATGCTTCTTTCAATATCTTTTCGCTGTATCTTACATGTGTAAGTAAAGGAGAATGTCCGAAATCTCGCGATTATTTTCGCACGTGAAGCTTGTTCGAGGCCGTTAGGGACTTGAGGACTTTCTCCTACTTAAAACAAAGTTCGATCAAGTCTCAAACTAATCTTCAAGTGACATTCACTACACTATGCTGTACTATGGGAGGGTGACCAATCTTGTTTAACTATAGGAGGGGACTTTTCAATGAAATCTATGATACGTTTTAGTACCCATACTCAAACTATTGGAGTGTTAGCAAAATGATTGTGTCTATCCAACTGTCATTAAAGTTCACGTAACTTTGTCTTAACAAAACCTAAAACCCCAACTATGGTCGTCCAGCCGCGTTACTTTTGACATGCACTCAAAAAAGATGCAATCAACGATGTTGATACATAATGCCAACTTTCACTGTTTTCTATGCAAACCAATGACATAGGATCAATTACGAACGTAAATATACATAAAAAGGTCAAGCATCAGAAGCAGCAGAAACATAAAGTTTGTGCGAGTGAGTGAGTACGGTTTTACGCCGCTTTGTCGGCGGGGGACACCAAGAATGGGCTCCACACATTGTAACCATGTAGGGAATTGAACCCGACACTTCGGCGTGACGAGCGAACGCTTTAAGCACTAGACTACCCGACAGCCCTCATATAGTTTGATAGTATTTGGACAATCGGTTGCAGAGCAATAGGGCAAAATATGTCTTTAAACATGAATTACGGTATTGTAAAATTCCCTCTGCTCATTGAAGAAATATTTGTTCTGAAAACAAATGTTGTGAAACATACATTGTTCGGTTTCCCCTTCCATAGAACACCTGCTGTTTGACGCAGTGAACCTTTAAATATCTACGAGCTTTGAGCTATTACAGCTTATCCATACCGAGTGAAATAATGGCGAACCTCCTGAGAATTGGCGAGGGACATTCAACATTTCGAGGTATATCCCTCACTTTGGATTTCTTGTCATGTAGGCCAGCTTTAAAAAAGTAACTAGTAGTAATATAGTTTGTTCATTTCACAAAATTTCAACCTTAGTAAGCAGCCAAACAATTATGTAGAGTTTTAGAAATGTTGTATGTTTTTGCAACATTATCTTTGTCTACCAAAGTTAAATGATTATTGAATATCTTTTAACCATCATCGAGCTTCAACTATAGAAGCCTTGTGCTTGTATATTTAGTTCTTGAGTCAAACGTACGGGCCATACAGCAAGTTTGATTCCACATTTTATACAGTCTCCTACCCAGAGTTCCATGCGGCCGACAGCCAGCCAGCATAGTATCTCTGCCACAGGCCTGTGCCATATGACGATTCGTCACATCTTTCACAGTCCATTCAAGATATTGAATATGCTTTTCATCCGTTTCATGTTTGACAAGTCTACACATTTTCATAAACAAATGTCAAAGAATGGTTACGGTTCATTAAAAAAGTATCCTAATACGTGAAAATCTACTCTTCTTTGCGTAGTTATCCTTTATTTACATTGGTTGTACAGCTCCACGTGCTGTCATCGAAGCCCAAAGGAGAGCTATAGCGATATATCACTTTTATGTCTAAATATATATATTGTCATGCAACTCACTGTCGCAGTTGTAGTAGCATATCTATATAATTATGCAAAACAATATGTAAAGCGCCCCCAAATACTCGCATTAGTCCGTTCTATACTGATTTCTGAAAAAGCGCGTTTGTTTACAAACAAGAGAAAAGTCCGGTCACGTGATATGCAAATCAGCTGAGTCACCACTGCGCCGGAGTGTGCATTTTATACTGAACACATTACTCATTTTGTGAAATTTGTTGTGATTGAGTCTTCAACCTCACAAACACGGCGCCTGTATTTAGCATAGGTGAGTGATGTATATGATTTCAAAATATACAAAATACTACTATTACTACAACTACACTTTGAAATAAGAAAATATTTGCAGCGAGATAAATGTGATACTATTTCAATAATCACATAAAACCATACTGACTCACAACAATACATGTACAGCTTCGAGCGCTGCTGCTCACGGAATTACTAATGTATGTGAGATATTCAAAAATTGCAAATAAAATATTGATTCTTCTAACTTTACTGAAAGGTTACATACAACTTCAACACAAGTGGTTTCTAACAAATACAAACTTGTCAACACATTTACACCACTTCAAGGTTGGAATGTGACCAGATAATCTGGGTATGCCTGTGTATCATTGAACACAACGTACATGACAGGATTGTTAATATCGTTCACGACCGAGTCATACAGCTCAGTGCCAGTGCTTCCTGTCTTGGACGGTGCAACTCTCATCTCAGATTTCCCCAAAGTATATACGCCAGTCAAGACTCGAACCAGGTACAAGTATTTCTGCCCTTTTGCGTCCGGTCTTGAGTATGCATCTCGGGCAGAATATTTGGCATTAACAGCGAAATACACTCCTTGCCCGTAGTAGGTGGCTGAAATTGGAAGCGGTTATCTGTAGACACATTGGAATATGAAGAGCCAGTAGCCATTCCTTGAATGCTACGAACAGGTGTCATTATGTACTTTTCACAAGTAAAATATGTGTAACGTGAATCGTATCAGAAAAAAAAACATATGCACATTTACTGTTCATAAAAAAATCGCTCTTCTTTTGTGATAATTTCCAATGAGGAATTCAAATACATATATAAAAATATGCAATCTCAAGCTTCCGGCCTCACAGCCTTCCACAGTCCCTGTCTTTCTCACAGTCACTAGACCATATTATTTTCCATTCCACCCAGGCCTTTCTGTGATGCACAAGCCCTAAATGAAGCAAGTCTCCCATCTCACTGGGGCTCCATTTCAATTTACATAGAGTTATTTGTTTCTATCAAAATCATAATATTTTCAGAGACTAGGTGTTAGTCTGGACCTTCACCATGTACACTCGTTTGGCACCACATTGAATACTAGAGAAGCTTGTTCAACCATTGCTGTGACTGATAAAGGAGGGGAATTATAGTGAGGCAATTGATAAACTTCATACCAAACTGCAAATTTCTATTGCACACATGTTACAAAGCTGCAAGTGAAGTTGTTTGAACAGAATGTGGTCGCTTCCAGCTGTTCATAAATGCTCACTGTAGAGTTCTGTCTTGTTGGATACGGTTTACCAGACAACCATTAACAGATACTCCAGACAATGTTATGATTTACACATTAGATTAGATGATGCTGGGGACGAAAACCGTGTTTTTCCTGACGAATACCAATATGTAAAAATAGTTCTGGGCATGTCTGGCTTGCACAAGATGTAGGTGACAGAAAGGTATTTCTTAATTTTTTGAAACAAAGATGTAAAGATATTTATCAACATGAGTAATTCATGAGTCAAATTATTTTAATATTCTTCCGAAATCCAAAGTTCAATTGCATCATTATCTTATGTAATGAAAAACAATCTCCGTCCGTTAACAAAATTTAGCTTCAATGTACGTAATGTTAACATTAGAGCAGCTAGATTTTCCAAAAACACGGCAATTGAATATGCACCCTGTCCATACTCTAACCACCCTAATGAAGAGTGAGGGCGTATGGTTTGACGCCGCGTTTAGGAATCTTCCAGTAATATCACCACGGGGGACCCCTAGTTAAGATGAATATCACGTACTGTCAATATGTCCAGAATATGCAAGTCCAAGAAATGATTACATGCAACCGTATTTAAATAAACCGGACCATCTCGGTAAAAGTTGTATGATATACATCAAATCGAAAGTGTGAATATGTTACTTAAGTTATCCGTGTTATTGTACCGCGTATTTCACTTGAGAGCGAAGAAACCGCTATATATCTGCTATGAAGTGCATTTCTGTAAACCCGTTCTATACTCTGTGAAACTATAATGTCAAGATTGCGCAGCAAGTATTAACCATACCATTGTATACGTGATGTATTATTGGCCTTTTGGACATATATGCCTGTCTGTCTGAAGCAATACATACCATTTTTCCCACAATAGCTTCTGTTGAACCCATGTGCATTGATGCTGCCTATAGCATCTGTGCTGGTACCGTGCCACAGCCATGTCTCGTTCTGGGTACCCTGGGGGTTCTGCTTCTCAAGTTGCTTTTTTTTTGCCGCATATTGCTGATACAGAGATCTGTTCTGAATGCGAGTCACCTATGACAAATACGCAATGTATGATGGTACTTTTCAGTAACAGGGAAAGTGTTAGTCAACGTCGCAGGTTACAAACCACTGCAAAGGTTGTAAGGGTACACTTCAAGTCACGTCCTGGCAGACTATAATGTGCAAGTTGAAATGCGTTGAGTTGCTAAGGGAGCGACCATTTGATATTATCAAAATTATTCAAGCTCATGGCTTTGATTAAAAAATCTGGTTTTACCACTGCAGCTGAAAAATATATAGTCTCCATACAAAATTCCAATTAGTTTTATGATAAGGTCTTCATAGGTAAGGAATTTATTTTAATGGGAGGACTCTACATACAGCACATGTGTAATATACAACGGAGATGGTGTGCTATCCGACATTCAGATGACGATCAAGAGGAATCTACTATTTCTGTTACAAATGTAAAAAGTTCTTTCCACAGATACATGCACATATTTTATGCAAACATTTCCGTGCCTAATATGCCATGTTATCATTGGCGTTGTGTTATAAATACTGAGATTAATGATGCACTGTTCCGGAAATAGAATCACCTCCGCGTGTGAACCATACATTAGATAGTATTGAGTGTGTTAGGTTTAAAAACATCCATATATCTTTATGCCATTGTATCGTAAACAGTGTCAGATCATGTTCGTGTTACATCGTATCGTCACTATTGGAGGGTAATTCATAAATACATGCATATGATAAAGTTATTAGTTATTTTGATATTATGGTCTTATGTATAATTTCCAGCTGCCACTACGATTTTGACAAAGACTTCAATAAATTCAATGACTATCTTCAAAATATCATTTACATCGGGAAAGAGGTCCATATGACGTTTGACCTAATAGATTTTAACCGATTTGCAAACAGACGTTTCCTGATTTACGTGGATCTATGTTATTTCTCGCATCTAGAACAAGTCTCAGTTAAGGTTTAGTCAATGTCATCAGGTCTTAGTTAATATTGACTTACGAACTTTAACAGCTTTTCAAGAACCTACTTAAAAGGGAAATCTCCTCAGCTTACGCGAATATTTTTATTTTGAGAGGCAGAGGCAAGGAAAAACTATTATGGTATTTCAAGTTCATCGACTGCGTTTTATAGAGATTGTGGTATCGTACCTGAAGAACCTTGGCATTGCCGTTGTTGATAGTTGACATGAACATTTGTTCAACCATCTTAAACTCTTCACCGCCAGCTGCGACTTGAAAACACTCAATATTAACATCATCCGCCATTTTCTGCCAGCCCGGAGGTAGGTCCAATATTGATTGTTTGGCCTCTGAAAAACAACACGTAGGATATAAATACATTTAATTAAGTATGACACCTACACGAATGTCACAATGTATATATTCTCTTCACGTAAGGATAGTGTGTAGTTAAGAAGTGTGGTTCGTATGTATTTGCTTAAACTCCTTGACCTCATCGTTGAGAAAAATATGAATGGCTGTATCTGCTAATACTGTATGCCGAATTAGGGTTGACAGTTTGTTGTCCACCGTGTTCTAATCACAAAGAAATAAATAATCTCTGTTGCCCTATTCATCGTGGCATTGAAATTGAATATATTTTGTCTTCAAACACGTCGCCTTAGTTGTCAGATGGCGTTTTACAAGTGTCTATATATACTATCGGAAAAGATTAACTGTGCTTCACATAAAGTGGTGTAAACGTTATGTTATTGAAAATAACAACATAATATTTGATCACTCTTCTGATCAATGTTTTATCACAACGAATTCGTTGACATAACCGATACATGGTAACAGGAGACAGAGCCACACGCCCTCACAGAGTGGTGGTGTAACAGCTCAATTAACAATGCCACAATCGGATGTGACTACCATATGCGTTGATACAGAGCGGTGGTGCATTGAAGACACGAGAGACATTGAAGCCCTGGCATTGCATAAGCGTTTGTTACGGTTAAACAAAAACGTTTTCATGGGCACGATAGTTCTACAATTATTGTGTGCTGTTCACATGACAAATACCACGTGTGTAATTATCATACTCCCAACGAACACGCAAAGATCCTAATCGTGCGCGTGTAAATTGTGAATCTCGACCTTATAGTCGAGGAGATGTCTTAAATAATATGTATTAAAAAGTGCATTACATAACTTTATAGTAAATTTATTTTTAATGAAAGTTATGTGAAGCACAGTTAATTATTCCGTTAGTATATTTAGAAACACCTTAGATAATACTATTTTCTCACCCTGCAAAAGGTCTCGTCGCATGACATTGTATGTTTTCTTTGCTGCTGTTCCCTCCAAGGACGAAAAGTCGATTTCGATCTTGGTCTTCATGAAAGGTACCTTGCACGACTTCTTATTGTCTGTAAATGCCATTTCGATTGCTGCATTTTCCTTCTTACCAAAGTCCTTCTTATCGGAAGAACTCTCTTTCTCGAAATAGGCCCACTGTATTGTTCGAGAGAGTAGGGTCGCCTTTTCTGTTTCGCTCTCCTCCTTCTCAATGTCACGTAGGTATTGCTTAACCTCTCCTGTGGCAAGCCCAACCTCACCTCTCAGTCCTGTCAGTTCTATAGTTCCTTTGTTTCTGTCGACTCTTAGCTCCACATCAAAGCGTTTATGCAAGGAGTCAATCTGGAAGTATATTTTCTGTGTCAGTAAATCGTCAGGATGCTCGATATCCTAAGGGTATCTACTTCTAATCCAACAATTAGGGATTCGAAAGTATATTTATTATGCTGCAAATAACAATTCCAAAGCATCTGAATATTTATCTAAGACTTTTTTTCAAATAAAATTGAAATTCACAACAAATTATAAAAGGGGGAAACAAAAGTGGATTGAAGAAGCTAGTAAATAATAACATATATTTGAGAGGTCTTTTTGTAGAAATACATTTGCAAACAAAAACGATAAAACCTTTTCAATAATAATAATTAATATGTAGCAGAGTCCGTCGTACGATTCCGACTATTTCATAAGCATGATATGCTTGTCGTAAGAGGCTCCTAACGGGATCGGCAGGTCAGGCTCGCTGACTTGGTTGATGCATGTCATCGTATCCCAATTGCTTGGAATGATGCTCATGATGTCAATCACTGGCTTGTCTGGTCCAGACTCGATTATTTACAGATCGCCGTCATATAGCTGGACTATTGCTGAGTGCGGCGTTAAACAACAAATCATAAGCATGAGAGGGGTGGAGGAATAGCCTTGTGGTTAAAGCGTACGCTCGTCACGCCGAAAGCGTTCGATTCCTCACATGGGTACAATGTGTGAAGCCCGATTCTGGTGTCCCTCGCCGTGATATTGCTGGAATATTGTTAAAAGCGGCGTAAAACACTCCTCACTTACTCACTAGTACTCACTCATAAGCATTTGTTTATGAATCACTACAAAAATAGTGTTTGCGAAAAAGTGAGCGTATCCTGCCCTCAACAATTGCAAATGCAGGTCAATTGTTGCTTTGAAAAATAAATCACACGGGAATATATGGTACAACATCATTTTGCTCATTGACGGACCAAATGTCTACCATAAAACTTATTTAATGCTTCTTTAAGAACGTGGTTGTTGTAACGCTGATCAAACAGCCTTTGTGCAAGATTCGTATGATGCTCTTTCAAATCTTCGTACAAAGAGCATCCTCGATTGTACCTCAAACGTTGTGAAATGTAGACACCAAGGCCTGGAACTTCTTGAATATTGCTGGACAGAAAGGGACGGATGAGGCGGGCTCACTGGTCTCCTATATTTCTAGTTCAGGTGGATAAATCAGTGGAAGGAAATTGGGTATTTTAATATTTTTTAACGATATCAGATAATCGAAATTCCGGAAGCTTTAAGTTAAATGGCTTGGCCAAATGCCCGTGTTGCCAATCCAATGCGTGGTTTTGGCATATTTCTTCAGTTATTTGTGGCATTATTTGAGATGTCACTTATGGCAAGCTCTTTGATTAAGCATTGAATGCGTAGTGATCCTTCTATACAATGGCAGAGTTATTTGAGGCAATGTCAGTTGGATCTACTATAAACTTTTCATCGAGGGCATCCAGTTTCATTTTGTTATTCCAATATTGTTTCCTAGTTTTATTTTCTTCATTTTTCTCATTCTACAAAAGACAACATCACATACTGACTTAAGCCACCCCGAAAGACATTCAACAGGTCCATCTTCTCTTTTGGCCATTATTTTATCAAATGTTTTGACAGGATCCATAATGATTGTAAAGTTGTGATCCTAACTGGTATAAGGCTGTTTACGGGATTTAGGACCATATGTGACTAGCAACTGTTGAAGGCTGGTATTGTCTTCTTGCAAAAGCTCTAATGGCAATACACATGTTCCAAACTCAAATAATGGACATTGCTACTGTGAAGTGAATATCGTAACCTGATGGTCTGTTAGTTTTGTTATCACTTGGTCCTGGTATGTCTTTGTAATCCATGTCTCCTTGCATAGTGCTTCCAGGTTCTTTATACCATTGGCTATGTTGTCTGATTGGTCAGAGAAGAAGAAAAGATCAACCCTCCCTGTCGAAGCGGTGCCTGACGAAATGTACGAAGAACAAGATGGAACATACCAATCCTTGGGAAGCGTAAAGGCAGTTATCTTATTGATAGATAAAACGACAAAACCCTTTCCATCCCGCCTATGAATGCAACGAGGTCATTCCATCACGGTTAATAATAATAAGGAAATTAGTTCAGCAAATACTCAAACACAAAAGTAACTGTAATCAATTAAATTTATGGATAACTGAAAATAATGACAATAATGACGACATGGCCTATATTCCAACTACTAATTGTTCAGACAAACTAGGGTAGCTTGATGAGATTTTTGTGTCTTATGGGTCCAAAGAAAAAAATATTCTTTCTCCCTCTCTTGCACATCTCTGATAGGAAATTAAAGTAGAATACATTTAACCATAATTTGGGTAAAACAAAACTAATATCAAGGCAGAATTTGGATGTGAAAGTTTGAAGTTGTTTGAAATATTATTTAATATTATTAAAGATCATTTTCCTATGGGGTATCTCTTTGCAATCGTTAACAGCACAAATACAACCCCTGCACCTTATTGGTAAATACTTACCTCTTGTAATGATAGATTGTTCCTGTGGTATTCCTCCTGTGCCTGCCGAGTGTTTCACCATTGCAGCAAATGGTTTTAACATTGCTTCTTGGAATACAACTACTCGAACATCGCTGATGTTAACAGCCTGAGGTCCGAACTCAGCAAATGCTTGTGACATACGCTTGGCAATATCCTCAGGCTGTATATTACCGATGCCTGTACAGAAAATGTTGCTTGATACAATAGAAGCTGACATATAGATGCAAAGTACAACTATGAAAGGAACATTCTGACTGCTGCACATCTCTTCAGCTTCTTTTTATTATTATTAATATTATTTTTATTATTATTGTTGTTGTTGTAGTTGTTCTTATCATTATTGACCACTGCTGTTTCTTTCAAGTTCCGAAAAACGACCACTACATTTGTTATATTTTCCAATATTCATTATTTGTTGATTGAGAACTACAACGAAACATATATTCTGATCCAAACATGGATGAAACATTACCAATAATAATATGTAATATATTAACACACTCACAACGACTGCTACCAGTTCTAGCCACGTTACCTGTTCCCAGCAAAGGGAATGCTACTGACTGTGCATCACGCAGTTTTTCTGCCTCTTCCAGACAGCTG
The DNA here is from genome assembly GCF_023055435.1 of Haliotis rufescens. Lineage (NCBI taxonomy): Eukaryota > Metazoa > Mollusca > Gastropoda > Lepetellida > Haliotidae > Haliotis > Haliotis rufescens. Next base: position 73,091 of record NW_025964268.1, read on the forward strand.
AGGACTACTTTCTTCCAGTCATTGCCGAAATGGTGCCCGGCCACATGGAGGACGTATTTACACTTCAGACCTTTGGATGTCGTGCTGATAACGCCATGCTGTCTCATGTCATCAACTGTAACAGCAAATGTAAATTCAAGCATGCATTCTGGTCATGCTACCGATAAAGCAGTTAAGTAAAAGAAACCAGTTGTGCCAATCCAGACTTGAACATGTACTTGCGGCCTGACAATACTGGGTGTAACTATGCATTGGGATCGGATTCCCTTGAAATCTTGATACTCACGTGCCGGAGCTAATGATTGCTTTTGGGATGTTTCCCATGGACTTGAAACTGAACTCAACTTCTCTCACTCATATCAACAAAGCATTCTAGTGGATAAACCCTTTTTGATAGATACTCACAATGACGTGAGCTTAGTTTTCTACTTGTGTAACACCGACCACGAGCGATTACATAATTCACATGACATTCAGAATGCTAGATTACATTAATATTAATGTTACATTGATGTTACATTTCCACATAAAAGATCTGAAGTCTTCCTGAAATGTTATTTTATCTACAATGTACAACTCCAGGGTATAGCAAGTGTCTTACACAACTGCACAGAGAATCGATATGAATCTCACCTTTCTTTGCACACTGCGACTCCATATCTTTGCCACATGCTTTCCTGATAGCACTTGAGACAGCACCTTAAGGAAATATACCATACACAGCACACGTAAGGCATTCCTCTTTCAGTTTATCATGTAATTCTTCTTTGCTAAGCCACGTCTACCTTTACATTTCCTTAAGTATCCATTGAGACAACTTCAGGCATATCATGTAAATACAGGTGTTATCGTTGATTAAAAATAGTGTACAGTAAAACAAAATGTATATCTTTATCAGGTTTATTTAAAGGAGTATATGTAGGTCCCTGGTGAAGTTGTGATAGTAAAACGAACCTATACTTTCCAATTCCTTTAATGATCTTAATGTGGAAGTAAAATATTCACTATTTCCCTGACATTCTTTAATTCTTTAATACGTTCTTTACCTTACGGTACATTACATCTCCATATTACTCATTTATTCTGCTAATGGTCTTTAAATGGAAGTAAGTGGAATTGTCTTCACATGATACCATCCGGCTACTCTATAGTCCTGCTATCTTCTGCTATAGATTCAACTGTCTTATATATTGCACTGCAAAGGTCTGGTTATGGTATCAATTGGCTCCTCTCTTTTCCTCCTATTTTCTACTAATAGTCTCACTAACGGCTGCCCCACCTTTCTTCAGGTCCAGTTCCATGTTGGTGCTGTTCACGATACAGTCTGTGTCTTCTTTTGTTATGTCCCCTTGTTTCATTTGCACTGTAATATTTCCAAACTGTATGCTACCAGAGCCGGCGGAGGCGCTCCAGGGACCTTCTGAAACAATCCCACGAACCCCTGGAACTAAAACAAAGATGATGAGAGACCAAGCAAGTTTAAGTTAACGCTGCTTTGAACACTATTCAGTCATAGCAAGACGTGTCAGTTTGATATGGGGAACACAGGTCTTTACGACCTTAAAACCAACGACACACTGACAAATTAAGCGATATATAATCAGAAGGAAACTGGGACCGGGGGTTGATGCCTTGCAAAAGACAGCGAAAGTGCGACACCTTAGACCGCTGGGCCACCCGTTATATAAATATGATTGTATACGCATTTACACGTAACTGGATCATGAGCAGAACGTTTAATAGAATCACACATTTTAATGGCAGCAGGTACCCCTACAGGCCACCACCTCATGGAGGTATTATTTACTTTACATTAGATTTGATCAGGGAGAATCCGCTTGGCCACCAGTCCGTTAGACTTGGTTGTATACGCATATACACGTAACTGGATCAAGAGCAGAAAATCCTCATGAATCATGACCAGCCACTAACATAGAGATATTATGTGCGCTTTTCTCGTATTTATGCCATTACCAAGAAGGTCAAGATCATCACATCATATTTCTCTTCACACTGGTTTAACTTGGAAGTGATTTTGCCAACTTTCTTTGAACATGTACTAGTAGTTGCTAAAGAAACCGAATGTACCTTTAATTTAAGCTATTCAATATTTTGACGTTGATTGGAAGCCTTGACTATTATTTCATTATCACACGCGAACACATGTTGACCTTGTGACGCCTATGATCAGTTTGCCTGGAAAATTGAACTTACAACAATCAGTGTCTCATCATATCATCAAGACGTTACCTAAAAAAAACCAAGAAACTAGAGATGTTTATCAACGATAAGAACAGGAACATAAGGTGCCACATTTCCTAATTGAGACTGGAGCAACCAGTAAACATTGCAATCATTTCAGTATTGATTGTCTAGAGTATCTCTGAAGTGAAAATGAATTTCTGTTGATAGTATTAATATTTTATACACTTGTACTCGCGGTAAATGTATACCTGATTTTCAGTGACCTATTTAAAACAAGTTTAAAACTATTTTGCCAATGACGACCAGTGGAATCTGTTTCGACAGATAATCGAGACTGATCAGTATCTGACGTTGACGTTCAATATTTGTTTGTGATACTGCATGTGGAGTCATTTTGATCCTTAATTATTACTGACTCCTGAATATAAACAGTATATATAATACAACTAACTACCCACTACCGTCTTGACATCACAGGTATCGTAAAGGCGACACCCCGTTCTTGTTAGTAGACAAATGTTGATTTATTGATTCAGTGTTATTAATACATTGATGTTACCTGGTGCTTATGGCACTATAAAGTACTTTATCTTTATCCTGGTATTGACTAACACACTGACAATGAATTACAAGAAACATGTTACTTACCTGTGAAAATGACTCCATCCTACGTTAAGGAGCGGTCGGATAGCCTTCGTCACACCGAAGACCCGGGTTCGATTCCAGACATGGGTTCAATGTGTGAAGCACATTTCTGGTGTCCCCTGCCGTGATATTGCTGAAATATTGCTAAAAGCGGCGTAAAACCACACTCACTCACTCCCCATCCTACGTTACAGGAAAGTTCAAAGGAATAAATCCTATATCAAATATTGACAAATAGTCCCGCTCTTATTTCTTACCTGTTTTAGGTGTTCGTATGGTGGATTGTTGATTCAATGATTTCACTGATTCCTTCATCTGAGACGAAACTGTGAGAAACATTGACTTCTGGAACACAACCACCCGTACATCTGTCAGGTTGGATGCTTGAGGCTCGAACTCGGCAAAGGCATGAACCATGATCTCGGATATTTCTTGAGGGTTGACGTGACCAGAACCTGGTGGCATTAAGTGACGGTATTGTTATCATAATTAGCATAAACTATTAAGGGTGGTTTGGGTAGGCTAGTGGTTAAAGTGTTCGACTCCCCACATGGGTACAAAATGTAAAGCAGTTTTTCTGGTGTCCCCGTCGTGATATTGCTAGAATACTGATTAAAGTGGCGTAAAATGACACGCACTTAATAAATCACTCAATCACTCATTCACTCACAATACAGTGACCTATAGTTGACTTGTAGTATATTTGGGAACGAAACATTAATATATATGAATAAATATAGGTATATTAGCACGGTACATATTCATTCATTGAACACCAAATTATCCTTATTTCATTATTAACTTGAAAAAAATAACTTGAACCTACCTGTTCCAAGGACCGGAAGGGCAATTGAGCGCGCATCACCCAATTCGTCTGCCTCTCTCAAACATGTGAGGACAACTTTCTTCCAGTCATTGCCAAAATGGTCCCCCGCCACATGTAGGACGTAGTTACACTTCAGACCTTTCGCTGTCGTGCTGACAACACCGTTCTGCCTCATTTCGTACACTATATATAAAGTATGGTTCTGATCAGTCTTTGGAATTATCGAATTTCCATAAACACACGCACGTTTTTACCGGAGAAAGATGTTGCAGCGTAGATATCTTTGTATAACACACTATTTGCCTAGAACACACACTGCATATATTTTTCATGGAGAACCGCAGCTATTTATACCTGTATGTATGAACATGGCTGACTTACTACAGGAGCCGCAGCTGATCACATCTGTGTGTATGAACATGGCTGACTTACTACAGGAGGCGCAGCTGATCACACCTGTGTGTATGAACATGGCTGACTCACTCCAGGAGGCGCAGCTGATCACATCTGTTTGTATGAACATGGCTGACATACTACAGGAGCCGCAGCTGATCACATCTGTGTGTATGAACATGGCTGACTTACTACAGGAGGCGCAGCTGATCACATCTGTGTGTATGAACATGGCTGACTTACTACAGGAGGCGCAGCTGATCACATCTGTTTGTATGAACATGGCTGACATACTACAGGAGCCGCAGCTGATCACATCTGTGTGTATGAACATGGCTGACTTACTACAGGAGGCGCAGCTGATCACATCTGTGTGTATGAACATGGCTGACTCACTACAGGAGCCGCAGCTGATCACACATGTGTGTATGAACATGGCTGACTTACTACAGGAGCCGCACCTGATCACACCTGTATGTATGAACATGGCTGACATTACTACAGGAGGCGCAGCTGATCACACCTGTGTGTATGAACATGGCTGACTTACTACAGGAGGCGCAGCTGATCACATCTGTGTGTATGAACATGGCTGACTCACTACAGGAGCCGCAGCTATTTATACCTGTATGTATGAACATGGCTGACTTACTACAGGAGGCGTAGCTGATCACATCTGTGTGTATGAACATGGCTGACTCACTACAGGAGCCGCAGCCGATCACATCTGTATGTATGAACATGGCTGACTTACTACAGGAGGCGCAGCCGATCACACCTGTGTGTATGAACATGGCTGCCTTACTAGAGGAGGCGCAGCTGATCACATCTGTGTGTATGAACATGGCTGACTTACTACAGGAGGCGCACTGATCACATCTGTGTGTATGAACATGGCTGACTTACTACAGGAGGCGCAGCTGATCACATCTGTTTGTATAAACATGGCTGACTTACTACAGGAGCCGCAGCCGATCACATATGTATGTATGAACATGGCTGCCTTACTACAGCAGGCGCAGCTGATCACACCTGTGTGTATAACATGTCTGACTTACTACAGGAGGCGCAGCTGATCGCACCTGTATGTATGAACATGGCTGACTCACTACAGGAGGCGCAGCTATTTATACCTGTATGTATGAACATGGCTGACTTACTACAGGAGGCGCAGCTGATCACACCTGTATGTATGAACATGGCTGAATCACTACAGGAGGCGCAGGTGATCACACCTGTGTGTATGAACATGGCTGACTTACTACAGGAGCCGCAGCCGATCACACCTGTGTGTATGAACATGGCTGACTTACTACAGGAGCCGCAGCTTAAAGTTTCTCAATATTCATTGCACTAAGAGTTTCTCAATATAAATATTACTATGAGTGATTTGTGTTTGTCAGTATAAATATTACTATGAGTTTCTCAATATACGTAGAAGTAATAAGGAGACAGATATTATAGCATACAAAAAACAACGCAATAAAGTCAACAACATGAAAAGCTATGCGAAAGAAAAGTTCTATTCTAACATCGATGAATTTCTTTCGGAACTATATATAGTAAATAAACAATCATATTGGAAATTACTAAGATATGTCGTCAAAAACTCTGGGACATCTACGAGCATCCCCCCGTTGAGGAAACAAGATACCGATGACTGTCCCACTATATTTTCAGATTTAGAAAAATCAGAGAGATTAAATGAATATTTCCAATCCATATCTACCCTAACAGAAGAACGGGAAGAATTACCATATTTCAATCAACGCACTAAGAGTATTTTTGACAAATTAACTGTCTCAGAAAAGGAAATATCTGACGTTATAAAATGTCTTCAAATTAACAAGGCATCTGGTCCGGACAGAATAAGTAACAACCTATTAAAGAAAACAGTAAACAGCATTAGTATTGTTTTATGTATGTTATTCAATCATTCATTGGCTTTAAATGCATATCCAACAGAATGGAAAAGAGCGCATGTCATGCCATTGTATAAGAAAGGAGATCATTCAGTTGTGACAAATTACAGACCAATATCACTCATTAGTTGTATTGGTAAAGTATTTGAAAGAGTTGTATTTAAGCATCTTTATAACTACTTTCATGACAATAAATTGTTATATAAATACCAGTCGGGCTTTCAAAAAGGCCATTCCACTGTCCATCAATTAATTGAATTGTATAATCAAATTTGTATATCTTTAGATAATAGAGAAAAATATTGCATGGTTTTTTGCGATGTGTCAAAAGCATTTGATCGTGTCTGGCATAGAGGGCTTATGTACAAATTAGAAATGTATGGTATAAAAGGGAATTTACTTGAATGGCTGTCCAGTTACATAAGCAATCGTACTCAATCAGTGTTTGTAAGCGGGGCTCTATCCAAGCCAAGGATTTTGAAGGCTGGCGTTCCACAGGGGTCGGTGTTAGGTCCCTTTTTATTCATTGTGTTTGTTAACGACATTGCTGATGAATTAGATTGCATAACAAGACTCTTTGCTGACGATACAGCACTCGGCTTTTCTTCACCAGACAATCAACTTGTTGAATCAACTCTAAATTTAAATCTGAGCAAGCTGTGTAACTGGGCAAAACGCTGGTTAATTAAATACAACCCAGATAAAACAGAAGCGGTTATATTTTCCTTAAAAGATGAATCAGACCTCATTACCTTGTACTTTGATGAATGTAAAGCTAAGAATGTTCAAAATCATAAACATTTGGGTATAACGTTTGCATCAAACGGAAAATGGTCCTGTCACGTAGATAACATAATTAAGTCAACATCAAAAATGATAAATTCAATGAGAAAATTAAAATTCATATTGAACAGAAATACACTAAATAAAGTATATACAATCTTCATAAGACCCCATTTCGAATATGCGTGTGAAGTGTGGGATGGGTGTAATATAGAATTATCAACTCAGTTAGAAAATCTCCAACTAGAAGCTGCCAGAGTAGTTACTGGGCTCCCAAAGTATACTTCGCACACACATCTGTATTATGAAACAGGATGGGAAACGTTAATAGAACGAAGAAGGAAACGCAAGCTATGTTTGTTATACAAAATACAAAGTAATATTGCCCCAACTTACCTTAAAGACATTGTACCAACCACTGTAGGTTCAAATATATCATATAATTTAAGAAATTCAGACAATATTGGGATTCCATATACTAGATTAAAACACTCAACGTGTTCTTTTATTCCATCAACTGTAAGGATATGGAACACTATTCCTGCAGCAGGTAGAAAGTGTACATCTACATCCCAATTCAAGACATACATACAAAAAGAGCAAGTCATTGCACCTCCATATTTTTCCTATGGTGTTAGAAAGTTGAATATTTATCATACTCGATTAAGATACATGAAAAGCCAGTTAAATTATGATTTATACAGAATAGAGGTAAAATGTGATCCAATATGTCAATGTGGTGATCCATGTGAAAACGCATATCATTATTTATTAAAGTGTCCATTGTACGTCCACCAAAGAAAAACTATGTTAGCAATAATTCGGGACATTTTACAGAACGCCGTGAACAAAAATGCTAAATTAGATTTAAATTTGATGTTAAACGGAAATGAATGTTTGTCCATTATCGAAAATCAACACATCTTTAAAGCAGTGCAAATGTTTATAAGTCATACAAAGAGATTTGGGTAACACTTTAATGTACATATACTAGTCTCTCTCTTTTGTACATTTCTTGTTATCTTTACACTCATCTTCTTTTCTGTTTTTCTTGTATATGATTTACTGTACAAGCTTTGTAAATACCATGGAGAGGGAGTCCTAAGTTGGATAACTTGTTCCCAATCCATTTCAATCTGAATAAAATATGTTTAAATCAAAAAAATATACATAGTATTATGAGTTTCTCAATATACATAGTATTATGAGTTTCTCAATATACATAGTATTATGAGTTTCCCAATATACATAGTACTAAGAGTTTCTCAATATACACAGTATTATGAATTTCTCAGTATACATTGTACTAAGAGTTTCTCAATGTACATAGTACTTAGAGTTTCTCAATATAAATATTACTATGTGCTTCTCAGTATAAATATTACTATGAGTGATTTGTGTTTGTCAGTATAAATATTACTATGAGTTTCTCAATATAAAAAGGTAATATGAGTTTCTCAGTATTCATAATGTATCTTACACAATCCCAAAGTCGCCTTTTTTCGCTGACATCAACGCAATCTTATACAAAAAGTTACTCTTGACGAGGTCACTGTGCGAAAACAAAGATCCTAGGACCCAACCCTTTTGGTGGCCAGACTCGCTGAAGCGGTCGCTTCCGAGGGTCCTTATTTTCGCATTTTTACCTCGTCCAAAATATTCTATCGCTTTGTTATACCGAAATTCACTTAAAAGTTGATGAAGTCTTTAAAACGTCCTGTATTTCATTACAGTAACTTAGCTGCGAACCGTGAATTGTTCGTTGTTTTCTAGCAGACGAGTCAATATTCATCACATGTGATCAAAACTGGTCATGTGACGAGTCAATATTCGAGGTCTGTGTCAGTCACATGATTTCGGGGGTCGACATTGAAATGTGCTGTTTCGTCACGTGGTCCAGATTAACCAATGGTATTTAGAGATTGTTAACAGGGGTATAACAGAGGTGCAAAAGATGAGTGACAAATTTATAGGTGGAACCTGAATGTACATCGTAGTCCTGCACCATGAGTGTGGAATAAATGTAGGTTATGAGACCGAAACCAATCTAGGTTAGAGTGAGTGAGTGAGTTTGGTGTAACGCCGCTTTTAACATTATTCCAGTTATATCACGGCGTGTCAGCTTAATGTGGGAGGAAAGCCTGAAGTGATGCAGGTGTCAGACGTTTAACACTTCGGTGAAACCAACGAGCACGGTTATGGTGCTGACAAACCTAGAAACCGGGATTCGAAGCCACAATCATAGGTTTCTGGCTTGCCCAAGGGACGCAACTCCGCACAGCGAATCGCGGCGCCTTAGACGACTAGGCCACCCGTGCCCCCAATCTAGGTTAGAAAAACGTCTTGCAAGTTAACAGGACAACTGTTATTTTGGAGGAGAGAAATGTTATATGTAATAAAAGATTTCACAGACTTTTTGTTAGATTATTTGAGTCCTTGTATTATGGTACAGAACGTGTGGAACATCTGACCCAATTGTTGCTAACTGTCTTCCTATAACTCCAACAGCACTTCACATAACGCCAATAGCTGCTATATTAAACCGAGCCTTCTCATAACTATTTATTGTATTGAACCACATATTCAAGTTACAAAGAATACTTGTTTTTGAATGTAAAACGATTCTCGTTGTTTTTCCAAACAAGCACTTGTTCATTACCTTTCATTTTGCACTGTGACGTCATGTCTTTTCCGCATGCTGTGGCGATAGCTACGGACACAGCACCTGGAACAGAAAATCGTGGAAATATTCAATATGTCAATATGTGCAAATAGGCTCACTATTTATTGACTTTTCTTGTCTAACGATGCTCAATATACCAGATATATGACGGCGTTTCTGTAAGTAATAAAGTCTGGACCAGACAATCCAGTGATCGAAATTATGACCATTGTCCCACACTATCGCAATCAACCAAGTCATGACTACCCGATCCCTTTTGTCGCCAATCCCTTTAGGTTGCATTTTGTTTGGGACCTAGTCTACCCCGAAATCCCTACTAGGGAGCAACAAGACAGTAAAGTATGTGCTGTTTCTAGGCCCAAATCTAAACAGATTATAATAAAGTTATAAAGTAATATCACGGTTATATAGTTTTTAATATTCAAAATGAGCAACATGCGTCGGAGCTTGTTAATACTGAAAGATTTGAGTATTGAAATACTTAAGCACAAAGAATTATTTGAATATTTGATGTTCAACAATAGCATGCACCAATTTCAAATATCTTCTACATAATTATTTTTTTAATTAAGTGTATAAGTTTCATCCCATCCGCAAATACAGAAGTTGGAATATAGAAATAGCGCCAAGGCACAGTTGCAAACAGGTATATTTGGGAACACACAGTAACTTTTTGTAAATTAAGTATATAATCTGCATTCCATCCCCTAAGAAGGGTATTGAAGAGAGGATGCACAAACATTTCCATAATCACAAATGACATCTCTACGTAAACCCACAGTACAATGCTGACTAAACTGCCGGGCAAAAGAGAGTATACAACAAAGTTTTATAGTGGATAAAACACGAAATTGCTATTCGATGGTGATGTATTTGATACGGGTATCATGTTTTATCATATAATGGGTAGGTTTCTCGGCAGGATAAAGCCAACGGATAAAAACGATATCCGTTGGGGTCATATGCGGATAGAGATGCAAATATCAAAGGTCAAGTAGGGACTACTTTCACTGTTCATAAACAATCATGGCGTCGCCCTCGTCATTCGGCGATCGAGTCAGAATTAACCATCGGGAACCTGGATAAACTACAGGGATAATTGCTATTTTATAAGTTTTGGCAACTTTGGAGATATAAATTTCGAAACAATTTTTCGAGGGCACGAGGCCTAGCCAAGCGGGATCAGTAGCCATATCTGTGCTTGTAGATCTCTGCGGCTTGAAACCTGCTCCACAAATTAAAATAGTTGGATTTGGCCGAAATATATTTGAATTGTTACCTTGTTTCGTTTTGTCGCTGTGTGTACATCTGACTACACTTCATACGTTATGACAGGACAGACCGACTGTCAACAACGTCTGACCGTGGCCGTGACGTCTCATAGACTAGGGTTAGAGTAGCTTCCCTTTGACAAAGGGCAGTTACTCTAGCGGACAGACCGATGGATTGCCGCGAAAGGCAATTAAAAACAATTGTTGTTTTGCGTTTATGTTGCTTCGCCACTGCATAAGAAATAGATTTCAGTTGGAACTATATTGGCTACTGTCACTGTCCGACTGACACATCACTTACCCTGTGACGTAATAAATATTAATGCGCGCATTCCAGGAAAACTCGCAATGTTTCGGTTAATGTTTGTGAGAGAGGGAAAGCGATTTTGAAGCACAGAATTAAAGAATGACATTATATGATAAAGAGGTTATCACGCTTGTGTGTTCGGGGATGGTAAATATCCTGTATTAGGAATAAACACTATGTATTTAGCTCGCCAAGGCTCGCTAAATACAATGTTTATTCCTAATACAGGATATTTACCATCCCCAAACACACTCGCGTGATAACCTCTATGTATTTTTTACCTTTAGTTTGCAGTGTTTCGGCGAGTGTTTTCAGACCAGTAACGTTTTGATAACGTTTAGAATGCGTGTACTTCCTTCTGCCCGCAGTTTATAACAAAAGAATCACTACGAACTAGTGTTGATAAAAGGTGTTGGCGAAAAGGTGAGCACATCTTACCCCGGAGGTGGCACCAATCACAAACACATGCAAACATCTCACAAACATGCAAACATCTCACAAACACGTGCAAACATCACACAAACACAAGCAAACATCTCACAATCACAAGCAAACATCCTACAAACACAAGCAAACATCTCGCAATCACAAGCAAACATCTCACAATCACATGCAAACATCTCACAAACACAAGCAAACATCACACAAACATGCAAACATCACACAAACATGCAAACATCTCACAAACACATGCAAACATCACACAAACACAAGCAAACATCTCACAATCACAAGCAAACATCACACAATCACAAGCAAACATCACACAAACACAAGCAAACATCTCACAATCACAAGCAAACATCTCACAATCACAAGCAAACATCTCACAATCACATACAAACATCTCACAATCACAAGCAAACATCTCATAAACACATGCAAACATCACGCAAACACATGCAAACATCTCACAAACATATCCCAGCCAAGTACAACACGAGCCGAATGCAATCTGCAATCTGAATCCAACTATAGTTGTACATATTATATCAGTGTTTCAGATTACCGAGAAGACGATTACGAAATTGAATGTTCAATTTTTTTTCAGTTCTATACCATAAACAAGTTATACCATGGCCCAACACGTCTTCAGATCCAAGACGTTCCAGTTTCATTGCAGAGATACTGAACGGTTTTCACAACTGAACACATCACAGCTGTGTTATAAAGCGAGATATCCTTCTAACAGTTTAACGGTAACAAGCAATACAAACTACTACTGATCTACAGCGTCAACCCGCTCTTGTTTTACCTCTTTGTAGGTCCAGGTCAGGGTTTGTACTGTTGACGATGCAGTCAGCGTCCTCCTTGGTTATGTCCCCTTGTTTGATCTGAACGTTGAGCCGTCCAATCTGAAGTCCGTCCGATTCAGTCTCGGATACCAATGACTCTTCAATACAAGTTAAAATGTATGTATTCAAATATAACTGAACAATTTAATGAACGAGATACTGTCCCTATTTCAACAAAAGAACAAGAAATGGTTTCCCTCAACACAGAAAACAAAAGTCTCTGCATACCTTCAGTGCTCAGTTGTTCAAAGAAAGAACGGCGATCCTTTATCCCAACTGCTGGCTCAGTTATCTCTCCTGTCTCCATTTGTCTTTTATACTTTTCAAAGGCCTTTGTGAAGGATTGAAAAAGAAAACACATACATACTCTTTGAGTACAGAAATAACACAAAATAAAATATATTCCTTGTTTAAGATTAAGAATCTCCATCGAGTGTCTTTTAATAACAGTATGAGTGTGAGATTCTATCAGGTCATCCCGCATGAATCTTCGACCTTTTTATGGTAACTGGTGACGTCACAAACTCACAATGACACGCAAAGCGTTGTGATAGAATGCAATTACAGCCTTATCTCCTTTGCAACTGTGTACATAGTCTGAGCCATGAAATCAGTTGCAGAGCCAAAGTTCCCAATGTCAAGGGTTAGTAACGCAATGGTTCGTCATTTGTCATCAGGTGTTGTTTTCTAACACATGGAAATATGTTTGATCACACCCATACTACATCTCACGCGAAAGTCAGTTTGGAATGATGGAATAATAATAATAATAATAATAATGCTGTAATTATGTGTTATCTCTTACCTGGATGACTTGTTTGTCTGATGGATAAATCACTACTCGAACTTCTTCCAGTGAGGTGCTTCTCTCTTGAAAGTTATTGACAACTGTGTACATAGTCTGAGCCACGAAGTCAGGTGCATAGCCCAGGTTCCCTGTGCCTAGGGCTGGGAAGGCAATGGTTCGGCATCCGTCATCAGAAGCTGTTTGCAAACACTTCAGAATGATATTCTGAAGAACCTGTTCAGGGGAAAGGCAATATGGAGAAAAATACATACCATCTTAACAAATACCATCTTTCATGAATGTCCACAAATAGATTCTTGATATGGTTGCTATGTCAGATAGGATTCGAGCCTCTTGAAAAAATTGGGGTGTCATCATTTTTAGGAACAGGTATGTGACATTTTAGCCCCATTGGGGTTGTGGTCACTGAGGAGATGATGTTTCAAGTGTGAAGCTTTACGAGCTTTACGAATTTACAGGCATGGTCAAAGTGTAAAAAATAGGATCAAAGTTTTGAATATCGTGAAAAAGGAACCTATGTTTGGAGCACCACTGCTAACTAAACGTATACCAAATTTTATTTTATTATGAAAGAACATGTTTGAATAATGGCCATAAATAGCTTTGCCAATATGGCTAACGAGACGGCCATAGTGAAAATCAGATTAGCTCTTGAACAAATTGGGCTGTCATTGGTGGGAAGAAGCATATGAAAGTTCAGTTTCACTGGAATGGTTTCCAAGGAGAAGATGTTTACGACGGACGACGAATGATAGCCACTGGTCAAAACAGGACACGACATAAGCTCACTTAACTTTATCAGGCTAATAAACCAAAACGGCTGAATTGTTGGTTACAAAAGACGCTTCAGATTCAGAGATACAAAAATAACTGGGTTAACTTACATCAGAACTAGAGGCACTTGCAGTGGACAGACAGGCATGATACACACGACATCCCAAGTCTCCTCCAGAACTGACAGCAACATCTCCCGGCTTTATTCCTTGGGGATACTTCACTGACAGCTCATCCTGTATTGTGTTCCCTGCAGCTTTCAGGATCGACTTGGACACAGCTCCGTTGTTAAGATCAAGGTTGTTGGACGTTGAGTTTATGATAGCATCAGCCTATTGAAAATGCTTGCTGATTACAAACACTTTAAGACTGCGATAATATGAAATAAAAAAGAAGGTGCTCGGGCGTGTTTCTGTGTATATCTACAATTTCAATGATCAGATAACATCTTGGTTGACTTACAGTAGCAACACAATAGAAAGACCGTTTATATTGATTAGGAAAGCTTAATGTAGAAGCCAACATGAGTACCCTTATTACTGTTCCTTCACTTCATCATCCATTTAAGACTCTTATACATCACGCAAAGCATTGCAATTGAAAGACACGCACTACACAAGACAGAGCGATCATCATATTACACAGCTTAGCACTTAATATACCATACTTACTTTTTGTTTCGCAATTTCGCCTTTGACAATTGTCACTTTGCTGTGTGAAGATGCTTTCTGTCCTTGAGTTGGAAGGACACCTTGTGAGAGAAAGAAACACAGCCATGTACTAATCAAATCAATATTCAAGTAACATGATGTCAGACAGGGAATTGTCTGTAAGCACCCTGAGTGCCACAAACACTGACTTGTGTGCACATTCTAAGTGAAGGTAACTCATAAAGACAACCTTGGGTTGCCAGAACCGTGACTATGCTCGTAGGTGTAATTATTAAACACTGAATACCGTCAAAAACAGCTTTAAAAAGCCCAAATAACTCAATAGTTAAATAACTAATAGTTGAGAGAGAAAGAGGGTGTGTGGTGAAATGAGGTTTAGCCTTCTAGATTATTGCGCTTATACAGCTATGGGCATGCATCTGTTCGTAGCTGCTGGTACTAGTATGGACTAATGCCCATTTTATAGTGCTAGGCAACTAAGATAACATGCTGGCGTGTATCATGAAGACCCCACTCAGACACAGTATACTGACTCCAGGCTGAGCAGTCCTTGTTTTATTCCCTAAATGCTGAGCACCATGCAGGGTAACAACAAGTACCATCTTTTAACGTCTTTTGGTATGAAACACCAGGGGATTGAACCGACGACCATACGCACTCTGGAAAGACGCTGTATCAACTAGACCACGGAGGCGGTCACCAGAAAAGAGCTCTTATGTTATATTACATATCTTAAGCTTCGAACAACTCCAAAAAATATTTACGGACACCACCAGTGACTGGTTTGGGTTTTGTAGCTATTGGAGGGCGTGAATCAGTTGTATTGTTGCTCTGTGTCAGCGCCACTCTTCGATCACTGAACACCAGTTGTAGAGCCTCGGCGAACAGCTGGGTGGTTTGCCCGCCCATGTCAATCAGGTACACATTCGTCACGCCGCTTTTTGGACTCTCCAGAGTGAAGAATTTCTTAATGGCCTCAACAATGTGCCTGAAAAGAGACATAAAGCTAATCATCTAGAAATAAGAATATTGATACATCAGATATTGACTGTAGTTAGATGTTCCTGCAAAAGAGTCCCGAAAACACACCATTCGTGTGCATATTTACTTATTATTTGTTATAAAAATAGCATTAGAATAGTATGTGCATATGAGTTAAAATGTGGTTTCTCATTTACGAGACTAACATACACTTGAGGATTTCAATGAGTTCAACGTTTCCAGTTGATGGCAAGGTTGATTTGACTTGGTTGATGAACGTTAGTATCATGTACGAATGACATACACGACTTTATTGACATGAATGCATATCTCATTCACCTGAACGTTCCCAAGCACATAAATGATATAACTGGAATACCAAAGTGGCGTAAACCCACATCACTCACTGACTCACTCACTCACTCCAACAACATACATGTCAAACGTTTAGAAATATTCTCTATTTTAGTTAATTGAACGAACAAAAGGCAATTCGTGACGTTCTTTTAGACATAATGCATTTGTGAGGTATACTTTGTAAAGACACAAATCTAGACGACACCATTCAGTCTTGATCTAACCTTGTAGCAAGATTTCCTGGGTACCCAAATATTCCAGCACTAAGAGCAGGTAACGCAATAGACTTGTATCCATGTCTGTCTGTCTTCTCCATGCTTAACATGATGGCATCTTTCAGGTCTCCTTCCTCCCCAGCATGACCACCAGACCAACACGGACCGACGGCATGGGCAACCATTTTACAGGGGAGACGTCCTGCACCAGTAGTTACAACATCCCCCGCTCTCAAAGCCTTGTTCTTAGTGTATTCATCACTCTCCCGTTGAATTGTAGGTCCACCTGATAACATTATGTTAATCGTAAACTCGATGTGAAGATGTAGGAATCCTTGAAATTGCCTGGTATTGTTATCTGGTTGTGTATATTGACAGAATCACAACAAGTTGTTTGTATGGTTGAATTAATCATGTCCTAGCACAGCAAATATACATTATAAAAGCATCAAATAAAAACAATATACATACCCTTATTTGCTATGGCTTTTGCCAATCCTCCAATGTGATCTAACCTGTCGTTAGCTGCATTGACGATGACGTCAACCTCCATAGCTGTGATGTCACCTATGACAACATCAAGCCTTCTTTTCGAGTCTATGTCACAGCTAGCGATAACTCTGGTCCCAGTTGGGTTTCTACCCCGTGGTGAAGAAGAGATTGAGGCAGGTATTACGCCAATCGTTTCGACTCTTACTTTGACTGATTCATCAAATGACGTTTCTATGATACATTGACTCTTTTTCTCTGTTGAGCCAATGTCTCTTTTCCCAATCTCAGAATTGATGAACCTTCCGATCCCAGACTTCCTGAGGGTGTGTTTCTTATAAATTACCTTCTTTGCAAGACTTGTCAAATCCTGCACACCTTTGGTAAGGGCCTCCTGGCAGCCACTAACTGTTATCTGTTGTGGTGTCGATTTGTAGTCCAGTTTCACCATGGCATGACTAATATCATCGAGCTCGCTTTCTCTATACACACGTAGGAATCTGTAGACTGGGCTGGGCATTTTCACAATTTTCCTATACACCGAGTTCTGTAGGATAAAGTTGCGAACCTCCTCTTTGATTTCATTAATTGTGTTGTCAAAGGTAACAATTACAACATGGGAGGCGTTCCGGTCAATGTTTAGACTCACAAAACTGCCATATCTGTCCACTGTTGCTTTTTGAAAGGCTGTCCACTTGTCAGTAGACAAAAGGGAGGTATTTTCTTCATCAATTGGCTCATGATGCTCTACGATCATCTCTTTGAGCGTTCGCCCTAGAGCAGCACCATTTTCTTCCGTCGTTGCCATGACAATTACAGTTTCATTTTTGCTTTCAATATCCCATACTCCAGTGATCTTCTTATCCTTCAGTTTGTTCATGACCATAGCCTTCACGTCCTTTTGATCTAGAAAGGAAACCAGTCCCTGGGAAAGTGTAAGTCTGTGTGAACTGTAACTCGTACATCTTTCATACATTAAAACTTTACACTCGTTGATTTCGTTCACTTGACCTTTGAAAATCATCTCGTTTTGTTCGACATTGACGGTCACTTTCAAATCTGCAGGATACCGCTTCTCAATATCTGCTACATATCCATCCATCACAAGGAGCTGGAGCTGAAGTGGCTTCAAAGTTTTGATCGGCTCAGTAATCTCCCTCTGTTTTCTTCTGAATTCGTTCTCTACGCCTTCTACAGTTTCCTTCACTTTGGTACCGACTTGCTGTACTTCTCTGGCATGACCGACTATTATCACCTTATGTTCTGCATCAGACGTATCAACGAGAACAGACTCTGACTTGGGGATATCGGTCAAATTCTTCTTCACATCCCCCCACATCTGTTCAAGGGTTGTAAATTCTTCAGTTTTAAAGTGATCAATAAAACCTTTCAGATAGTCCTCTGTGTCTTTATGCCAAGATTTTGCTAGCTTGACAGCATTTGGGGCATCCTTGTTGAGCGTGCATGTCATCGTTGCAGAAAAGACAGAGAGCCATATGATTTCGGCATGTCGCTCTTTCAGTCTCCGTTTGAGCTCCTCCTTATCAGTCTTTGAGGTTTGCAGAAACCTACATTTGGTTTCGTCAAGGTCTTGGACAGTAAATGGTTTTGGTTGTGTGTACCAAGATCCATCCGTATCCTCACTGCCTAGTCCAAGACATTCCATGTAAAGCGTCACAGTCAGTTTTGCACCACCAATCGTGTGTTGCTTTGGAAGGATTTTATCTATGGCTGAAACCAGAAAACACATATTCATCTGATTTCAGACTGAAGTTAGATCAATAAATGAAATATATATAATTTTATTGATGATGCAGCAAAAGTTCTGTTGCATCGAACTTTGATGACACAGCAGGGTATCGGGTAGGGGTTGTTGCTGATATAAACACGCCATGGCCCATGTGTCAGAACATGCACATTTTATTACCCCTACCAATTCTACCTGTACCATATGAGAGTACAGGTGTCGCAATCGTTTCAGGCTCCGCAACTCGCTGCGCAGTTTTGCGTCCCTTTGGCACCTCAGAAACATGATTATGGGTTCGAATCCAGGTCGACCCGACCTATACCACGTCCGGCTTTGAGCTGACACGCCGTGAAAGAGAGATTATAAATAGTGTTTAACTCCACAGTATATCAGAAATCGAGTCTCACGCCAAAGTTGGCATTATATTGCAATGACATAAGCTCAGAGAATACAAGAAAGTAAACAGTTGCACTCAGCAATATTCCAACTACATGACGGCGGTCTGTAAATAAACGAATCTGGACCAGACAATCCAGTGATTGACGAAATTGGGATACTATGACATGCATCAACCAAGTCAGCGAGCCTAACCACCCGATCCCGTTAATCGTCTTTTACGACAAGCATAGTCGCCTTTTACGGCAAGCATGGATTGCTGAAGACCTATTCCTACCCGGATCTTCACGCTTTGTAAACAGTCAAAATATGGATAGGACTGCAATCCTTTAAACACTCAGAGGACTCCAAGCATTCGCTTCACTATCAACATTTCATATAATACATGTACGAGATGTTTGAAAGTCATAACACATAAATGCATAATTCATATAAAATAAGCCAATCATATCACACCAGGCAAGGGGCCCTGGTTGGCACAGTCAGCTGAGGGCAATAATTAAGTTGAGAAGTTCTCAATTAAGCTAGTCATCATTACGTGCTACATTGTACCCATGCCAGGCGGTATGGCACGCCGAATACCCAGGTTCGATTCCCGACATGGGTACCACGTGTGAAGCCCATTTCTGATGTCCCCGGCCGTGATACTGCAGGAATATTGCTAAAAACGGCGTAAACCCATACTCACTCACCCACTCACTCACTCACGGTATGGCTGTACTGATATATTGGTAGTGATGTCTCGATGTGTTTTCTATTTTTTTGGGCATGGGTGGCCCAGCCGACAGCTTGATTATATTTCTATATTCCTTTGAGGGTTTCACCAGTGGTAAATATCTAAGACATGCATCACTTCGGGCTTCCTCCACATAAAGCTGACACGCAGACACATAACTAAAATGCTTCCCAAAGTTACGTTAAACCATACGAATTCACTCACTACGTCGAACAGATGAAATTTAAATTACCTCTATAATCCTCAAACTTGACAATGCAATACCCATCACCATTGTGCAAGGAGGCTGTAGCTGGGATTCCATCAGTGTTGCCAGATCTTATATTTTCAAAGTATAATTGCACAGTGTCTTCAGTCGACTCTGCCTTCAGTCCCCTTACAACCACACTGTCACATACAGGTACTTTATGAACCATGATGTGTTGTCCGCCAGACTTCCTTCTCCTGCACTCTTCTTGCAATCTTTCGAAGTCTGAAAGGTGAGATGATAAGGAAGCTATAATTGTTAATTACTATCAAACGATACCGATAGAATGTTGTTTACACTTGTACATAGATTGAGGTGAGGTGAAATTGGGTTTAACGTCGCGTCAAAGATTATTGCACTTATATAGCGACGTGCATGCACGTGTGTGTGTGTGGCTGCTTGTACTAGTCCGGACTGATGCCGATTTATAGTGCTAGCACACTGAGATACCGTGCCGATTTATAGTGCTAGCAGACTGAGATACCATGTTTAACATGATACCCCTCTCAGACACAGTATACTGACTCCGAGCCGACCAGTCCTTGTTTTAGCCCCTAAATGCCGAGCGCCAGGCATGGAAACAACAAGTACCATCTTTTAACGTCTTTTGGTATGACGCGGCCGGGGATTCAACCCCGGACCTTCCGCTCTCCGGGTGGACGCTCTACCACTAGACCATGGATGCGGTCGTAGATAGCTTGACGTTGAGTTCATTTAAATGTTTCATAATCTATCTATTTTCATCTTTAATATGTCTCTTGGTCTCGTGGACAGTGTCTACCAGCAAGGCACATCATACCAAAATATGGTGTTTGTTGTTACCCTGCCTAGTTAAATCAAGAACTGGTCGGCTCGAAGTAAGTATCTTGTTTCTGAGTAGGGTATCCATGTTAAACTGCGGCATGATATATCAGTTGGCTAGCACTATACAACTGACATCAGTCTGAACTCGTACAAACACACACACGCACGCACGCGCAAATGCACACACACGTGCATACACGTTGTTATAAAGATGTAATAATCGTGAACGCGACGTTAAACCCCCTCACAGATTTTCTCCTCAGGTACAGATATTAGTGTTACCCGTTACACTTGTAACGATGTTAGAATAGTGTTGTAATAACGAAAAAGGGAAAACATGAGCTTTCGTCTTAATTTGAACACATCTAGGTGGGCATCTGTTGTATGAATCACTTCAATGTTACAATGACATGGATAAACTAAATTAAACCATTTCCTTATTCATAATAAATCTCGAGTCGATTGTACGATTTCGACTATCTTATAAGCATGTGCTTATGAATCACTACCAAATAGTGATGATACAAGGCGTTCGCGAATATTGAGTGAGTGAGTTGGGTTTAACGCAGCAGTATTAGTTATATCGCGGCGTGTCAGCTTAATGTGGGAGGAAAGCCCGAAGTGATGCAGGTCTCGGACGTTTACCACTTCGGTGAAACCCACGAGCATGGGTATGGTGCTGACAAACCTAGAAACATAATCGGGGTGAACCGGGATTCGAACCCACAATCACAGGATTCTGGCGTGCCCAAGGGACGCAATTCTGCACATCGAATCTCGGCGCCTTAGACGACAGGGCCACACGTGCCCCCTGTTCGCGAAAAGGTTAGCGTATAATTCCCTACAGGTGGCACCGGTGGAACAAAAATTGCAAAGGCAATATTCATTCATAGATTGTTCATCTAAAAAATAACCACGGGAACATACGGTAAAGTAACCTTGCAAACGGTATCGAACATTATACTTGTCCTCCATGTGTTTACTTTAAAACGTTTGGAAAGCTTTACTCAAGCCGTGAATATTGAAATGTAAGCCAGATCAAAGGACTTTTAAGCAAGCGTTGTATGACGCTCTTTGAAATCTTCATAGGAAGAGCATGCTTGATTGTACCTCAAAGTTTCTGAAATGTAGACCTCAAGGGATGGAACTGCTATTTGACTTTTGGAAAGTGGAAGTCATCCTACTTGTCATACAGTCTTGGATAGATATTGTTACTCCGAATCTTTAAGCATAGATCTTGATATGAAACAGATGAGAAGGTTTCACTGGACTCTTTATATTTCTGATTCAGGTGGGTAAATCATTGGAAGAGAAGAGGCTATTTGAAGCTTAAGATAAACTTCTTGCCCAAATTCCATTTCTTTGCCAATCCAAGCAGACACACCACATGACTAACTACATGTACTGTAGTTCTTGTAGATTATACGTAGCTGCGCTACAATATGTATAATGTTATCTCTTACCTGGGAAATTGTGATCCTCAAAAGTTACCAATGCTTTCCCGGGCTCTTCCCCATACAGGACATCAGTAACGATGCTTCCACGTGCCCGTTCTTCCATAAGGAGCATTAATTTCTCCTTGTTAGTTGTGCTGCTCACGCCAGTCACAAGAAACCTGTTCTTGTAGCAAGGTATTGGGCGATGTAACTTCAGTGTCAGATTTGCTCCATCGACCTGGTGTTTCCTTTTCAGTACATTTTGGACCACTGAACACAGAAATAATGAATTTGTAAAACAAGATGATATAATTGTTGTATTAGATAAGACCATTAGTATGTGACCTCTAATTAATCATGTTATAATAATTGAAAATAGTGCAATAATTGCATTGAACACTTTATTAAAGCTCATGCTTTACATTACAGACCCATAACAGACTCTGCTTGGATAATATGCATGTGTCTGGGAATGACTTCAATTGAATCTCTGGTCTGTCCTCAGAGGTGTGTGGTTCGTTTCCCCGACGCATTACAACGAAAGATGGTACTTTTTGTTACCCTGCCTGACGGGGCATTACGGGGATAAAACAAGGACTGGGACAAGGCTGGAGTCAGCATATTATGAGTGACTAGGGTATCCATGTTATTCTGAGCCATGGTATCTCATCTGGCTCGTACTATTAAACCGGGCTTGTACAAGCAGGCACGCACACACGCACGCACAGACATACATTGCATTGCGTTAACGCCAAGGCACACGCAACACATAAGACAAAACATACATGGACTGACGTTCACATTCACAAAACACACAATGTATACACATACACTCAAATTCACTCACTCACACACACACACACACACACACACGCACGCACGCACGCACGCACGCACGCGCGTACTATTAAACCACATTTCACCTCACCTTCAGTTCATTCTCTGTAAACAAACATCCAAAATCATTTAACATCGTCAATTATGTATTACAAAAACATAGGAGTCAAGATTACCTTCTGGAGACTCAAACGTAATGAAGATGACATCATCCTTCCTTTCACTTCCTGTCACCGTTCCGCCTCCACTTCTATTAGTGTTTTCAAAGTAAAGTTCCAGAGTTTCAGGGTTTGTATGAGGTTTAAATCCCCGGACTTCAATAGTGCTCTGTTCTTGTTTGTCATCATCTTCATCGTCTTCATCATCGTCATCATCATCATCATCAGCAGCAGCAGCGGACGTATGGCAGGGGGGTTCCGTGTAAGCCAACACCTCCACACGTTGTTTGTTAATCAGATGGGACTTCATTTTGAGGATACGTTCTGCAGCTAAAAAAACGATGGCCTCCTTTATTTCCATATTACACCGATAAAAATCCAAGGGACTAATTTGCCTGTCACTGTAGTATTGTTTTATGTAGATGGGGTTCCGAGTGTTATTACTACCAAGTGTTAATACGAACTTTTAAAAGTGTACACCTACTTTCAGGATCTTTGAAGAAGACCAGAGCCTTGTTCTTCCCCTTCTTCATATCCACCTTAACCACCTCTCCCTCTCCTCCACCACTTCTCCGCCTGTTTTCAAAATACAGCTTCACACTATCCTCAGTCATTGAGGGCAGTATACCTTTCACTTCCAGGATAGTGGGACAGTCCTCTGGTGTGGCTATTAATGAAACGATTAACATATGCATGAATAATTTATTTATAAATATTTCGAAAACCAAAATTTCAGATGGGTCACAATAGCTGGAAAATACCATGTAAGCATGTGGCCAATTAATTTTTTTCAGGGGTTTACAATACTTAGTTATAATGCTATGAAGGCCTCAAATCATATACCCGTTAAACCAAGGAAGGACTTCAATGTCAGTATACAACTCAGAACTCTTTAGACAACAAGCTACGACGAATTACTGATGCTCTGTCTCGAGTAAATGAATGATGTTTATCCCGAGCACTGTGACGACATATGACTTAAATTGACCTTGATTGAGAATTGCTAAAATACATATGCGCATATATCGGAAAGATATTACATTCGATTCTTATGTGTATTGTGCGTTCCTTGATCGAGATATCTAAATTGTGGAAGATGCTGTTCATTTCATTCTGTGACATCAATATCTTTTAACTTTTGTATCTGGTATAACATAGACATATCCAGTGGAACTCTCGAAATAATTGAGCCAGATATACCATACCTCTACGCTTCAGTTCATCCTGTTTGTGTGAGTCCTGGATAGGTTGGGGACCTGGGTGTTCAGAGGCAGATCGTTGTTGATTGGGTATTGTTGAAGGATATGTCTGCTCTTGGAGATGTGCCCCAAACAATTGGTGGGGAGAAGGCATTTGGCGTCCTTGTTGGTAGTTTTGAGCTCCTGGGTAGCTTCCTGGTGGATATTGTTCAGCTGGTGGATAGGGTTCTTGATAGTATG
The DNA here is from genome assembly GCF_023055435.1 of Haliotis rufescens. NCBI lineage: Eukaryota > Metazoa > Mollusca > Gastropoda > Lepetellida > Haliotidae > Haliotis > Haliotis rufescens. The sequence continues at coordinate 97,516 of NW_025964268.1, forward strand.
GTTGGAGTGGTGGATGATGGTATGCCTGGGGTTTATTTGGATGTTGGTGTGGTTGACCTGGTGTTGGATTTTGGTATGGTTCACCTTGTATTGGAAATTTGTAGTGCTGACCCTGTGTTGGATGTGGTTGGTGTGGTAGATAGGTCCCACGTGGGTATGGGAAATAGTTATTTGGATCTGGTTGTGGAATTCTCCCAGGATTGCCATATTGAGGGTGTCCAGTTGCTTGAGGATATTGCGGGTGTTGCGGGTGTTGTAGGTGTTGCGGGTGTTGCGGGTGTTGCGGGTGTTGCGGGTGTTGTGGGTGTTGCGGGTGTTGCGGGTGTTGTGGGTGTTGTGGGTGTTGTAGGTGTTGCGGGTGTTGCGGGTGTTGTGGGTGTTGCGGGTGTTGCGGGTGTTGTGGGTGTTGCGGGTATTGCGGGTGTTGTGGGTGTTGTGGGTGTTGCGGGTGTTGTGGGTGTTGTGGGTGTTGCGGGTTTTGCGGGAGATTCCAAGGGTCATCATTGCATGGCTGTACAGTGTCAGGATGTGGATATGTCTCAGGAAAGACTGTCTGGATGTTCTGCGGAGGACCTACTAGGTGCATCTGTCGAGCAGGTCCTTGATGCATGTTCTGTGTGAATTCGACATGTTGCAGTCTTGGTGATCCACCAGGTTCTCTGGTTGGGATCATGTTCTGAAGAGCGTCCTGTGGCCCTTGATTTCTGGGTCCCTGGTCATTCTGTTGTGGGCCTTGGGGAATTCTAGGTGTCTCTGGAGATAACTGTGAGGATTGGGCAGCAGTCGGATGATCTCTAATTGGCAGATGCGCCAGATACCCAATACCAGGTGTCTGATATGGGGAATTTGATCCATGGCTTGGAGATACCTGGGAAGAGGGAGATTGGTCTTGATTGTTTGATAATTGGCTGTCCCCTTCGGATTGTTGCGATTTCGTAATTTGTTTTTGGGATGTTGGGGCTGTTTGAGCATGTGATGGTATTAGAAAATCGGAAACTGAGCTTGGCACAGGATCGTGTTTTGCTAGGGGTTGGGGGCTGTTTGAGTTACATGGTGGACCTTCTTCCGTGATATTAGGTGTCTGGTCCAGTATAACATAAAAGCTTCATTAAGATATCAACTTTTTCACTACACATAATGGTTAATTAAACACATATATTTTTCAAACAATGTTCCTAAATGTTGACTTTTTGTCCCAATGAAATATTGTTTTGTCCTGAAAATATCAGGGATATTGTTGTCATACGTACAAACGTTACGACTGAAATTGCTACACATTTAATCACTGATCTCAAAGTATTTTTCATGAAAAAATGACAGTTCTATTTTTTCAAATATAAGAGTTATCATTACCGTGCTGTAACGTGGAGGATCTTCCAGCCAAGGTTCGGGTATGAGCTCGTCGGGACACCTCACCGCCGATATTGTCGACACGCCTCCCTCATACCTACACTCTGACATCAGGTGCTCGTCCAGTATCTTGCGTGCATCTGTGCGATGGGACAACGAGAACAGGTCACTTTTCGTCCAATCAGTGATTCAACTTTGATACACTTGTACCAAGATGTTACAGAAAGACTTGTACCATGTAAATGCATGTAAGGGAAAGGGTACTTTGATAAAAATGAAAAAAATCCGTAAAAATGTATGGCATCATTTCGACAGTTACAAGGCCATGCAGGGCAAGAGAATGAAATCCACTCACGTGCGCTTGCTTGCATTCAGTTTACGGCTCAATTGACAGCAAGTTGCTTTTCCATTGAGTTTTATGTGTGACGATCTGTTTGGCTTTCCAACTTAATTCAGTTTAATTTGTTTTTAAAACAGCAATAGGGGAATACTACTGGACTAAAACAGAAATAGAGTAGTATAGGTGATGATGGTTCTGGACCACTTCCACTGGAGCAAAATTCATGTACCTATACTGCTACTACAGGTGGCATTTTTTATGCCAAAATGATTATGCGATTCAACGATAGTCATGAGATTAAGTTAAATTGACTCCAGCTCACCACCACCTGGAGCCAATGGTATAAATTTTTATAGGTAATGATGGTTCTGGACCACTTCCACTGGAGCCAGATTCATATACCTATACTGCTACTACAGGGGGCATTTTTCTGTGTAAATGATGATGCGATTCAATGATAGTCATGAGTTGTATTAAATGAAACATCAATATTAATTAATAATGGATAAAATTTACTATAGCCCACGAGGATATTGGAAAGGTATAGGAGCAATAAAAAAATTAGCCACCGCGGCTAAGGTATCTAAAGATGTGGCCAAGGATTGGTTAAAGAAACAAGCGATGTGGCAGATATATTTACCGGCACCGCGTTATATACCGAGGAAGAAGTTTGATATTTTTACAACGAATGAAGTTCATCAGGCTGACCTCTTGTTTCTTCCCCATGATAAGGTAAAACGCAAAACGTATAAATACGCTTTAACAGTAGTGGATGTGGCTAGTCGATACAAAGAGGCTGAGCCATTAACCTCAAAAGATTCAACAGAAGTAGCTAATGCACTGAGCCGCATATATAAACGCGGACCGCTAAAATGGCCTATGCTATTTCAAGTAGATCCCAGTCGCGAGTTTATGGGATCGGTAACTAAACTGTTAACAAAGCACGATGTCGAAATCGTCCGTGGTGAAAGAGAGGCCCACCGCAGTCAAGCTATCGTTGAAAGATTTAACCGGACATTAGCGGAACGTTTGTTTGGCTATCAGTATGGGATTGAAATGAAATCGGAACGATTGAGATCAACCGAATGGGTGACACGATTACCAGCCGTTGTATCAGCGTTGAATAATGAAGTGACGAGATTAATAGGGAAGAAACCATCCGATGCTATTAAAATGAAATCCGTGACTTCCGAATCTTCAGCAACGAGGAGAGGCAAAGAACGAAAACTTCCGGATAGAGTAAGGGTAAGATATTTATACCAGGCCAGTGAACTCGAAGGAGGCCTACGTCGCGCAACCAATCCCACATGGTCCATTAAGACGTATAACATTAGTCGATTGGTTACGAAAGAAGGAGAGCCTATTCTTTATTATCTTCAAGATGGACCGGTTAGGGCATTTGTACGAGAAGAGTTGTTCATAGTTCCCGACGGTACGGTATTACCACCATAACCATAAGCATAGGTAGTTACACCATCATTATCAATCCATCTCTTTGTATCTAAGGGGGATAATGATGTCTTGTTCATTCTTAATCCATATATCCTGTGATTGTAACTTCTTAAAGAGTTCATCTCGTGTTTGAACGTTATACGGTTGAATAATGATTCTTTATACTGTTCGTGTTTGATATGCTTTTTTACCACATACTTCTTAACACCCTTAGCTTTTCTTATCTCTCCATTATCGGACTTCTTTATAGAATACATCTTAGGTCTTAATCCTACATACTCCGCTATAGGGGTCCCAGCACATTCATCCTTCATCTTACCTAACACCTTTTTATTTACTACGCTGTGCAGTGGATTATCTTTTGGATAATCGCTCGTGTTGTACATTTTTTTTTCTCCTGCCATATCTTTATACACATCCTCGGTTTGTATTTCCATCAACAAAGAATCTGTGTCGGTATATAACACTTCGCATCTATCGCCGTATTGCTTCTTAAGTTCGTTGTAATAAAAGTCATACATTAAGTGTTTTGACAAGTCGAGAATACTCATACCGACGTACACCGGTCTGTTGAATTTTATATTACTCTTCTGCATATGTAACGCGGCTAAGTCGTTATCGAATATCTTGCTTCTGTTAAAAGCCGGACTGGCTATAAGTTTCCTGAGTCTTTCTTCCTCATTAGATCTGACTAATTTAACATCAACACACTTCCTTAGATTCTCCATAGTTTTACCAAATACTGAGTTATTCATGAGCTTATACAGATTCTTTTCGAAATCGCTAGTAGCTATCTTTCTTAAATCTGTGTTCAACCTTATATAGGGCTCCATCCAAGGGCTTTGATCAAACTTTAGAACTCTGTGTATTTTCTTAAGTTTCATACCTAACGATAGATACAACTGGAGATTTCTGTAGTGAACTATATATTTTGTCTTATCCATCAAATTTGGTACGAGTTTTTCTACGTTAGCTAACCTACTATTACCCATCAAGGAGTGTTGATATTCCGACATCCAGTCTTTATTAACCATTAATCTTTCGGGAGCTAGCGGATAACTGTTATGGTCTTTATGTAAGGAATTTGGATATTCCAAGTCAACTTCTAGTATGTACCCTTTATTCGCATCATTATTATGGATATCATTCACATTGACCCATTCAAAACCACCCGTGGGTAAAGGTTGACTCATAGCCCATCCGTACAAATTGTTAGCGTCGAGATATAATATATGCGTGTCGGGTTTACTCGGATCGTATCCTTCCATTAATTTATTATTAGCCTTAGAATACCTTTTAGCTGCCATCGATATACCACCTCTTAATCCTTTCTCAATAAATAAGTGCATATCGTAATCTGTGAGTAGTTTAAGTTCTACGCCGGTCTTCTTCAACAATGCATCCCACGATAGTCCGGGACTGGAATAGTACCATAATCGGCATCTGTTATTCTAGATTCTGTTAAGTTACTATAGAATGATTCGAGGGGTGGTAATTCAGTTTCTTCGAATCTAGACCAATCATCCATATATTCGTAAGGATATACACCTTTTCTCAGCAACAAATGACGAGTTATCTTATCAGTATATTTATTTGTTATCGCAAAGTCATCGGGATTGTTCGCATTGGCTAAATTGTCCAGGGAAGATAACAGAAACTGTACGGAGTCTATGAATCTAAGCCCATTACTTTGCTTTATTCTAGATTTCCCATCCTTGTCCCTATAATGTATAGGTTTAGTCAACGAGAACGATATGTATTTTTCCATATTGTTAGGAATGCACGTTAAACGCCGTCGGTCTTTGAGATAGCTTGCATAATGAGATGTGAATCGTATCCCCTAAGGTTATGAAACACAACGGGGATGGGTATTGTTTGAGAGTTCATTTTTAGTTTCAAGTTACACTCGTCATGAGCGGCTCCACGATAATTACCCGTGACGTGACAATGATCTCTTACGGAATCCCCATCCAGGGGTTTATTACAAACGTGACAACTCGTTGACTTCTTATGGGCCCTCCAATCTTCCCTCGTCATACGCATGGGTTTCTTACACGATAAATTTTCCCTGATTATTCTCTCTTCATTTTGTAGATATTCTAGGAACTTTCCCGCTGCATCGGGACCTCTGTAAATCACAGGCGGGTTTGTTTTCCCATCATACCTTACAACTATATATCCAAACCCACAAGGAATATGTTCTTGAGTTTTGTACGTAAAACTATTATCTTGATTATTATGGTTGGTATTTTCTATGGGTTTGATAAGCGCTTCGAAGTCGGCGTAAATTACGTACGGTACTGGCGTTTGATTACAATAATGTTCAAATTTTAATATATTTTTCCCCTCTTTAGGCATATCGATCCTGATAGCGGTCTGCCTCAACAGTCTTCTTTATGAGCTTCTAATAGATCTTGTCTGCTGTACCCATGCAGGCATCTTTCACAGAAATATTTCTTTCTAGCATGTTTTGTTTGATCGTATAATAGCCTGTTTAAACTCTTTATCCCCGTATAATGATATTTACCATCTTTTTCGATCAGAAATGAATTGATTCTGGGAATATGTTCCGGAGCGGAGCTTATCCTGTGTACGACAATTCCTTTAGAATGTCCGAAAACATTTATAGCTAAATTATTTTGCTTTTCCACCTTATCAATTTGTGATATTGGTGTAGGTTCGTCTATACCATCGAAGTTGAGTCCATCGTTTTGGGGATAGCTAGAAGGTCTATCCGGATGCTTGTCTACGGGGAACAATGCAGATCTTATCATCATTCTTAAACAGTCATCGGATTTATTTTTTACGTTAATTATGTCTTTTTTCTTCTTATAATACGGGGGTAAATCTATATAAGATCCACCTTTGAAGGGCATATAATTTGCTATATCTAAATATAAACTACCGATTTTATCCACACCCCAACCCGAACCTCTATTAGTCCAGCGTTCTAAAGTTTCCTGTATCCTCTGAATTGATGTATCTAATGATGCGTTTATAGTATCGGATTCGGTTACAACTTCTTGATTGCTTCGGAAATATGGTTCGGTATATTCGGTGCTATCGTCTGTGTTACTTTTACTCAATAACATTTTAATCGTCAGCTGGTATTTTATACTATGTAAATCATCTAATTCCTCATTAATTTTAATCGATATGATGGGCTTAATATTGTTAACATCCATGTTGGAATTAATATCCATCTTCCAACCTCTTAGATATTTACCAACGCCGGCGGATGTTGGTACAAATATTAATTCTTGTTGTTTATTCTCAACATCATCATTATCATCATCATCATTATGTTGATTATTATCTAGTAAAGCTATCAATTCAGCTCTTCTCATTCGAGAATAACCTCTCAGCCCACTGTTTCTCGCTCGAACTTTGAGTTCTCTAACAGTCTGGGGTTTGTTGTATTCCAAACCGAGTAAGGTAATCAATTCAGCTTTTCTCATACGAGAATATCCACGTAGGCCACTTTGCTTTGCCATAGCCTTCAACTCTCTGACAAAAACCATTGTGGTTGAATGGTATATACAAAATGATTCATTTGTCTAAATGGTTGTTTTTCATATATAAATACGTATTCTCCCCAACCTATTCCTCACATTGATGTAATCTCTCTTCCTAGCATAAATAATCTGCTTCCTGACCTTATCAGCACCGTGACTCTTACATAAACTGTAACTACATTTGACTCCAATCCCACATACAGAACAAACGTAATTTTTAAAACCCTTTCTGATGTTATAAGTGTGAGTGCCACAGTAAATACCCACCGATGGCTTCTGACATTGAATCGATTTCCTCATGAGTGTATATTTGCATAGATTCATGGTTATACACATATCATATCATTTGTCTAAAAGGTAAATCACATCTACACTATTGAATAGCTGAAAATCAATACAGCAGATAACCCCATAATCACAAATGTGACCTCTCGGTTCTTTTGTTCCTCTGACGTTGTATACAACTGACTCATTGTTGGTCTCGGTATTGGGTCGAGTTTTTTCTCATAAACGAGGAAGTATTCGTGCATGGCAGATTCAACATCCTTAAACGTTTGAATTGAATGTCCTTCCTTAAGCAATTGTTCATGAATAAAGTCTAATCTCTTCATTCTCTGCTGTGTATATTGTAACTGGGCTGCTTGGTATTGTTCTAAAGCTTCGTTATGTCGTTTACGCTCCTCTTCAACTTCTTTAGCGTTTGATTCCCTCATACTGGAAAATAAATAATTACTCCCCGAAAAAGCTAGAGCATTAACAACAGCTCCACCGACCATCATCGCAATTGTTGCCATATTTATATGAATATAATATATTTAAATGTTTATATGAATATAATATATTCAAATCTTTATATGAATATAATATATTCAAATGTTTAATTACTTCATTATGTCTTCCGGGATAAGCCCTTGTTTGATGAGCATATCCTTCGTTGCCATTGCTAATCCAATATCCAGAATCATCATACCTATATCAAATCCATTAAAATCTAGTTTGGGAGGTGTGGCTTTAGTAATCATTTTAGCCATACGAGCATAGCCAATGGCCAAGCCGGTGACCACCGCTGAATGATACGTCGCGTTTACCAACATTTTACCGTCTGTAACTGGAGTAGTCATGCTTCTTATAGCATTATATGCGGGCTAACCTCTAATTGAACTTTTTGTTGCGGCGGGGGTGACGTTTTCTCTTCTCCGGTCTTATAAAAGAACCATACAGCCGCTATACCAGCAACTCCTACTAGTGTCCATGTTTTAATCGGATTAATATTTGAATTATTTATTAATTTCGCTTTGCGCGCCAGTCCTCCCTTTCTTCCTGCGGCTATTTTCAAAGGATTCTTTGTCACTCTGGGTTGTTTTTTTGTTTTCTCATTCACATGTGGTGCATCCTCATTCACATGTGGTGGTTCCTCATTCACTCGTTGTTCCGCAATCTGTTGTTCCTCGTTCACTTGTTGTTGTGTGTTCACAATCTGTTGTGGTGTCATCTGTTGTGTCTCCATTATTATTAAGTGGGCACGTATGTTTAAATTGACAATACCTAGCCGTTATTAAAGCTGTGGTGAACGGAGCTAAGAACATTCCGAATCTATGATAAAACTCACAGCTCACTGAGCTTATAGCGTGTTCGATGAATGGGTCTTTCTCTAGAGATTCGCATAAATACATGCGATGTTCTGCCGGGATGGGGAGAAACGTACTAGCTACGACTGTGTATTGTTGTAATATAGACGACCATATCGTTTTAGTCATGGTAGCTCCGTAGACTCCGTAGACTCGTAATGCGCGTACAGTTTTTTAATTTCTTCGTCGGTCATGTTATCAATTTTTTCGATGGTATAATTTTCTCCCAAATATTGAGAGCATTTTCCACCGGCTACCAAAGCCGCGAGTCTTTCTCTATGTTTATCTACATGTTCATGTGTATCTACATCAGGCTCAGATTCTTTGAGCATTTGTTCGATGAGTTCGTCGCATTCCATAATGTAATACCTAAGGAGATATTTAAGTCTAACATAATATAATATGACATATCCAATACAATCCGTAATAATGAACTGTTGCAAAAGAATGAGGATTTCGAACCACATTTTATGTAATATTAACCGCTAATGTTCAATTTGCTATAATTTTGCTACATTTTTGCTACATTTTTGCTATAATTTTGCTATAATTTGCTAAGCAATTGCATAAGCAGCTGGTTGATCGGTTTTTAATACGAGTTTACAGTGCTTCGTTGCCGCTAACACTTTTCTGACTTTATCTCGTTCGCCCTTGGTATAAATGACATCATTTTCGCGTAAACATTCCTCGAACGAATCTCGATCTTTGCAATGAAACAGCGCTACCCATTTGGTCTGCTCTCTGAGATCTTTCAGGACAGAGTTGTATTTTTGAGTAAGTACCCAAACGCTAGGTTGAGTATGCCGACCGGAGAATGCTAAATACGAAAGCATATCTTTCTTTTTTGTGAGTTCTTTACTCGCGCTGCAGTCATCTATTATGAAAAGGGTTGATTCTCCTTTGTATTTTTCGTGACATACTCGGAGGCAGTCTTGTAAACGATCGCCCGGATCGACTCTGTGTACCCCGTCATCATTCATTACCCAATCTCTTGATAGGTAGGTTTTATTAACGCTTATAGTCGGGCACAGAATAATAATATGATCGAAAACGTCCCGATAATGACTTTCTAAAATATCTAGAATAAAAGCTGTTTTTCCGCAGCCGGTTTGCCCGCATATGATAGCGCAGTGCGGATCTTTAGGTAAAAGATTATTAATATTGCTTGCACGAATCTTCCATTCTGTATATTAAGTTGCGCATCCATAATCACGTACAAATATATGTTTAATTTACCAGCTGATTCCTGAAGCTTCGTTATCTGTATGGTGGCACCCTCGCTGGCATTTTCTATTCTCCTCCCACTGCCGTGTAGTTGGTCAGCGTCCGTTGTTCGCATGTCGAGCCATAGCGCGTACTTCGTGGTGAGGTATTCACCCATCGATACACTCCCGAGAGACAGATCTTTCACGACCGCGTTAACTTCCGGAGAACGTTTTATAGAAGGAAGTTTTTTAATCTCATCCCACTGGTGATACGCTAGCTAAGAACATTCCGAATCTATGATAAAACTCACAGCTCACTGAGCTTATAGCGTGTTCGATGAATGGGTCTTCCTCTAGAGATTCGCATAAATACATGCGATGTTCTGCCGGGATGGGGAGAAACGTACTAGCTACGACTGTGTATTGTTGTAATATAGACGACCATATCGTTTTAGTCATGGTAGCTCCGTAGACTCCGTAGACTCGTAATGCGCGTACAGTTTTTTAATTTCTTCGTCGGTCATGTTATCAATTTTTTCGATGGTATAATTTTCTCCCAAATATTGAGAGCATTTTCCACCGGCTACCAAAGCCGCGAGTCTTTCTCTATGTTTATCTACATGTTCATGTGTATCTACATCAGGCTCAGATTCTTTGAGCATTTGTTCGATGAGTTCGTCGCATTCCATAATGTAATACCTAAGGAGATATTTAAGTCTAACATAATATAATATGACATATCCAATACAATCCGTAATAATGAACTGTTGCAAAAGAATGAGGATTTCGAACCACATTTTATGTAATATTAACCGCTAATGTTCAATTTGCTATAATTTTGCTACATTTTTGCTACATTTTTGCTATAATTTTGCTATAATTTGCTAAGCAATTGCATAAGCAGCTGGTTGATCGGTTTTTAATACGAGTTTACAGTGCTTCGTTGCCGCTAACACTTTTCTGACTTTATCTCGTTCGCCCTTGGTATAAATGACATCATTTTCGCGTAAACATTCCTCGAACGAATCTCGATCTTTGCAATGAAACAGCGCTACCCATTTGGTCTGCTCTCTGAGATCTTTCAGGACAGAGTTGTATTTTTGAGTAAGTACCCAAACGCTAGGTTGAGTATGCCGACCGGAGAATGCTAAATACGAAAGCATATCTTTCTTTTTTGTGAGTTCTTTACTCGCGCTGCAGTCATCTATTATGAAAAGGGTTGATTCTCCTTTGTATTTTTCGTGACATACTCGGAGGCAGTCTTGTAAACGATCGCCCGGATCGACTCTGTGTACCCTGTCATCATTCATTACCCAATCTCTCGATAGGTAGGTTTTATTAACGCTTATAGTCGGGCACAGAATAATAATATGATCGAAAACGTCCCGATAATGACTTTCTAAAATATCTAGAATAAAAGCTGTTTTTCCGCAGCCGGTTTGCCCGCATATGATAGCGCAGTGCGGATCTTTAGGTAAAAGATTATTAATATTGCTTGCACGAATCTTCCATTCTGTATATTAAGTTGCGTATCCATAATCACGTACAAATATATGTTTAATTTACCAGCTGATTCCTGAAGCTTCGTTATCTGTATGGTGGCACCCTCGCTGGCATTTTCTATTCTCCTCCCACTGCCGTGTAGTTGGTCATCGTCCGTTGTTCGCATGTCGAGCCATAGCGCGTACTTCGTGGTGAGGTATTCACCCATCGATACACTCCCGAGAGACAGATCTTTCACGACCGCGTTAACTTCCGGAGAACGTTTTATAGAAGGAAGTTTTTTAATCTCATCCCACTGGTGATACGCTAGCATTCCTTGGCTATATAGTTGATTAGGAACGCCTTCGATAGTCAATTCTACTTTTGTAATCTTGGGATTGTAGAACTTCTCGGTATTTCTTTTAAACGCATCGGAGGGGTCCTCGAACAACATTAATACCCTTCAATGATCTCGTGGGAACGTTTAGATTGATATTCCACATAGTATCTTTTCTGTCCCTCATGATCTTTCGATGTCGCAGCACGCGATCGTACAAAATGGCTAAACTTCCCGTATACTGGTTACGAATTTGTCTGGTTAATTCAGGATCCGTTATCATATCGTACTCCAGCGAGATATTGACAATGGAATAGCTAGCATCTTCAGCAGCTCTGATTACTCTGCCGTAGTCATTAAAAGTTAGCTCGTATTCTAACCTATCGCCTTTGGATGCTTGATAAAAGGGCATGTGGGAATCTAGTAATTCAAAGTCTAGGGGAACATAGAATCGGTTACCTAATGCGTCGGCAATGGCCTTATCTTTTTCGTTGGTATCAACACCATTTTCAGCGCCCACGCGCAGTCTCAATGTGTTCTTATTACAAATACCTTGGTACTGTAAGTTTTCCCGCTCTTTATCCGTTCTCCAGAGATCCATGTAACAATAGTATACATCGCTATCGTCGATACTCATAACCTCATTACCGCTAATTTTAATGGCGATTTTCTTGACGATAGCACGACCTATGTTCTGAACGGGCTCCCTGTTAACGTCTGTAGAAGTCAAACTAATCGTAAATGCTAGTCGGACAGTTCCCGGAACTAACACATCGTGTGCGCCGAGATTCGGAAAGCGAACCAGAAGCGTTAGATTCTGATCGATGGTACTAGGGTTATTAGTTATAGTTACAGACTGACGAATTGCTTTGACCCCTAATGGATCTTGAAGTCTTCGTTGTGGGTTTAACTTGCGTCCATATTGCGAAGACATTGTTATATTGAAAACATGTACCCTATGTTTAATATAAAAATGACTGATTTTGATATTAATGACTTTGATCTAAGTACCTTTGATGATCCGAATCGAACCGAAGAGGGTACTGATGAAACCAGGTTTAGTAGTCTTAACGATGAACTTTTACAATCAAACGTCAATGATTATTACGATGCCTTAAAAGAAGATAAAAATTATGTTAACCCAATAGGCCGTGACCATTCAAAGTTTACGATAGATAGTAAAGGAATATTGCGACTGCGTGACTCTCCGGATATTGATCTTATGAATTCTCGTACTCGTAAACCCCTAGCCTTGTCTACTATAGCCGGTAAACACGGCACCGTGTTTGTTCGTGATAAATTAGGTTTTGTAGACTACTCGCGGCTTTCCGCGAAGACTACTAAGGTTCTTCGAACCGTGCGTACTGAACTCGGTAAAACAGATGATTTGGAAGCAGCCTCGATGGTGGCCTCGAACGGATTCGGAGACATCTTAGATACCTATAACGATAATTCCACGTTACAGGTATCAGAGTTTAGTATTAGGGAATTACAAGGTCTTGACAAGGCAATGCGAACAATGCAGGGAGAACTGATGAATAATATGGCCAACATATCCGAAATCGACAAGCATATAGCTCAAGAGAAAACAAAACTTCAGTAGACGCCGCGTAGCGGAAAGATTGCGTAACTTAGAAGATTAAAGATCAGCCCGCCTCGAAGCGGCTTCCAGTAATAGAAAGGCACTTCGTTCTCAAATCAGTCGTATTCGAGAAACTATCGTCCTCAACGATGATACTACACTGGCCGATAAAATTAAAACATTGTTCAGAGAACAGGGAATAACAATTGCCAGTATTTTAACTGCGTTGGGATTTATTATATCGACTTTGACTCTCGTATTAACAGGTGGTGGTACAGGTGGTGGTACACCGCCTAACGATAAAAATGGTATAAAAGAGTGGATAAAAAGCATTTAAAAGCATTAGGTTCAGCACTGGGAAAGCTCGCTGAGAAAGCCGCGGCTGCACTTCCCGGCAAAATAGGGAGTGTTGTTTCCTGGCTTTTGAATTTATTAGCTAAGACCACCACTTGGCTTAGTCAAAACTTGTGGGGGTTGATTGTAGCAATTGCAGGGCTGCTGTACGTGTTCGCTAAGAACTATTTAACCAAATCAGTTTGCTAAGAAATATTTAACCACCAAATCATGAGTCAACCAACCGAGACTCCACCCACTACAAGCGTTTTTTTTTTCATCGATATATTGTTGATTTTTAGCCTCAATATGCGGTGACACTTGTGTTTGTGCGTTAGTAGATGGTTGTGCATTAAAAGATGTTTTAGTAGATAACTGCGGCTTGACTATTCCCTTTTCTCCCGTGATCGTTTGCATTATTAATTCGACGTTAATATCTGAATTTATACCTGGTTTTTGTTGATCGGTAGCGATAACAATTTTATTTTATAGCCTATCACTTGACCGATCTGGACCGATCTGGACCGATCTGGAAATAACAGCTGGAGTCTCGGGACTGGCAGGAATAGCGATAAAATTCATTTCTCGTAGGTTACAAAAGAAAGCATTAAAACACGATAGTATTCGGATACTCGCCGAAGCAAAGTTGAACAGCATTGAGGATCATATTTCGACAGCAATGGCCGATTGTAAGATGTCCGAGGATGAGTTTCGTTTAGTGCTGTCGGAACTCACCAAATACAACGAAATGAGGCAGGAGATTCGATCAAAATCTCATAAGACCAGTGGTATTAGTGAGGATGAGAAAAAAAAGTTCATAGAACAGGGGAGGCAACAAGCACGTCAATTATTCCGTGACAAAACCAAAGAACTGGTTGGAGATTAAAAATAGATTGCTTACTATCGTTTGATCACATTTAGACAAATGCTTACATAAATATATAATAATGGAGAAAGCTATTAAATGGAGAGAATTACCACAAGGTTTTTATTATATCAGTGATGTCAAACCAACCAAATACGGTTATCAATTGTTTCTTATCAATTTACAAAAGAGTGTAGTTATATAGTCTGGTCTCCTAGTAAAATGAACGAAGAACTTAATAAAAATGTTGAATTTCGCTTTATCGATAAAAATAATAAAGAATATTTTTATTACCATTTAGACTCATCTAAAGCAATGATTGGCTCCAGGTGGTGGTAAGCTAGAGTCGATTTAACTTAATCTCATGACTATCGTTGAATCGCATAATCATTTTGGCATAAAAAATCCCCCCTGTAGTAGCAGTATAGGTATATGAATCTGGCTCCAGTGGAAGTGGTCCAGAACCATCATTACCTATACTACTAATAGAGTTATCGTTCTTGTCTGAAGTAGTTCTGATGTTCATTCGCCAAAATTAAATCCTTCCAGACGGGTCACAATTGAACGGGAATTACACATGTCAATCAGGAATGGAGGCGTTCATAGATCTACCCCCATTCGTCACCACTTCCGTAACCTGCAAGAAGACTCGTCCCCCTATCGATAAATGTTATGTGCGAAAATACGACAAACCAATCAGAATGCGCGTATGACTTAAAGTTCTTCGTCAAAGAATCCCTCAGGAATAATTTTTGATTTTACAGATCAGTTTTGACATTGCATCTAAAAATATATATGATATATGTGAAAATATATATGATATATGTGAAAATATATGTGAACCATGACGCAACGAGTTGACAATTATTTTGGGTATGCCGTTTGCGGTAAGACGGAACCCGGTCGCATAAATGGACACGAGTCGCTATTCGGCTTGCCCGGAATAACACGAGTTGGTCACGAATGAGATCTACCCCGTGTGTGAAGCAATGCCTGACATCAAGTGATATAACACTTCCCCCTTACAAACACCCGGGCTTCACTGTGTTCCATTTGAGTGGCGTCGCTGTGTCTATAAATAGCTACCGGAGATAGTATATCTTATGAATTAAGCGACCGGGTCGTAAATGCATTACATACACAAGACATCCGCACTGACACACATGCAGCAGATATTTAATAGATGTTAAACTCCTTGTACATTAATTCATCAAATGTTCCAATGGCGCTTGTGTGTGCGTGGACGTGTGCGCGCGTGCGTGCGTGCGTGCGTGCGTGCGTGTGTGTGTATGTGTGTGTGTTTGGGGATGGGGTTGTTAGTTGTGGTGGTGGTGGTGTTGGTGGTGTGTGTGTGTATGTAGAGAGGGGGGATATGGTGTGTGTGTATGGGCGAATTAAACATTAAACATTGTGTGGGTATATGTCTTAATTTATCTTATTCTGATCTATGACGTTATACATATCATTTTATATTTAGTGTCTCTTAGGTCATACCTGGTGGGATGTTACTTTGTATTGTTTATGTACGTGTTTTAGTATACACACGTGATGCACGGGATGCTGCGTGGTTGTCGATAGGGTGTTTCAAAAGATATCTACTAGAAGAGGTATACTGCTTCGGTATTCGTCATTTTCATTATTAGAAGAATTATATACATTTATGAACAAAGTAAATACATATGTCTGTGTCATTGTGTTGTCATTGGCGATGCCATTACTCTGATTAGGCAAGACAGACATATCCTCCTTTTGCTTTCTGTACCGTGGAATATATTTGTTTTGGATTTTGGGAATATTGTGA
Organism: Haliotis rufescens; assembly: GCF_023055435.1. NCBI lineage: Eukaryota > Metazoa > Mollusca > Gastropoda > Lepetellida > Haliotidae > Haliotis > Haliotis rufescens. The sequence continues at coordinate 113,406 of NW_025964268.1, forward strand.
ATACTGAAGTATTGTGTGCGTGTGTGTGTGTGTGCGTGCGTGCGTGCGTGCGTGTGTGTGCCTATAACGAGACTGTGTAACTTGATTATGGATGTTAACTTAATCTTGTCATGAATATTGATTAATGGAAAGAAAAAATGCGTGATCAGATAAATATATGAATGGCAGCACACTGTTAATCGAATAACAGCTGAGTCATACCTGTTATGAGGGGTCAGTAATGGCGTGTCGCTAGAGGCTTGTTAATCACTCCTGTTATCGGCAGTATTGAGTTTATCATACACACAACATGCACAGTGACAACAACTACGGCTACATATAACCTCCCAATCAGAGTCTACTCACCGATCCTTGATTTAAGTAACACAACATATCCGCGCTTGCCCTGGGTCTCTTCGCGTTCACCGACATAGTCCACAGTTTCAGCTGACGTCTTGATACCAATCTGAGATAAGTAAGCATTCACAAACTCCAAGACATTAACATTGCCCGGGAGACCTGTGATTAAAACAGATCGCGTTGTGAGTTCCTCTCGCCTCGACATTGTTACAAGACAAGCGCCATTTTGAAATGACACGTCGTCATATTATCAAAACGAAAGTAGGATTCCTTAAGTAACTTTCTCTTTCGTTTTGTTGCATTGTTGCGGCTACGCAAATAGATACCTAGAATCAGACGAGTTGGGGCGAATGTCACCATGAAGAAAACCGGTCTGTTATGTATAGTTTCCTTTCTGTCACATAAGTATGTGTACCTAAAATGGGTGGTAGTAATTGGAGGTATGAGAGTAAGGGACTGGTTATTATTTATGTTAGGTTTTGGAATGGGGATGAGAAGGGGTGGGGTGAGATTTCGGGGTGGGGGTGGGGTGAGTGTGTGTGTGTGTGTGTGGGGGGGGGGGGGGGGGGGGGGGGGGGGGGGGTGGGTGGGTGTCATGAAAACATAACACAGCGAAAGAGTGGGACGCCAACATTTATCATAACTGTATGAGAGGGTGGGTGGGTGTGGGTGTGGGTCTGGTGGATGATGTGGCTAATAAAAGCCACACAGCGTAATGTTGCCACTTTGGTAGCATCATATTCGAATATTTTTCTCGTTATTTCAATAATTGTATATTGTTTTCGAAATTATTTTCATGTTTTTTTATTTTTTGTTTTCGAAATTTCGAGTTTTTTCTCGTTATTTCAAATTCTAAAGAAATAACGAAATCTCGTAATGGGGATTATTTACTCGTTATTTCGAAATTTATCAAATTTTATTTTCAATCATATTCTCGTTATTTCAATCATGTCTTAATCATTTCTCGTAATTTCGTGTTTTGTTCTTGTTACTTCCATCATTTGTTTCGTAATTTCGAGTTTTGAAATGACGAGGGAATAATCGAAATTATGAAAGTATAATGGAAGTATCGAATGGAAATTTAAAAAAGCAAACACAAAAGCAAACTTATCTCCCCTGAATCTGGCTGGCTGGCATTCGTTGGAGCAGATGAAATAATTATGAAATAACTGATCACCAAATTGTTTCCAAAATGCAAAGTTGGTACATGAAGTAGATTGGTATACCTAGAAAGATTGGAGAAGAGAAGATGATCGATCTTGCGACTTATAGAGCCAGGATCGTGCAGTTTACCCACCCTCCAGGGACCCGACAGGTGAGACATATCGCCATGGACGCTGAGTACACACCTCACACGTCGTGCTCTGATACACCGCTGCGTGTATCAGTCTGCATGGTCTTGCTTACACTCCACCTCATGCTTTCGGCAATTCTGCTAGCTAACAAACAAGTTCTCTCTAACGCCGTTGAGGATCTTCATCGTTATTTACCACATGAACACGAAAGTGTATGTGACGTCACTATGTTTATCCCTGTGACAAGTCATGCATGTCGGCCATGTTTTGCGACTTCATTACTCAACTGTGACGGTCTCCGCATCGCAGGATATGTAACGAGACTCCATATACTACTCTCTGGTGATGTTGAGACCAACCCAGGGCCTGTTACTATGGAAGATTTGAACAATGTAAAGACTGAGATCAAATCAGATATCCTCGCAGAACTACGGGATTTCCGACAGTCTCTGTTTACCGAGATGAGTGTAATTAAATCACAACTAACCGACCTTAGCAGCAAGTGTTCATCACTTGAGAACTCACTTTCAGAAGTGCGCTCAGAGGTAGAAAGGGTTGGACTTGAACAGGAGACTATCTACAGTGATATAGATGCACTCTATCAGAAAGTTGAACAACTTGAAGACAAGGTATCTAGTCAAGACTCTGATATCGACAGGTTAGAGGCCTTCAGTCGTCGGGATAACGTAGTATTTTATGGCGTGCCTGAAGAAGCTGATGAGACCTTCGAAATGTGCAAGGATAAAGTTATTACTATGCTCAATGAGCATGTGAAGACAAAGGATTGGAAACGCACCGATATTATACGGGCGCATCGGATAGGGGTCAAACAGCCGCAACCCAATAAACCCCGCCCTCTCATTGCTAAGTTTTCTCTGACGGAGGAGAAGATTATAGTACTGAAGCACAGACATACCTTGAGGAGTGTTGCTATAGGCGTTGCTAACGACCTAACCAAGCACCAGAGACAGACTCTAGCTGATCTGAGGGACAAAGGCCTAGATGCGTACTACAAAAATGGTAGACTGGTCACAAAACCTGGTACCCATGACAACACATCCAGACACGGTGAGGTGAGGTGAGGTGAAATTGGGTTTAACGTCGCGTCCAAGATTATTGCACTTATATAGCGACGTGCATGCACGTGTATGTGTGTGTGTGGCTGCTCGTACTAGTCCGGACTGATGCCGATTTATAGTGCTAGCTCACTGAGATACCATGCCGCAGTTTACCATGAATACCCCACTCAGACACAGTATACTGACTCCGAGCCGACCAGTCCTTGTTTTAGCCCCTTAATGCCGAGCGCCAGACGGGGTAACAACAAGTACAATCTGTTAACGTCTTTTTGTATGACGCGGCCCGGGATCGAACCCCGGACCTTCCGCTCTGCGGGCGGACGCTCTACCACAAGACCACGGACGCGGTCACATCCAGACACGAATCGACACGGAGATATGTACATGCTAAACCAACCACTACTCTTCCTGTTTGCCGGAATGCCCAACCTCTAAGAGCTGTCCACTCCGCCCCCAACAGCAATTCCGAGCACAGTGCTACCGCGAACAGTAGCTAGGGATACGGCCCGGCCCCTACCATCACTTCTGAATTATCAGGTGCAGAACATTCCATTTCCATATCAAACCTCAAAATAGTTACATTGAATATTGAAGGTTTTCTTTCCAAAATAGACGATCTAGACTTTTTAGATTACATAAAAGGCTTCGAAATTATATGTCTAGTTGAAACATTTATTGACTATGCATTATCCATACCTCAGCTGTCAGCTTATGACACATATATTGCAAAAGCTCATAGGCTAGCTAAGTCTGGTAGACTGTCAGGCGGTGTAACGTTGTTGGTTAAGACTCGTATAGACCTGCACTGCCAACAGATTGAATTAGATATACACAATGTCGTATGCATTAAATTTGATAATTTCTCAACTCTTGGCAAAAACCTGTTATTATTTGGAATGTATGTTCCACCCATCGGCGCAACATTCTACGTTGCAGCTGAAAAGGCAACCGCCATTGAATTGGTTGACCAGTTGTTGATTGAGCATAGTGACTTAGACTGTGAGGTCATCATCTGTGGGGACCTGAATGCCCGTCTAGGCGGGGAAAACAACCCACCTGAGACACTAACTCAACGTGGCCTCAACAATGCAGCATTCCCCGATGAACCACCCGTTCCAGTAGAAAAGAGACAGTCATGTGATAGTTTTGTAAACGCTTTTGGTCGTAAGCTACTGGAACTGTGTTTCACTCATGATTTATATATCTTCAACGGCAGGACAACTGGAGACAAAGAGGGTAGTTTCACTTACATAGCAGATCAAGGATGTAGCGTAATCGATTATTTTATAGGTTCAGTTAATGTTCACAATTGTTGTCAATCCATGTTTGTGGATACAAGAGTTGAGTCAAAACATATGCCTGTATGTCTACATTTGGACATATTTCTCCCTAAAGTATCTACAAGTGATGATTATCTTTCCACCAGAACACACCAATATAAATGGAACCCTCGTAAGCGTGATGTGTTTATAGGAAGTATAACAAATCTATGTCCATCCTTCAACGAGCTCATCGATCTTTTAACTTTTGATTTCAATCTTGCCCTCGAAAAATTTGTTAATGTTGTTCTTTGTGCCGCTGACTGTATGAAGGTACCTTGTGTTAAAAGTTCACCCCGAAATACGGGGTTTTATAATAGTGAATGCAGACGAGCAAAACGGGAAGCGAGGCGATACATGAGGAAATTCAAAGAGAAGAAATCTAACGAAAATAAGTTAATCTTTTGTAAAATGAGAAACAAGTATAAACATGTTTGCAGAACAGCAAAATCAAACTATCAATTTATGACACGAACAAAACTAAAGCTATCTCTATCTGATTCAACCACATTTTGGAAAGAGTTACGGAGTATATCAGGTCGTAGGGAAACAAAGAATAACATAAGTAAAGAGTGCTGGTTTGATCATTTTACAAACGTTTTTCAGTGTACAGATGTATTACATGCTGAAGTCGAATGTCAATGTGATGAAGATTTTATACTTGATGAGATTGACCAGCGTATTTTGGAGTCGCCGATTACCGACTCAGAAATCCACAAGGCTATAAATCGTTTAAAGAATGGCAAATCCCCTGGTGTTGATGACGTGGTCATTGAAATGTTAAAATGTTGTGAAAATGTAATAACTCCTTTCCTACGAAATTTGTTCAATAAGTTATTTATTCTGGATTATTCCCTCAGAACTGGACGAAAGCTATTATCCTTCCACTACATAAGAAAGGTAACAAAAATAATCCAGATAACTTTAGAGGGATATCTCTATTGTGTACAATTAGTAAGGTTTACACAAGTGTCTTAAACTCTAGACTTACAAACTGGTCTAATATAAGAAGTAAATTACCCGAGACACAAGCAGGCTTTAGACAGGGATATTCTCCTGCTGACCACATATTCACGTTGAATGCAATTGTTAACAAATGTTTATCGAAAAGAAAAGGGAGATTATACGTTGCTTTTGTGGATTTTAAAAAAGCCTTTGATTCAGTAAATCATCTTAAACTATGGGAGTGTCTGCACGATGTAGGCTTGGGTGGAAAGATCATGAGTGCACTTAAGGGAATCTATGCCTCCGTGAAAGCGTGTGTGAGATGTAATGATAACATTTATACAGAATATTTTGATTGTCCTAACGGAGTTAAACAAGGCTGTATATTAAGCCCTCTATTATTTTTATTTTTCATCAATGAACTGTCAAATGATGTTTCATCACATGGGAAACACGGCGTACAATTATTTCCTGACTTGTTTGAAACATTATTATTATTGTTTGCCAACGATGTTATTCTTGTCTCTGACACAGTAACTGGTTTACAGAACCAACTTAATATTCTTGATAACTTTGCAGATTCACATGGATTAACGGTTAATTTAGATAAAACGAGTGTTGTTGTATTTAGACGAGGAGGGCGGTTATCTGTTCATGAGAAATGGTTCTATAAAGGCAAACGTATTTCAACCGCCAACTCCTATAGATATCTTCGGTTTGTATTCTCATATACATCAAAGATGAACCAATGTGTTTCAGATCTAGCATCAAGGGGTAAACGAGCTTTAATGGAAATATTTCGCAATCTACGGAAGATTGGTTTTGTTGACACTTCAGTTTTCTTTAAAATATTTGATACTCAGATTCAACCTATTCTTTTATATGGTGCGGAAATATGGGGTGTAGACAGATTTGAAAAAATAGAACAAGTGCATATTATGGCTTGTAAGAAGTTTCTTAACGTTGGTTTGCAAACCCCAAATGCTATTGGCTAAAACTGATTGAAATGGACGAAGATAGGATACCAAGAAAATCTTATAATATGCTTGTATATAACGACAAGTGTGGTCGTCATAACTATGCTTCTTCTATTCGTTCCATATTATTTTCTCACGGATTCGGAGTAGTTTGGCTCAGTCAAGCTGATGGCGACAAACCATCATTCATGAATAGTTTTAAAAACGTTTTGAAAAATATGTTCTACCAATCATGGAATAGTACTATCAAGGCTAGTTCTAGGTACATTCTGTATAAAGAATTTAAAAGTCTCCTGGAACCAGAAAAATGCCTTTCCATTATTACTGAAATCAAATATCGAAATGTTTTGATAAGGCTTAGAGCCGGGCTACTAAGACTTAAGGTAAACGAAGGGAGATGGGCTGATATTGACTTACGTTTACGACTCTGCCAAATATGTGAAACCAGTATAGAGAATGAATATCATTTTACTTTAGAATTTGAATATTACAACGATATTAGACATCTGTATTTACCAACAACATTTTGCAATAATCCAAATATGCATAAATTTAAAACGCTACTGTCATCTTCGTGTAAACAATTACTTGGAAAACTATGTAAATACCTGTATTACAGCTATGAAAGAAGACGTAATTATGAAAAGCCTGTAAACCTGTAAATTTGTACCTGACATTACCTTTTTTCATGTACCACACTATTTCAAATGTATGTATTGTATATGGGCCAGTGGCCTTGGTACAAATAAAGACTTCTTCTTCTTCTACTCGTTATTTCGAAATTTATCAAATTTTATTTTCAATCATATTCTCGTTATTTCAATCATTTCTCTTAATTTCGAGTTTTGTTCTTGTTACTTCCATCATTTGTTTCGTAATTTCGAGTTTTGTTCTCTATAATACTTGAAATAAAGAGAAAATAATCGAAGTAACGAGAAAAAATAAACGAGTTATTGAAATGCACTTGAAATGACGAGGGAATAATCGAAATTATGAAAGTATAATGGAAGTATCGAATGGAAATTTAAAAAAGCAAACACAAAAGCAAATATTTGAAATGACGGGAAATTGCGATTTATAAAATATAATTATGCCACCAAAGTGGCATCGATAGGTTTGCGCACCAGAGATGCATAACTTTGGGTTTATCCGTATTAACATGATTAAGCTAACACCCTAGATGTTCAGATCGGCGTGAAAGGACATCACAATTAATCAATCTATTCCTGACCCAACTGACTAAATGAGCTGGAGGTGATATACACAAAATATATACAATATTGTCAAGTCCTGATGGACCGACCATTTGATATTTGGGATTTAGGTGGGGTGCCTGAGATTTTCCATGGAGACTGGATTTTTTTTCAGTTACAGATGCTAAACCAGATATTTTTTTTATTAAAGCTATGAGTCTAAACATTATATAAAAGCCATCTTTTAACGATGTATTTTTTGTGGCAGACAATCTGCCAGAAAGGGAGTTTGTTTTATTTGTTTGTTTGTTGTTTAACGCCGCACTCATCAATATTCAAGCTATTTGACGGCGGTCTATACATAATTCAGACAATCCTGTAATTGATATCATAAGCATCGATCAACGATGACATGCATCAGCCAAGTCAGCGAGAGTGGCCACCCGATCCCTTTAGTCAAGTCTTACGACAGGTAACGTCGCGTTTTACGGCAAACAGGGGCTGCTGAAGACCTTTTCTAACCCGGATCTCCACGGGTGACATAAAGAGAGAATGTGTTCATGTAAACGTCCAGCTGCAAAGTGCCAGCTTAATGCAGGAGGATCACAACGATGGAATATGTCTTAGACGTTGACGTGTGAAACAGAGGTATGGTTTTGACGGACCGAGGAGCCTGCATCAAAAGGAGTGACTGAGTATGGTTTTACGCCGTTTTTAGCAATATTCCTGCAATATCACGGCGGGGGACACCAGAAAAGGGCTTCACACATTGTACGCATGTCGGGAATCGTGCCCTTAAACCACTAGGCTACCCGACCGAAAGGACACTCAGAACAAGAACATCGATAATAACACAAGGAACAAGAACAGCGATAAGAACACACGGAACAAGAACACGGAATATAACCATGCTTGCCGTGAAGTTTACCATGCTTGTCGTAAGAGGTGACTAACGGGATCGGGTGGTCACGCTCGCTGACCTGCTTGATCCATGTCATCGTATCCCAATTGAGTGGTTCGATGCTCATGATGTCAATCACTAGATTGTCTGGTCCAGACTCGATTCTTTACAGACCGCTGTCATGTAGCTTGTATATTGCTGGGGGCAGGGTTTAACAAACTTGTCTCCCCGTGGGGATTCCATGTAAGACTGTAGGTCTCAAGCAACCAATACTTTACTCCGTGGCGAATACAGGTAGGAATATAGGTTTGTAGCAACCTAAACATGTCTCCTTTGTGGGATTCTAGGTAAGAGTTTAGGTCTCCCACAACCTATACGTGTCTCCTTTGGGGGATTCTAGGTAAGAGTTTAGGTCTCCCACAACCTATACGTGTCTCCTTTGGGGGATTCTAGGTAAGAGTTTAGGTCTCCCACAACCTATACGTGTCTCCTTTGGGGGATTCTAGGTAAGAGTTTAGGTCTCCCACAACCTAAACATGTCTCCTTTGTGGGATTCTAGGTAAGAGTTTAGGTCTCCCACAACCTAAACATGTCTCCTTTGTGGGATTCTAGGTAAGAGTTTAGGTCTCCCACAACCTATACGTGTCTCCTTTGGGGGATTCTAGGTAAGAGTACAGGTCTCCCGGAACCTATACTTGTCTCCTTTGGGGGATTCTAAGTAAGAATATATGCTTGTCTCCCTGTGGGGGTTCCAGGTTAGAATATAAGTTTCCCGCAACATATACTTGTCTCCCTGTGGGGATTCCATGTAAGAGTATAGGTCTCCCGCAACCCATGCTTGTCTCCTTTTGAGGATTCTAGATAAGAGTACAGGTCTCCCGCAACCTATACTTGTCTCCTTTTGGGGATTCTAGATAAGAGTATAGGTCTCCTGCAACCTATACGTGTCTCCATGTGGGGATTCCATGTAAGAGTATAGGTCTCCCGCAACCTATGCTTGTCTCCCTGTGGGGATTCCATGTAAGAGCATAGGTCTCCCGCAACCTATGCTTGTCTCCCTGTGGGGATTCCATGTAAGAGTATAGGTCTCCCGCAACCTATGCTTGTCTCCCTGTGGGGATTCCATGTAAGAGTATAGGTCTCCCGCAACCTATGCTTGTCTCCCTGTGGGGATTCCATGTAAGAGTATAGGTCTCCCGCAACCTATGCTTGTCTCCCTGTGGGGATTCCATGTAAGAGTATAGGTCTCCCGCAACCTATGCTTGTCTCCCTGTGGGGATTCCATGTAAGAGTATAGGTCTCCCGCAACCTATACTTGTCTCCTTTGAGGGATTCTAGGTAAGAATATAGGTCTCCCGCAACCTATACTTGTCTCCTTTGGGGGGCTCTAGGTAAGAATATAGGTCTCTCGCAACCTACACTTGTCTCCTTATGGGTAAAAATGTGGGTCTCCAATAAGCTATACTTGTCGTAAGAGGCGACCAAATGGATCGGATGGTCACGCCCGACGACTAGTTAATGTAAATGCATTCACAAATGTCTAGAATTGTGCCACTGTCGTTCTTGATGGTGTTGGAAGCTATCAGAAAGCTGTCGGTGTTTGCAACTTTTTAAATCTGCACCGGGCAAGTAGATACGCCACAAGTCACGTTGAAAGGGCTTCGAATCGCCCTGTTATTGCCCCCATATAGATACAGCCAGCCTTCTAGAAACTGTCCAATCCCGAAACCTCTTGAATATTCAAGCCTGCCACGTTCATATTTACACAAGAGCGGATAACTCTTCATTATTCGCTGCCGTCGATCTGCTAAAATCTAGCCACACACGTATTTAAGATTTTACTGGCACTTCAACCATTTGCAACCATTGCGTACGTGAGTGAATGAGTGTGGTTTTACGCCGCTTTTGGCAATATTCAGCAATATCACGGGGGACACCAGAAATGGATTTCACACATTACACCAAAGTGCACACTCTGTTCGGACAACATGGCATACAGTGACGATATTGAATTGTATATTTTGAGAGAGTATTCTTGTTCAATACAACTAATTTGAGCAACACTGATCGTCTGTGTTTATTGTACATTATTTTTAAACAGTCTGCATAATATAAACGTACTAAAGTTATGTGGTTGGCAGAGTGGTTAAAAACCATAAACATTAACATATAAGGTGTATTTTTTTCAGAACAACACATCTGGTAAGGCCGGTGCCCCACACGTGAGTCGAAAGCGAGTTTAAAAGATTGTAAAGATGAAAAAGGTTAACTTGATCAAATTGTTAACTTTCTACCAAAGTACTTCCTACTGATACTGGAGGTGAGACTGGTCTATAGGCGATGACGTCATAAAACAGTGATCTGCATGCCCATTCGGCTTTAGTATAGAGTAATATAAACAGTACGTACTGGACACTTCATCATCAATGTAATACTTAATCAATATGTTTTGAGAAAACTATTTCATCACTTTGAAACATTTGTTGAAATAACCCTTTGGCGCAATGGGAAAATAATATTATGAAATATGTTATGACCATATAAAATTATCACTGCCTCAGTGAATTACAAAAATGCAAGAGCTGAGGTGAGGTGGGGTGAAATTTGGTTTAACGTCGCGTCCAAGATTATTGCACTATATATATATGTATATAAATGTGTGTGTGTGTGTGTTTGTGTGTGTGTGTGTGTTGTGTGTGTGTGTGTGTGTGTGTGTGTGTGTGTGTGTGTGTGTGTGTGTGTGTGTGTGTGTGTGTGTGTGTGTGTGTGTGTGTGTGTGTGTCTGTTGTAGCGGTATATCTAGAGCGCACAGAGTTGCCTCCCCTGTATTGTTGAGTGAACAGCGTCCAGTCGAGAAGCGTGTTTCTCTTTACTCTAAATAATCTAACCAGCAGTTAATAAACGTAACATGTGTAGCTGCTTGTACTAGTTCGGACTGATGCCAATTTATAGTGCTAGCTCACTGAGATACCATGCCATAGTTTAACATGAATACCCCAATCAGACACAGTATACTGACTCCGAGCCGACCAGTCCTTGTTTTAGCCCCTTAATGCCGAGCGCCAGACAGGGTAACAACAAGTACCATCTTTAAACGTCTTTTGGTATGACGCGGACGGGGATTGAACCCCGGACCTTCCGATCACAATGAGATAAAAGTATATTTCGCTTGACGCTAAACTAATGCATGAACAACAAAAGTTCCTGTGACATTGAGTAAGATTTAATGCAAAGTTATGTTTTTTACCAAATATGAAACAATTTCGGTTTGCAGCAGATAAAAGACTCCTATAAGTGTTCAAATGGTTAAATTTGCCATACTGACTTCAGAAAATGCGTGATTTCATATAAAAAAAAGCATGAACATGCCAAAATGTCGATTTACAAATCAATAGCGTGTGTGTCCACCTCTGGTTGCGATGCAAGCAACACATCTTCGTCTCATGGAATGGACCAGGCGTCGCACAAAGACCTGTGGGATATCTGTCCATATATGCTGGAGCATGTTTCGAAGTTCCTGGAGTGTCTGTGGAGCACGTGGATGACGTCGAAGGCGCCGATCCATCTCATCCCACACATGCTTGATTGGTGAGAGATCAGGGGAGCGAGCCGGCCAGGGGATGGCATTCACGTTGTTTTGTTGAACGGAGTCCTGAACAAGTCGAGCAATATGAGGCCGGGCGTTGTTGAAAGGTTATGCCTGGGCCATGACGACGCAAAACCGTAGAACAACAGGGCCGATGATCTCGTCGCGGTAGCGCTGTCCATTGAGATTTCCCTCTACCACTGTCAAACGGGTCCTCTGTCTTGCTGTAATCCCACCCCATATCATTACGCTGCCACCCCCGAACCGATCTTCTTCCATGACACAATGATTGACGCAGCGTTCACCTCGACGTCGGTACACTCGAATCCGTCCATCGCTGTGGCTGAGGTGAAAACGAGACTCGTCAGTGAGTAGGACTTGTCCCCACTGCATGGCCGTCCAGGTAGACGCTGTCTGCACCACTGTAGACGTGCTTGACGGTAGTTTCCTGTCAAAATGGGACGTCTGGCGGGTCTTCTGGCGACAATCCCTGCACATCTGAGGCGACTTGTTGTCAGCACGATGCTAAACAATGCATATGGAATCCCGTTAACGCACATGTTTTTATACCCATTCTTGGGGAGTGAAATGCATGGGGTTTGCATAAAAGTAAACTTTTGCATGGAATGCATGATTTTCTGTAGCAGTTGCGTTTTTGTGACTAGATTCCATACATGTACTACAATATTGAAAAACCAAACTTTACTCGTTTGAAAAATACACTAAAATATTGGTGTCACAGGAACTTTTGTTGTTGAGTAGTTTGTTTCAAGGGACTGCAGCCTCCTTGGAGGTGTCAGTGTCAGTGTTGGCTACTGCTCGTGTCTTCCTTCACCTTACCCGCCAACGGTGGTCTTGCCAGATTATTGTGACACAAACCCGCAGAGAATGAGGCTTTTTATATAGAAATCTGCGAAAAAAATGTATTTATGCTTGATGTATGAAACTTGTATTTTTCTTGTTTGTCCAATACACCGATGTGACCTTCTGTCACGATTTCTTTTTTGAGTTTTGGGGTGATATAATAATATGTGTGGATTTCTCAATCAGTTTAAAATAATTATGTAGCTTGCCATGACTGTTTACAATTTTGGATTTGACCCACAAAATTACAAACCGTATCAAAGTCAAAGTCTTAGTCAAGTCAAAGGTATTTATTGCACGTAAGGCCTCGGGCGCTTATACAAAGGAGTTACATATAAGTAGTTTTCCATATTTGGATACATCTTTATGCTTAACAATTCGTTGCTAAGCAAAATTGCATTTTAGCATAAATAGGCAGTTAAATTTCACAGCAGCATCTATTAAAGAGAGAAGAGAAATAATAGCAGGAAGAGGATATTTTGACAGAGTTCTTGTAATAAACTTGTTTCTGAGAAATGGGTATCTGGCGCTCTCGTCATGACCATACAATTAGGTATTGATGGACAAACGGATGAGTATGTTTTTCCAGGCTAAAACATGTAGCTTTTCAAGACAATCGTATCGCTGAAATCACCAAACTTTTGATCCATTTAATAATTTATATAGTATGTTCGGTGTAAAAGTTCCGACATTCTGCGCGACAAACATTACCATAGTTAAGTACTTCTTTGCACTTGATGTTAAATCCGAACCACTTTTCACAAAACCACAAGTTCATTAAATGGGTAAACATAACATCAAGATATGAACTATTATGATTCAGAACATTTACACACTTACATCGAAAAAACATCTTTCATTCGATGCCAGCTCTTCTAAAAATGTCAATATTTGTTTTATTGTAATAAGCTGATAATTTCCACTCTTTGGTGGAACATTAAAAAATGATATGTTGTTTTTGTAGTCCAACAACAGAATCTGATACCAAAATGCCATCATCGACAAAAAGAAGCCTCATAATTTCTATTAAACGTTTACCTGGGAACATCTGAATGCCATGTTAAACGTTGGTCATAATTTCATAATACAATTCACTGATAAGAAATGAGAACAATATCGGGCTCAAGATACATCCTCGTTGTAAGCCAACAGGACAGTCAAACGAAATCGGTTGCATCGTCACCATATTGTACACATAATTTGATATTTGAAGATAAAGCTTTTATTTTAGAGTACATTTTCCCATGTATACCAACAGCTTTTAAACAGTGCCATTCGAAGTACTTTCTAAGTGTTCGAGCTGCATTCTGTTTGAATTCTTGGACGTTCGAACCATATTCGGCGGCCATTCGGGGAGCGTTCTGACTGCATTCGAGTTGAATTCGTACAGCATTCGAGGCACCTTCCAACCAGACTTCGGGCGGTATTCGGGCAGCAATCGAACCGCACTTATATGGCATTCGAAGTGCATTCTAAATATTCTGACTGCAATCTGACAGCATTCTAAATATTCCTACTGTGTTCCAACTACATTCGAGCTGCATTCGAGAGCTAATGCATCGGAATGTGCAAGAATCATTCGAAGCGGGTTCGAAGCGCATTCTAAGTATTCGAACGACATTCTTACGGCTTGGTTAATTTGAAATTCCCTCCCGAATGTGGCACGAATTTTGAAAATTCTTCATTCCGGCTGGTTCTGCTTGATTCCTGTTGATTCCTAATAAGTGTGACAGGGGCTTTATTAATGTAACGGGAGACGCAGCACGATCCTTGCGTGACACTGCAACCAGCAAAAGGTAACAAACAGCTCTTGACTTTTACATAAAACAGCTCTTGACTGTTACATAAAACAGCTCTTGACTGTTACATAAAACAGCTCTTGATTGTTACATAAACAGCTCTTGACTGTTACATAAAACAGCTCTTGATTGTTACATAAAACAGCTCTTTACTGTTACATAAAACAGCTCTTGACTGTCACATAAAACAGCTCTTGACTAGTACATAAAACAGCTCTTGACTGTTACATAAAACAGCTCTTGATTGTTACATGAAACAGCTCTTGACTGTTCCATAAAACAGCTCTTGACTAGTACATAAAACAGCTCTTGGCTGTTACATAAAACAGCTCTTGATTGTTACATGAAACAGCTCTTGACTGTTACATAAAACAGCTCTTGACTGTCACATAAAACAGCTCTTGACTGTTACATAAAACAGCTCTTGATTGTTACATAAAACAGCTCTTGAATGTCACATAAAACAGCTCTTGATTGTTACATACTCTTGGCTGTTACATATATTCAAACAGAAAATAGTTGAAGCAACAACAAATCGAACAGGTCAAATGAATCAAGCGATCTTTATTTCTCTTATGAGACTATGAAAAAACCTTCCGTACTTTCAATATGAAACAAATTACAATACATACATATGTTGAACATTGTTTTATATAAAATTCAACATGTCAATAGTTAGAAAAAGCAAATTTATTTTATTTTTTATTCCTATGAGGGGATAAAAACAGTATATCCCGACGCTAACGTTCCTACTGAATTCGTCCGGATTAAATGCCCGGATGAGAACGTGTGGTACTGTACCGACAAATCTAGAAACATAATCAGGGCGAATCTGCGACTCGAACCCACGATCAGAGGTATTTTGGAACGACTAAGGGAAGCAACTCTGCACCTCAAGTTGTGACGCCTTAGACGACTTGGCCCTAAAATAATAACAGCATGAAATGTGGGCATCAATGACATGTAAATGCAGAATGCTGAGATCGATAAACATGCATCAGTAGAGACCCCAGAATCCTGCGGGCTAGTTTACTATCGCATCTTGACGGAGGGACTACTTGATTACTTACAGACCGCCTTGATTACAGGCACATTGATGACTTGTGATGTAAAACAGATCTTGACGGAGCGGATTACTTGATTACTTACAGACCGCCTTGATTACTGGCACATTGATGTGACGTAAAACAGATCTTGACGGAGCGGATTACTTGATAACTTACAGACCGCCTTGATTACTGGCACATTGATAAGACGTAAAACAGATCTTGACGGAGCGGATTACTTGATTACTTACAGACCGCCTTGATTACTGGCACATTGATGTGACGTAAAACAGATCTTGACGGAGCGGATTACTTGATTACTTACAGACCGCCTTGATTACTGGCACATTGATGTGACGTAAAACAGATCTTGACGGAGCGGATTACTTGATAACTTACAGACCGCCTTGATTACAGGCACATTGATAAGACGTAAAACAGATCTTGACGGAGCGGATTACTTGATTACTTACAGACCGCCTTGATTACAGGCACATTGATAAGACGTAAAACAGATCTTGACGGAGCGGATTACTTGATTACTTACAGACCGCCTTGATTACTGGCACATTGATGTAACATAAAACAGATCTTGACGGAGCAGATTAATTACAGATCACCTTGATTACAGGCACATTGATAAGACGTAAAACAGATCTTGACGGAGCGGATTACTTGATTACTTACAGACCGCTTTGAATACTGGCACATTGGTGAAACGTAAAACAGATTTTGCCAGAGCGGATTACTTACAGACCGCCTTGATTACTGGCACATTGATAAGACGTAAAACAGATCTTGACGGAGCGGATAACTTGATTACTTACAGACCGCTTTGATTACTGGCACATTGGTGTGACGTAAAACAGATCTTGACGGAGCGGATTACTTGATTACTTACAGACCGCTTTGATTACTGGCACATTGGTGAAACGTAAAACAGATCTTGACGGAGCGGATTACTTGATTACTTACAGACCGCTTTGATTACTGGCACATTGGTGTGACGTAAAACAGATCTTGACGGAGCGGATTACTTGATTACTTACAGACCGCTTTGATTACTGGCACATTGGTGAAACGTAAAACAGATCTTGACGGAGTGGATTACTTGATTACTTCCAGACCGCCTTGATTACTGGCACATTGATGAAATGTAAAACAGAAGCAAATTTCGTGGATCGATGCTCATGATATTAATCACTGTCCAGACTCGATTATTTACAGACCGCCTTCATATAGCTCGAATATTATTGCCGAGTGCAAACAACAAACCAACCAACCAACTTGAGGGAGCGGATTACTTGATTACTTACAGACCGCCATGATTACTGGCACATTGATGTGACGTTTAACAGTGTACTGAACAACTGAATTTGCAACGTAGGACTCAAAGTGCTGAGCGACGGCATTTGCAGCACAGGATTCAACGTGTTGTGTGTATATTTACATTATATATTATTTATTAAGCCACTCAAGTTGCAGTGGCGGTCTCAACATTTGTGTAGTTCTAACTATGTAATATCGTATTGAGCTACTGAACTAGTACCATTAGACAAAATATGTTCCTTAAGACTTGATGATAGTGATGATATAGATAGGGGCTGTTCAAAGTCGACTGCGTTCGACGAACGCATTTGCAATACATAAAAATACAAAGAAGAGTACTTCAGTTATAAAGGCAAAGGCCTTTTACAATGAAAACTTTGCCGATTCTGAACACGGTTACATAATAACTACAATTAAAATGAATTTATGTGTAATATATAATACATGTAGTTATAAAAAAACTTATGTAGAATTGTCGCAAGACTTATATTCCTATATGGAATCGTGTTTGTTCATACAGACGGTGCCTTCGGGATAATAGAAGGCTCCGAACAACATGTCAAAATTAAAAGCAATGTGATCGAAAGTTGAAAAACTCTATTGGTACCGTAGATAACATCTATGAGCTCCCCTCTTGCTGATCACGTGCTTGTCTAAAAGACGGGCTCAAATGTTTGTCTATATCGACAAGGTATTACGTGTTTCTCTTTGAAAACATGCTAATATGTGGCTGTCTTTGTAGACATGGCCTAGCGTTGTTTCAGTAGACTGCTGATCAGTTTTACAATAACATCCGCGTCAAGGATTAAGATCAAAACACCAGTGACTGCAAGTAATATTATCCCCACATTACCAAGAACTTGGGCAGATGGACGATCGTCTTTCGCTGACGTCTTCTTCCTCCTGAAGCTAGACAATGTCGTCTTCTCCACCATCAATTCCTTTACCAGTTTGGCATGGGAAACCTTGAGGTCTCCTCGGCAAGGGCATACGCAGCTACCTGGTGTTCACAATGCAGTGAGTGAGTGAGGCATTTGGGTTTTACACGGCTTTGAGATGAAATGGGGTTTCGGGTCGCGTTCAAGATTATTGCACTTTAACAGCGTGCGTGTGCGTGTGCGTGTGCGTGTGCGTGTGCGTGTTCGTGTGCGTGTGTGTGCTTGTACTAGTCCGGATTAACGCCGATCTTACATTGCTTACCCACTGAGACAGCGTGCCACAGTTTAACCGAGCACCAGGCAGGGTTACAAAAAGTACCATCTTTTAACGTATTTTGGTATAACGCGGAGGGGGATCGTCGCTTGGAACAGTATTTCAGTTACATCACGGCGTGTCCCAGACATGGCATGACATAAACACTGGCTGTAGACCTTTACACCTCTTTTGTGAAGCTGCCGCAAGGTAAAGACACATATATAAAACTTGCTTTACGGGTCACGGCGTGTCCCAGACATGGCATGACACTAACACAGGCTGTAGACCTTTACACCTCTTCTGTGAAGCTGCCGCAAGGTAAAGACACATATATAAAACTTGCTTTACGGGTCACGGCGTGTCCCAGACATGGCATGACATAAACACAGGCTGTAGACCTTTACACCTCTTCTGTGAAGCTGCCGCAAGGTAAAGACACATATGTAAAACTTGCTTTACGGGTCACGGCGTGTCCCAGACATGGCATGACATAAACACAGGCTGTAGACCTTTACACCTCTTCTGTGAAGCTGCCGCAAGGTAAAGACACATATATAAAACTTGCTTTACGGGTCACGGCGTGTCCCAGACATGGCATGACACTAACACAGGCTGTAGACCTTTACACCTCTTCTGTGAAGCTGCCGCAAGGTAAAGACACATATATAAAACTTGCTTTACGGGTCACGGCGTGTCCCAGACATGGCATGACATAAACACAGGCTGTACACCTTTACACCTCTTCTGTGAAGCTGCCGCAAGGTAAAGACACATATGTAAAACTTGCTTTACGGGTCACGGCGTGTCCCAGACATGGCATGACATTAACACAGGCTGTAGACCTTTACACCTCTTCTGTGAAGCTGCCGCAAGGTAAAGACACATATATAAAAACTTGCTTTACGGGTCACGGCGTGTCCCAGACATGATATGACATTAACACAGGCTGTAGACGTTTACATCTTTTCTGTGAAGCTGCCGCAAGGTAAAGACACATATATAAAAACTTGCTTTACGGGTCAGCCGACTGAAAATTTTGTGGAATTGGATTCTTTTCCTGTTCAGAATTTGCTCTTTTTTTTATCCCGCCGATAGACTGATAGCATAAAAAATATTTTGTAAACAAAGAGTCAAAACAAAGTTTATTGTTGTTCCTGAATTGAAAGGGGTGAGAAGATGCACAACAGTATTCCCGCTTCGCCAGGCTTGCATTGCGTAAACATATCTAGCCGCCTCTCCTCCCACATTAAACCTTTTATATTTTTATATTCCAGCCGATATGTAGTGGAGGTATAAATTAAGAACATTGAATTTTCTCCCCCCCCCCCCCCCCCCCAACACACACACACACACACAACTACACGTACCCAGCAAGTAAAAGTGGGACCCAACGTGAGGACGAGTGATAGCTACGAAGCATCATCACACCTATCGTTGGACGCTTTACTACCAAATCATCTATAAATCATCCTTCTTTCATATAGAATTAACGTTACATTGTGTTTGTCTCATCATTTTCGCAGAATATGTATTCTGGCAACAATAACACGATAGTCTGTTGTAAATAATAAAAGTGAAATATGTATCAAAGTTTCTCTTTTGAAGAACTATTGCTATTTGTTCATGATTATATGAATGTAAATACTCACTGCTAACCATCCTAGTCGCTGTTCCATACACAGTGGTAGTAGGAGATGCATGCAGTGTATATGTTGAATACGATCCTGATGATGATGTAACTTCCGTTGGCCCAGTCGCTGTTCCATACATATGCCCAGTCAAAGTAGTAGGTGTTACATGCAGCTGCTGATGGCGTAACACTGATGATGATGTAACTTCCGTTGGCCCAGTAGCTGTTCCATACATATGCCCAGTCACGGTGGTAGGAGTTACATGCAGCTGCTGATGGCGTAACACTGATGATGATGCAACTTCCGTTGGCCCAGTCGCTGTTCCATACGCATTCCCAGTCAAAGTAGGAGGGGTGACATGCTGCTGCTGATGGTGTAACACTGATGATGATGTAACTTCCCTTGGCCCAGTCGCTGTTCCATACACATGCCCAGTCAAAGTAGTATGTGTTACATGCAGCTGCTGATGGCGTAACACTGATGATGATGTAACTTCCCTTGGCCCAGTCGCAATGGTCGACGTTTGCATGTGACCAGTGAAGGGGAAAGCGTCCTCACTGCTGTCGGTGGCTGCCCCATTCATTGTAGGAGTTGGAAAAGGCAGCACAGCGGTTGGGGTCATTGTACTGTCGACAATTGAGTCTTGGACTTTGTTGGATGATAGTTGATAAGCAGTCGGAGGAATTCCAGGTGTGGTATCCATGGTGGCAGATAATCTCGGGAAGGAGGAGCTGGAGGAGGAGGCAAAACTGTCCGCAGTTACAGAGAAAACTGTCTCCGGGATGACATCATTGACTTCATCAGAAATGGGTTCTTCAGATTGTGTTTCGTCACACGTGTAGGTAAAAGGTTCGTTCCATGTGCGCATTGCAGAATCGACAATGGGTTCGTCTTGCAAACAAATAGAAAACATGGATTGATGAACACTTGACTTGCCTTTGCATGTGTTGCGGATGCCACCTGTTAGGCATGAGTGAGTGATGTTGGTTTAACGCCGCTTTCAACAGTATTCCAGTTACATCACGGCGCGCCAGTTTGTATGGAAGGACAGCCCGAGATACACACGAGTGAGTGAGTGAGTAAGTTGGGTTTAACTCTGTTTTGAACAGTTTTTCAGTTATATCAAAGCGCGCCAGTTTATTGTGGGAGGACAGCCCGAGTAATACATGAGTGAGTGAGTGAGTTGGGTTAAACGCCGCTTTGAGCAGTATTTCAGTTATATCACGGCGCTTCAGTATACTGTGGGAAGACAGACATTGTGTAGCTGCAAGTGGTTATTATATATTAGCACAGATAAAATTAACATAAGTTCAATGGAACACGTACCTATATTGTATACTGGTATGTAAGCATATTGTGACTACTAAAAAGGTGAAATGGAATTAAGGTTGTTCCCCAAATATTGCCATAGCAATACGAAGTTTCATCTTTGAGAACGTGCGTGGTGATTGATACCTACACCGCGATGGCCTCAAATACATAATGAAAACGAAGATGACAAGGGGTACGGGATTTGTCATGTGCAGAGTTAAGTCATTCTTCCCGAGGCAAAGGAGTTAACTGACTGTAAAAGTCCAGTTTCCACCCTTGCAGAACTAGGCTGGAATTACGGAGTTATATTTTGGCTGGACTAACGAGTCTATGCATAGTCCAATCAAAATCGCGTAACGAAATCAACATCCGGTTCGTCAACTGTCGTGCAGATTTCGGTCGATTACAGGATTTGCAAAGCAAGTGAACCGTCAACTTAGCGAGAACAGATATTTTCCTAATCGTTTCATGTTTTAAATCAAGTTACTCGCGTGATGTGATGCACTTTTCGATGTAAGACCCGTTTTGTTACAATATAGATCTCGATCAGATCGTTTTCACTGGGCGCCGCCATTTGTTGAAGCAAATGCAAGTAATATCAGGGAGGAATCTGATTGGACAATAGGAAGATAATAGAAGGGACATAACTCGTAATAAACATGGGTGGCGCTACGATCGAGCCCAGGAATTCCAGCCTGGTTCGGCCTGGGTTGAAACTGGACATTCACAGTCAGTTAACACCCTTGCTTCGGGAAGATGAGTCAAGTCGAGCTCGTGGCTGCAGTTGCCATGCTTCGCAGTGTAGAGTGAGTGAGTGAATCGTGATCATCGCTTTGGACAGTATCACGGCATGTAAACTAAACGTGAGAGAAGGATCCAATCATTATTTACATCATAAGAAAAATACTTACAAGAATGGCAGGTCTTTCTTCCGACAGCTAGCTTATTGTCGATATAGGTTAAAGTTGGAAATATGAGAAATTCTCCAAGATACCGAATACAGGTCGTGCGTCCGTCATAGGAGTAGCCAATACATTCCTTTTCATCATAATAATACTTTAGGCAGGACTGTTCACAGTCATTCTTGTCAAACACATTTCCTTCAATCTCTTCTGGCGTGGTTCCAAAGATCCCAGTGTTTGATGGTTCAAACGAACATGCCCCTGTATCTAACAGTTAAAAGTGAAACATTATTTAGTGAAAGGAGGATCATCACAGCTTACAATGTACTTCATAACAACCAAATTAATGCCTCTTGGCCTCTTGGAATATTGGTGGCCCCGTGGACAAAGGCGGGTCATCTCGTTGTGCTTAGTTATGTCCCATGCATGCCAGGATCAATAGATCTCGGGTTTTATTCTAATTCCAGATCCTTCCCTATTATGAACCTTGGTTTGCAAGCACTAAAGCGGTAAACATGTAATAGTTCCTCTGGTTATGGGACAAACTGACAAATTGTGACTCCGTTGTGTTTTTCTCTTTTCTGGATCATTAATGCAAATTTACCATCTAAAACTGGCTTCCACAGGAGATATGACTGTAATGAAATGGTGTCACAATGCTTGGCAGACTTTTAGGACGTCATCGGTTATTCCCCCACCACACCCCCACCAAAAAAAGAAAAGAAAAAAAGAAAAGAAAAATCAAGGAAAATATAATTTAAAAAAGCAGCAGCAAGAGTGGACACATATTCGAATTTTGAACCATTTCTCGTGGCCAAAGAGCATGTTTCATTTATAGTTTAGAATATGCTACTATACGTTCATCTCTCGATTTGTTCATGAAAACTTTCAAGTTGATTAATAAACACATTGTGAAGTGTCGCTACTGGTCAACTGAGGTTCAACAACATTTCCTTGGATGCTGTGCAAACTCCTTGCGGAATTGCCCAGCGAAATTGACAACAGCATCATGTTTCATAAAATGACATTTTCGAATGTAAATAATATATCTTTTTGCCTCAAATTATTCCACCATTTCATATCTTTTCACTTCGAAAATATTTAATTATGATCTAAACACAAACTGTCGAACACCTAGAAGTCTGATAAGGTGCCCCTCGTGCCAACGACGTGAACAGCTGATCCTGTTAAACTCGATAGAATGATCTTATTTCATTACATCATGTTTCCCAGTGTATTCAGTGAGATCTGCCGAAACTTTTTATTCGATTTTGGTATTTTTGATCATCTTTAAAAATCATATCATCGACATTTTATTTACATTTTGCAACCAACTCGAAGTTCTCAAAATCGTTTCCTGTTGGGACTATCCTCGTAGTTATTAATAATACAAATCGCAACCAAATATAGACTATGATCTATAAATCAATTCTGAAGAAACCAGTGTACGTTTTATTTCTATTTAAACAATTTTGCATCAGTATTTCTAAAAATTGAAAGTTGGAATCATATATCGTTTAACAGTTGGAGCGAAAACAAATCTTTGAATGCGATTTCCCACGCAAAATATACGGTGAAGCTTAAATATAAAATCTCTCCCAAACCAGGTTTCGGATCGATATATGCAAACCTCAGCATACTGTGTTAGTTGATTTTATTTCAATATATTTTGCATGAACACAGCGACCGTCTGTATGGTGTTGAATGTTATACGTTTTTACGTAGGTGTATAATAAACTCTTTGTAAACATAATATTTTAAAACAAAGCATTCTTTCTTAATTAACGGTAATTTCCAATCTACGATACCTCGGTGGAACATCCATCAAATTTATATTATTTTATATCATTGTAAAACATATGATTTTGTCAATCGGATTATATAAATACACAAATCCATTGATAGGCCCTTGCCGAAGTTGGGCACCTGCCTCCTGTGGTGTGACAATTCACGCAGTCTAGGGATTAACGAAGATAAGTGATAGAGTATGGGTTTACGCCGCTTTTAGTAATATTCCAGCAATTTCACGGCGGGGGACACCAGAAATGGGCTTCACACATTGTATTGTCTTGAACTCGGCGTGACGAGCGAACGCTTTAACCAGTAAACTACCCCACCGCCCGATTAACCAAATATAATCTCTAAATGTTCCAAACATTAATTGTCCGGAAGGCTAGAACTCTGACTAAGTGGCTCCTGACCACAGACCTTCAGACTGACGAGGGTACACGTCGGCCAAGTAACACCCGACCTATGCAAGTGAGGGGTCAGTCATCAGAAACATCTGACCAGGCTCATGAGTGAGTGAGTGAGTTTGATTTTACGCCGCTTTTAGCAATATTCCAGCAATATCACCAGAAAGTGGCTTCACACATTGTACCCATGTCGGGAATCGTACCCGGGTCATCGGATTGAAGAGCGAACGATTTAACCACAAGGCTACCCGACCACAGACCCACCTACGTTTGAATTGCGGGCATTCTTGTAAGGAGTAAATGACCCAAGTGCCCGTCAGTCTGAAGCTCTGGGACACAAGATGTATCTTGATTTGTGTAAGTACCTTTTATTTCTTCACATATGATACTAAAACCTTTCGAACAGTCATTAGTTTTAAATTCGAAGGTTTTCATCATGACGCAGAGCTGGGTGTCAAGACTATTGGGTTCGTCGAGAGCCCATGGAGCTCGTTTGTAATCTCCATACGGCCTGCAGTCGGTCCAGTGATAGGTAGGGCTTCCAACTTCAGTATTAGAAAGTCCAATCCACACAATGTCATCACCACTGTATCTGAAATGGCACATATAAAACATGCTAGAAATAACAGTGCGAAAAAGGAGCATCAACGACCTTTTACAATACTGTTTTCACAGTGGAGAATAATGGAATGATTTTTGTGCCGCAGCCATCACTAGCTAAGCCAAATCACAGAAAGTTATCGAGTCTGGGTCATATAATTACGTGAAGACAATTATGGGGAAATGCCCGTGGACCCTGGTACAAGAATCTCCGTGCGGAGAAATCCGGGCTTAAAGGACGCATCATACCAACAGGTAGCAAGCACTTGGGAAGTGTGTTGCCTGGGATCCCAGTATGCCCATGAGTGATTAGATATATTTCCCATATGTCCATGGGAAAGCCAATCTCTTTAAAATCAGATCTTAGTTCTCGCTACCGTTAAACAAAGATCTGAGGACATCCCATTTGGGGTCACGTCAAAACGACCTTTCGTACGACCAATCAGAGCGTCGCTTACCAGATCATGAAAGTGACAGTCGGAATGTGATTTCTCATCATGCAGCCTCGAAAGATAGTTATGGGCTTAAAGACTGAATCTATACAATCTAGACCATATATCAGCCATTCGAGAATGTTCTTTTGTTCAGGTTTCAAATTTTTAAGCGAGAATTTGTCAAATATGTTTCGAAGCGTAGTCGCCAATGTGAAATTAGTGCCGTAAAGCACGAGAAAGCTGCCTTCTGATTGGCTAATGTCGACTTCTTGTCAGTCATTTCATTGGTCGGTCAGAGTTTGCGAAAGGTCGGTCTGACGTGACCCGTAAAGTGATGTCCTCAGATCTTTGTTCAGCGGCAGCGAGAACTAAGATCTGATTTTAATGAGATTGTGGGAAAGCATGCGTGACGACTTTGGACCTCACCCAAGGGAGTCCTGTATCATTCGAAACTTTTGAGTTGCACCTACAGCAACACACTTGTGTACCTTGACTTCAGCGATATGCTTGTGCACCTTGTTACGAGTTGATTCAAACGTTGAAGCGCGAAGATTAACCCAGAAATCAGTACCTACATTGTGAAATCAGTCAATACCACACAAGATCAATGACAAATTAACAAATTATTTCAAAACACACAGGGTCAGATTTACAATTCTAAAAGGCAAAACAATAGATCTATTACAAAAGACAGTAAATAGCATTCCGCATTACGTAAGTCAGTGCACTTACGAATATCCAGAAGTTGGTTGTCCAGATTGAGACACATGCACTGTTCTTCAATCCAGGAAACACTGTTTGAAGCAGTCAGAAAAACCATTCTACTCTAATGTGGTAGTATTTCCCGGAAGTGTATATACAAGGGATAGTGCTTGGAATGTAATCAACAAAGAGAGGTCACTCGTGGGAGCATCAACGACCTTTTACAATACTGTTTTCACAGTGGAGAATAAAGGAATGATTTTTGTGCCGCAGCCATCACTAGCTAAGCCAAATCACAGAAAGTTATCGAGTCTGGGTCATATAATTACGTGAAGACAATTATGGGGAAATGCCCGTGGACCCTGGTACAAGAATCTCCGTGCGGAGAAATCCGGGCTTAAAGGACGCATCATACCAACAGGTAGCAAGCACTTGGGAAGTGTGTTGCCTGGGATCCCAGTATGCCCATGAGTGATTAGATATATTTCCCATATGTCCATGGGAAAGCCAATCTCTTTAAAATCAGATCTTAGTTCTCGCTACCGTTAAACAAAGATCTGAGGACATCCCATTTGGGGTCACGTCAAAACGACCTTTCATACGACCAATCAGAGCGTCGCTTACCAGATCATGAAAGTGACAGTCGGAATGTGATTTCTCATCATGCAGCCTCGAAAGATAGTTATGGGCTTAACGACTGAATCTATACAATCTAGACCATATATCAGCCATTCGAGAATGTTCTTTTGTTCAGGTTTCAAATTTTTAAGCGAGAATTTGTCAAATATGTTTCGAAGCGTAGTCGCCAATGTGAAATTAGTGCCGTAAAGCACGAGAAAGCTGCCTTCTGATTGGCTAATGTCGACTTCTTGTCAGTCATTTCATTGGTCGGTCAGAGTTTGCGAAAGGTCGGTCTGACGTGACCCGTAAAGTGATGTCCTCAGATCTTTGTTCAGCGGCAGCGAGAACTAAGATCTGATTTTAATGAGATTGTGGGAAAGCATGCGTGACGACTTTGGACCTCACCCAAGGGAGTCCTGTATCATTCGAAACTTTTGAGTTGCACCTACAGCAACACACTTGTGTACCTTGACTTCAGCGATATGCTTGTGCACCTTGTTACGAGTTGATTCAAACGTTGAAGCGCGAAGATTAACCCAGAAATCAGTACCTACATTGTGAAATCAGTCAATACCACACAAGATCAATGACAAATTAACAAATTATTTCAAAACACACAGGGTCAGATTTACAATTCTAAAAGGCAAAACAATAGATCTATTACAAAAGACAGTAAATAGCATTCCGCATTACGTAAGTCAGTGCACTTACGAATATCCAGAAGTTGGTTGTCCAGATTGAGACACATGCACTGTTCTTCAATCCAGGAAACACTGTTTGAAGCAGTCAGAAAAACCATTCTACTCTAATGTGGTAGTATTTCCCGGAAGTGTATATACAAGGGATAGAGCTTGGAATGTAATCAACAAAGAGAGGTCACTCGTGGGAATATCACCATAGGCCGCCTAAACACTTGATTTTTATGAGCGCTTCATTTGTTGCAACTAAGAATCATCAAAAATAACCTAAAATAACATAAACCACATAACACATTATCTGCAGCAAAACATCTTTGTATCTTTACTACAACGATATCCATTAAGACATAAACAACAGCAACATGCCTTTGAAGGTGTACCGCGACAACAGATATATATATATATATCTTCTTGCCTCTACTACAGCGATATACACGTGTACCTCTAGCTCTACTACAGAGATCTATCTTCTTGCCTCTACTACATGGAAATACATCTGTATCCCTACTACAGAGATCTATCTTCTTGCCTATACTACATGTAAATACATATGTATCCCTACTACAGAGATCTATCTTCTGGCCTCTAATACAGCTATATACACGTGTGCCTCTAGCTCTACTACAGAAATCTATCTTCTTGCCTCTGCTACAGCGATATACGTGTGAACCTCTAGCTCTACTACAGAGATATATCTTCTTGCCTCTACTACATGGACATACATGTGTACCTCTAGTTCTTCTACAGAGATATATCTTCTTGCCTCTACTACATGGACATACATGTGTACCTCTATATGATAGTGACGGCACGATTGCCTGTGTGGTGTTTCATTTCAACTCACTCACAACTAATTCTGATAAATACTTGATTTTGATTTGATTTTGAGGTTTGTTTTTACATGACCATTCACAATGACACAATTAAAGGTCGTATGAAATTAAAAAATGGAAAGTCCCTTAAGCTTGATCAAATATCATTAATTTGTTAAGAAGTAATAGTGGATGTGTCATTTCTTACAGGTGTTGCAAGGCAGAAAGGTCATAGTCGGTATCAATCTTGACGAGTCTCCAGCCTCTGTGAGCGCAGTAGCTGGCCGCATTACTCCAGCTCATGCGTGTCAATCCGAAATGATACACAACAGGTCTTGATGGCGCAGATCTTCCACTTGTTGCTGAAACGAAGCAGTCACAGTTGAAAAGGTTTGGGTTGGGTGCATCTTTAACAGTATTTTAGTTATTCGACGGAGCGCCAACAAACGCGTTTACCGCCAAATTTTTACATAATATATTTGCCATGAAGGATTATGTGTATCTTGATATGTTTTGTTATTAGAATTGGAATACAACACACATGATCAATCAGAGCCTACATGTGGATCTTCATGTCGATGGTCTACTCCATGTGTCGAGGCAAAGACATGGCACAACAATACAAATATACCTTAGGGAGTAAGGGTTTGCAGTTGTACAATGATCACTCTTATACGTATGAACCATCAACTTAACTGCAACAGTCTGCAATTCTCCAACCGTCCCTGCTAGAACTGACCAGACAATAAGTAAGCCATGTGGTTACAGATAACTGTCAAGCTAAACTGTGTTGAGAGTGTGTAGCCTTGCTGTGGCTCTAAAATGTTTTCACAATTCAGAAACGTTGATATGAAAACAGGAAATATAATTCTGTTTAATGTCATCATAATATATCAGTTAAATCCTACTTATTTTGGGGATACTAATTATTAGCAAGTCTATGCTCATAATTCCCCCTACTATCAGTTGCTATCTTCACAAACTTAACTTCAACTGTTGATCTCACTCCTATGAAATAAAAAGCAGGAATGCTTATCTTCTTCTGACATGGAAGAGCAACATGCACTGGATGGAAATTGTGTGTACGTGACTTTACTTGCTTGTGTATAGTGTCCCAGGAAGATATTATTGTGATGTACTTGATATACTTCACTGTTTCCTGAACTGGTTGCACAACACTGATAATGATATAAAAAGTGAATATGTTCATAGGTTTCTTCATAGAATGTAAGATGTACAGGACTACTTCAGTTTAGGATGAGTAATATAATTTCATTTATGATTTTACTTTCATTATCATACCTTCAGCATGTTCAGATTATTACAAATGAAAGTTTGATAATTATTTCATATTAAACATAGAGAGAGGTGTGGAGTTTATGGAGATTATTTCTAACATTGGCATTGTTGATACAATTCTTAATTCTGTAGGATATGACAACATGCACAAATTTACATTTAGTTGGTAGTTTTAACATTTGTATAATTAAATATGCATTATTATAAAATTGTTACATAGACTTGCCTATGCTTAGAAGTAAGCTTCCAAATGTTTTTTAATGCATCTTTGAATAATGTGTCGTCTGCTAGCCCGGCTAGTGTAATCTGTTAACAATTAATCACCAGCTGTCAAAAACCAACTGGCCTTTCTTGGCAGTGGAATGTCATATTGCTGAATTCAAAGAAAACAAACCTGCTGACTTTTGAGCAAATACTGCTGTAACACTGACCTGTGACTCCCCTAAACACTCGTCTATGTGCTGTAATACTGACCTGTGACCTCCCCCAAACCGTCGTGTATGATGCTGTAATACTGCCCTGTGACCTATCCTAAACACTCGTCTATGTGCTGTAATACTCACCTGTGACCTCCCCTAACTCGTCATGTGCTGTAATACTGACCTGTGACCTCCCCTAACACTCGTCATGTGCTGTAATACTGACCTGTGACCTCCCCCTAACACTCGTCTATCTGCTGTAATACTGACCTGTGACCTCCCCTAACACTCGTCATGTGCTGTAATACTGACCTGTGGCCTCCCCTAACACTCGTCTATGTGCTGTAATATTGACCTGTGACCTCCCCTAACACTCGTCATGTGCTGTAATACTGACCTGTGACCTTCCCTAACACTCGTCATGTGCTGTAATACTGACCTGTGACCTCCCCCTAACACTCGTCATGTGCTGTAATACTGACCTGTGACCTCCCCTAACACTCGTCATGTGCTGTAATACTGACCTGTGACCTTCCCTAAATACTCGTCTATGTGCTGTAATACTGACGTCTGGCCTCCCCTAACACTCGTGTATGTGCTGTAATACTGAGCTGTGACCTCCCCTAACACTCGTCATGTGCTGTAATACTGACCTATGACCTCCCCTAACACTCGTCATGTGCTGTAATATTGACCTGTGACCTCCCCTAAATACTCGTCTATGTGCTGTAATACTCACCTTTGACCTACGCTAAACACTCGTCAATGTGCTGTAATACTGACCTGTGACCTCCCCTAAACACTCGTCTATGTGCTGTAATACTCACCTGTGACCTACGCTAAACACTCGCCAATGTGCTGTAATACTCACCTGTGACCTACGCTAAACACTCGCCAATGTGCTGTAATACTAACGTCTGGCCTCCCCTAACACTCGTCAATGTGCTGTAATACTGACCTGTGACCTCCCCTAAACACTCGTCTATGTGCTGTAATACTGACCTGTGACCTCCCCTAAACACTCGTCTATGTGCTGTAATACTCACCTGTGACCTACGCTAAACACTCGTCAATGTGCTGTAATACTGACCTGTGGCCTCCCCTAAACACTCGTCTATGTGCTGTAAAACTGCCCTGTGGCCTTCCCTAACACTCGTCTATGTGCCATAATACTGACCTGTGGCCTCCCCTAACACTCGTCTATGTGCCATAATACTGACCTGTGGCCTCCCCTTACACTCGTCACATGTGCTGTAATACTGACCTGTGGCCTCCCCTAACACTCGTCTATGTCCTGTAATACTGACCTGTGACCTACCCTAAACACTCGTCTATGTGCTGTAATACTGAACTATGACCTCCCCAAAACCCTCGTTTATGTCCTGTAATACTGACCTGTGACCTCCCTGAACCCACATCTATGTGTTGCAATACTGACCTGTGACCTCCCCTAAACTCTCGTCGATGTGCTGTAATACTGACCTGTGACTCCCCTAAACCCTCGTCTATGTGCTGTAATACTGACCTGTGACCTAACCTAAACACTCGTCTATGTGCTGTAATACTGACCTGTGACCTCCCCTAAACACTCGTCAATGTGCTGTAATACTGACCTGTGGCCTCCCCTAACACTCGTCTATGTGCTGTAATACTGACCTGTGGCCTCCCCTAACACTCGTCTATGTCCTGTAATACTGACCTGTGACCTCCCCTAACACTCGTCTATGTGCTGTAATACTGCCCTGTGGCCTCCCCTAACACTCTTCTATGTCCTGTAATACTCACCTGTGACCTACCCTAAACACTCGTCTATGTGCTGTAAAACTGACCTGTGACCTCCCCTAAACACTCGTCAATGTGCTGTAATACTGACCTGTGGCTTCCCCTAACACTCGTCTATGTCCTGTAATACTGACCTGTGACCTCCCCTAACACTCGTCTATGTGCTGTAATACTGCCCTGCGGCCTCCCCTAAACACTCGTCTATCTGCTGTAATACTGACCTGTGACATCCCCTAACACTCGTCTATTTCATGTAATACTGACCTGTGACCTACCCTAAACACTCGTCTATGTGCTGTAATACTGAACTATGACCTCCCCAAAACCCTCGTTTATGTCCTGTAATACTCACCTGTGACCTCCCTGAACCCACATCTATGTGTTGCAATACTGACCTGTGACCTCCCCTAAACCCTCGTCGATGTGCTGTAATACTGACCTGTGACCTCCCTGAACCCACATCTATGTGTTGCAATACTGACCTGTGACCTCCCCTAAACACTTGTCTATGTACGGTAATACTGACCTGTGACCTCCCTGAACCCACGTCAATGTGCTGAAATACTGACCTTTGACCTCCCCTGAACCCTCTATTGTACTATTGACACGTGGCCATCGACGAACCCTTTCGTCATGTTGTAGTAAGTAGTTTTTATTTATTTTAATATTGACCTATTATCGTCGATGGCACTTTGTGCCTACATTTGACTTGCAGACCCGTGACCACCGACAGGCTTATGTTTCACGGTTGACAATGGAGCTGAAATGTATTATGGTCTTACCCCTAATTATGTCTTAGCAGCTCGCGAGTATCATGAATATAATATGCTTGTTTTTCACATTCAGTGAATGTTGTATTGATCATGATATATTGAGCGAAACGGTTTTTATTTTTAATAATTTATTAGCGATACGTACCAGTGGATAGCGCCAATCCAATTACAGCGATAACTACCTTGGCTGAAAACATGGTGGACTCTAACCTGGAAGGCAAGGAACAGATATTGTAATATACTGATAATACTGATGACATATACACATATAGGAAACATAAGGACGTAGCATACACACAGAAGTGAAATATGGGGATAAAACTCCCTCCCCCCTCCCCCTCCCCGGCCTACTTAGTTGCAAGACAAACATATTTTCTGGTCCATCGATCACTTCATTGTCTGGTTTATTTACAGCTCACCGTGGTGTGGCGTCAGACAACAAACGCTTTGTTTGAGTGGCGGGTGCTAACGGTAGGGAAGGACATGATGAACTTTTTAGCGAACTCCTGGTGGCATCAGTTTTCACCCAAATTTTGCCTTTTACGTCCAACGAAATCTTCGGGGGATGGTTATTCTCTTGTGTTGACGTTATATTATATACTAAGAGTAGATTTGTCATATGCATGAGAGAGAAAGATAGAGATAAGAGGAAATATACTTTTGTCAAAACGCACTGCCATCACTTTGGTTACGAGTGGTTGTATGCAATGCAAACCCATGTTAATAAATCAAACCACAATCAATAAACTCAAACGCTAGTTGATATTAAACACTTCAATATAGATGGACGTGCAATTGTCAGGGGGACAATACTTTTACACTACTAACCCCTGAGTAAAATCACACTATTTTAAAACAATTCAAAATTTATCAAAGAATGTTATTTCTTTTTAAAATACGAGAATTAAATGAGCATTGATATTATTAAAAAGATCCTTTAAAGAGGGTAAATGCGGTTGAATAAGTATTTCTTGTGGGATAAATATACTTCCAGGTAGTATCTCATAGGCTTTCTCAAGATGGAAAAAAAACCTGATACTACGTGTTGTTTGTTTACAATAGCATTTTTAACAAAGAATTCTTGTTGTGATAAATGGTCGATAGTACTTCGATTTTTGCGAAAACTACATTGAATATATGTATGGTGATTATTGGTTTCCAAACACCAAACTAATATATTATTTATCATTCGTTTCAAGGTCTTACAGACACAGTTATAGGGCGGTAATTAGATAGATCTGTATGATCCCGTCCAGGCTTTGGTATAGGGACTACAATGGCATGATGCCACGAAGGAGGAAAATCGCCGAAGTCCATATTTGATCAAATAATTCTAAAAGGGTTTCAAGATATGATTCAGACAAATGCTTCAGGTGCTGATAGTGAATATTATCAGCAACTGTCGCTGTGTCATGAGCTTGCCCGAGGACAGTATGTCGCTCATGTAAAGAAAACACTTCATTATAGTCTTGTTGTGAATTAAGGGACATCAACAGACGATGACGAATGTTTAGCCAAAGTTTTACCAAGTTTGTTGGCAATATCTGATTTATAAGTTAATAATGTTTTAAGTCACATGCTTTATTCCCTGGTGGAGAAAAGGAATGATGACAGTTGTACTGTCTTAAATCAAATACGTCGGTATGTTTATGATACGTCTCTTGGAGACATATACTGACTGGTTAAAATATTGTACCAACAAGTGTATTAACATTCCTCCTGAGTCCTCGGCAACTCCAGTGAATCAAATTTAGGACGCCACGCATGGAGGCTCAACTGAGGATCTAGAACGTGTGGAATGGCCACTCCCATGTACGGTGTGTGATGGAGTGACGTCCATATCAAGCGGATGAAACGGATAGTGAACCGTTACAGGGGTTTCTAAAGAAGTAGGAACCTCCAAATGCTGGAGTGCCATGGTCTTTCTCCTCAACTGTTTCCTTTTCTTTTTTTGTCTTGTAAACTGCCTCAGGTTCTTGCTCAGATGTTTTGGTCAGATGGTGGTTCAGGTGGATTCTCTGTCTGAGAGGCTGACGAACATGTCTGTGAATTTTGTGGCATAAATGTGTCATCAAGTGCGACCTGTGAGTCTGTCATCCAAGATATGACAAACTGACATGAAATTGATTGTTTTGTAACTCTGGTGGCAGTAGGAACAGGAGCATGAACAGAAGTAGAAACTGCAGCAGAATATGTGAAAGTAGGATTTGGAGATCGAATTGGAACTTTGTGTTTTTGCTTCAGAAAAAGAGATATTGTTTGTGTACCTAATTTTGAGGATTTTTTTACTGATGTTCAATTTTGGGGCAGGGGTTTGATGATGCCAAATGTTTCCCGTCTCAGTTGGCACACTTGATCTCATTTGTGCACTCAGGGCTCTCATGAGCCCCACTGCAACGAATGCGGATACTATTGTGAGTGCAAGTCCTGGCACCATGTCCAAACAGCTGGCATTTAAACATCGGAGTGGGTTGGGTATATATACTTCCACACCGATGTTAAAGTAGCCAGTTCTTATTGGTTGATTATTGCTGTCTTGTTTTCTAGTCAAACGTTTACAAGCGGTAACGCAAGAGAAAATTATAGAAATACTAATATACACAATACGTCAACACAAGAGAATAATAGAAATACTAATATACACAAAAAATGAACGCAAGAGAATTATAGAAATACTAATATACACAATACGTCAACGCAAGAGAATGATAGAAATACAATATTCACAAAACCTCAACCGCAGAGAATTATAGAAATACTAATATACTCAATACGTCAACACAAGAGAATTATAGAAATACTAATATACACAATACGTCAACACAAGAGAATTATAGAAATACTAACATACACAAAACTTCAACCCAAGAGATTTATAGAAATACTTATCAACACAAAACGTCAACGCAAGAGAATAATAGAAATACTAAATACTAATATACACAAAACCTCAACCCGAGAGAATTATAGAAATACAAATATACACAAAAATGAACGAAAGAGAATTATAGAAATACTAATATACACAAAAAATGAACGCAAGATATATATAGAAATACTTATATACACAATACATCAACACAAGATTAGTACAGAAATACTAATATACACAAAACCTAAACGCAAGAGATATATAGAAATACTAATATACACAATACGTCAACACAAGAGAATAATAGAAATACTAATATACACAATACGTCAACACAAGAGAATAATAGAAATACTAATATACAAAAAAATGAACGCAAGAGAATTACAGAAATACTAAGATACACAATACGTCAACGCAAGAGAATGATAGAAATACTAATACACACAAAACGTCAACACAAGAGAATAATAGAAATACTAATATATACAAAAAATGAACGCAAGAGAATTATAGAAATACTAATATACACAATACGTCAACGCAAGAGAATGATAGAAATACTAATACACACAAAAGGTCAACGCAAGAGAATAATAGAAATACTAATATACACAAAACTTCAACCCAAGAGAATTATAGAAATACTAATATACACAATACGTCAACGCAAGAGAATTAAAGAAAAACTAATATACACAAAACGTCAACGCAAGAGAATAATAGAAATACTAATATACACAAAAAATGAACGCAAGAGAATTATAGAAATACTAAGATACACAACACGTCAACGCAAGAGAATTATAGAAATACAATATACACAAAACCTAAACGCCAGAGATATATAGAAATACTTATATACACAATACATCAACACAAGATTATTATAGAAATACTAATATACACAATTCGTCAACACAAGAGAATTATAGAAATACTAATATACACAAAACCTCAACCCAAGAGAATTATAGAAATACTAATATACACAATACATCAACACAAGAGAATTATAGAAATACTAATATACACAATACGTCAACACAAGAGAATAATAGAAATACTAATATACACAATACATCACCACAAGCGAATTATAGAAATACTAATATACACAAAAAATGAACGCAAGATATATATAGAAATACTTATTTACACAATACATCAACACAAGATTAGTACAGAAATAGTAATATACACAAAACCTAAACGCAAGAGATATATAGAAATACTAATATACACAATACGTCAACACAAGAGAATAATAGAAATACTAATATACACAAAACCTCAACCCAAGAGAATTATAGAAATACTAATATACACAATACGTCAACACAAGAGAATTATAGAAATACTAATATACACAATACGTCAACACAAGAGAATTATAGAAATACTAATATACACAATACATCAACCCAAGAGAATTAAAGAAATACTAATACACACAAAACGTCAACGCAAGAGAATAATAGAAATACTAATATACACAATACGTCAACGCAAGAGAATGATAGAAATACTAATACACACAAAACGTCAACGCAAGAGAATAATAGAAATACTAATATACACAAAACCTCAACCCAAGAGAATTATAGAAATACTAATATACACAATACGTCAACGCAAGAGAATTATAGAAATACTAATATACACAATACATCAACACAAGAGAATTATAGAAATACTAATACACACAAAACCTCAAACCAAGAGAATTATAGAAATACAAATATACATAATACGTCAACGCAAGAAAATTATAGGAATACTAAGATACACAACACGTCAACGCAAGAGAATGATAGAAATACAATATACACAAAACCTAAACGCCAGAGATATATAGAAATACTTATATACACAATACATCAACACAAGATTATTATAGAAATACTAATATACACAATACGTCAACACAAGAGAATTATAGAAATACAATATACACAAAACCTCAACACAAGAGAATTATAGAAATACTAATATACACAATACGTCAACACAAGAGAATAATAGAAATACTAATATACACAATACATCAACACAAGAGAATTATAGAAATACTAATATACACAATACGTCAACACAAGAGAATAAAAGAAATACTAATATACAAAAAAAATTAACGCAAGAGAATTATAGAAATACTAAGATACACAATACGTCAACGCAAGAGAATGATAGAAATACTAATACACACAAAACGTCAACACAAGAGAATAATAGAAATACTAATATATACAAAAAATGAACGCAAGAGAATTATAGAAATACTAAGATACACAACACGTCAACGCAAGAGAATTATAGAAATACAATATACACAAAACCTAAACGCCAGAGATATATAGAAATACTTATATACACAATACGTCAACACAAGATTATTATAGAAATACTAATATACACAATACGTCAACACAAGAGAATAATAGAAATACTAATATACAAAAAAAATGAACGCAAGAGAATTATAGAAATACTAATACACACAATACATCAACGCAAGAGAATGATAGATACTAATACACACAAAACGTCAACGCAAGAGAATTATCGAAATACTAAGATACACAATACGTCAACGCAAGAGAATGATAGAAATACTAATACACACAAAACCTAAACGCAAGAGATATATAGAAATACTTATATACACAATACATCAACACAAGATTATTATAGAAATACTAATATACAGAAAACCTAAACGCAAGAGATTTATAGAAATACTTATATACACAATACATCAACACAAGAGATTTGTAGAAATACTAAAATACACAAAAGCTCAACACAAGAGGTTAATAGAAATACTAATATACACAATACGTCAACACATGAGAATAATAGAAATACTAATATACACAAAACCTCAACCGAAGAGATTTATAGAAATACTAATATACACAAAACCACAACACAAGAGAATTATAGAAATACTAATATACACAATACGTCAACACAAGAGAATAATAGAAATACTAATATATACAAAAAATGAACGCAAGAGAATTATAGAAATACTAATATACACAATACGTCAACGCAAGAGAATGATAGAAATACTAATACACACAAAACGTCAACGCAAGAGAAAAATAGAAATACTAATATACACAAAACCTCAACCCAAGAGAATTATAGAAATACTAATATACACAATACGTCAACGCAAGAGAATTAAAGAAAAACTAATATACACAAAACGTCAACGCAAGAGAATTATAGAAATACTAATATACACAAAAAATGAACGCAAGAGAATTATAGAAATACTAAGATACACAACACGTCAACGCAAGAGAATTATAGAAATACAATATACACAAAACCTAAACGCCAGAGATATATAGAAATACTTATATACACAATACATCAACACAAGATTATTATAGAAATACTAATATACACAATTCGTCAACACAAGAGAATTATAGAAATACTAATATACACAAAACCTCAACCCAAGAGAATTATAGAAATACTAATATACACAATACATCAACACAAGAGAATAATAGAAATACTAATATACACAATACATCAACACAAGAGAATTATAGAAATACTAATATACACAATACGTCAACACAAGAGAATAAAAGAAATACTAATATACAAAAAAAATTAACGCAAGAGAATTATAGAAATACTAATACACACAATACGTCAACGCAAGAGAATGATAGAAATACTAATACACACAAAACGTCAACGCAAGAGAATTATCGAAATACTAAGATACACAATACGTCAAAGCAAGAGAATGATAGAAATACTAATATACACAAAACCTAAACGCAAGAGATTTATAGAAATACTAATATACACAATACATCAACACAAGAGATTTGTAGAAATACTAAAATACACAAAAGCTCAACACAAGAGGTTAATAGAAATACTAATATACACAATACGTCAACACAAGAGAATAATAGAAATACTAATATACACAAAACCTCAACCGAAGAGATTTATAGAAATACTAATATACACAAAACCACAACACAAGAGAATTATAAAAATACTAATATACATAATACATCAACGCAAGAGAATTATAGAAATACTAATATACACAATACATCAACGCAAGAGAATTATAGAAATACCAATGTACACAATACGTCAACGCAAGAGAATTATACAAATACTAATACACCGAAAACCTCAAGACAAGGGAATTATAGAAATACTAATGTATACAATACGTCAACACAAGAGAATTATAGAATGCTAATATACACAATACGTCAACGCAAGAGAATTATAGAAATATCAATATACACAATACGTCAACGAAAGAGAATTATAGAAATACTAATATTCACAATACGTCAACGCAAGAAAATTATAGAAATAGTAATATACACAATACGTCAACGCAAGAGAATTATAGAAATAGTAATACACACAAATCCTCAAGACAAGGGAATTATAGAAATACTAATATACACAAAACCACAACACAAGAGAATTATAAAAATACTAATATATACAATACGTGAACGTAAGAGAATTATAGAAATACTAATATACACAATACGTCAACGCAAGAAAGTTAGAGATATACTAATATACACAATACGTCAACACAAGAGAATGATAGAAATACTAATACACAATACATCAACGCAAGAGAATTATAGAAATACTTATGCACACAATACGTCAACGCAAGAGAATGATTGAAACACTAACATACAAATTACGTCAACACAAGAGAATTATAGAAATACTAATATACACAATACATCAACACAAGAGAATTATAGAAATACTAATATACACAATACGTCAACGCAAGAGAATGATAGAAATACTAATACACACAAAACGTCAACGCAAGAGAATAATAGAAATACTAATATACACAATACATCAACACAAGAGAATTATAGAAATACTAATATACACAATACGTCAAAGCAAGAGAATAAAAGAAATACTAATATACACAATACGTCAACACAAGAGAATTATAGAAATACTAATACACAATACGTCAACGCAAGAGAATGATTGAAACACTTGTATACACAATACATCAACCCAAGAGATTTATAGAAATACTTATATACACAAAACGTCAACGCAAGAGAATAATAGAAATACTAATATACACAAAAAATGAACGCAAGAGAATTATAGAAATACTAATATACTAATATTGTTATTGAAAAGGATTTCATATATAATTTCTAAGTGATAAAAAAACACACCTGTTTTCAATGAATCAGGCAATGAATACTTAGAAGGGACATTATGCAGCTTACTAGAGATGGCCTCGGGGGCAATGCGGTTCGTTAAACAGTGAACCTCCAAATAAAATCAGAGAGAAATATATAGCTTAGGCGTGAGTTCAGCCCCCAGTGTGAGTGAAAGAGAAAGTAAATACGTTTTGGTTGCCGAGTTCAGACACATCCCAGCGGTCACCAGGTGCAGGTAAATAATCAAGTCTTGACTAGAAGAACTAGTGTTTGGTATCAAAAGTATCGAACTATACACGCCGTCACTACGCTCATTCACTGTAAGAACTTACCTTCCATCACAAGAGTCCCTGGAACTGAAGACCTACAGATAAACAGGTGAATGGTGCGCCGGCCAACTTAGCCTCACCATCAAGAACGTCATAATATAAATGCACATACCTATTAAAACCGTTATGTTTATTTCAGACAAATGTTGTAACGCTTGGGTGTTTACACCAATTTAATTGCATCCCCAACGAATATAAATTGGATCTGATGAGCTTAGTGTTCCGGAACGTTGGTGAAAGTCGGCCAAGATTCTGTGCGTCAGATTTATTTACACATCATGGAACTGTTCCTAAATTATCCAGTTCATTTATGCAAACGTGTGTTGACGTGCCTTTGCATTCGTTTGTGACGGGAGCCACCAGAATACGCTCACTAATTCGCAAACACCTGGTATCGTCACTATTCGATAGTAATTCATAAACACATGCTCACGATACAATCGACTTCTTGTGTAATTGTGTAATTGTTTTTTCGTTTCAACTTTCCAATAGTCAAATTTCCGTTTGTTGAAGGGGGCACGGGTGGCCCAGTCATCTAAGGCGCCGCGATACGCTGTGCAGAGTTGCGTCCCTTGGGCTCGCCAAAAACCTATGTTTGTGGGTTCGGATCACGGTTCGCCCCGATTATGTTTCTAGGTTTGTCAGCACCATACCCGTGCTCGTGGGTTTCACCGAAGTGGTAAACGTTTGAGACCTGCATCACTTCGGGCTTTCCTCCCACATTCAGCTGACACGCCGTGATATGACTGGAATGCTGTTAAAAACGGCGTTAAACACAACTCACCTCTCACTTTATGGTGAACATAATTCCAGAAGTTCTTTAGTGTCTCCTTTTTGAGGCACAATCGAGCATTCTCTTCCGACGATGGTTATAAAGAGGGACAAGAGGGATGACTTCAACTTTCTAATAGTCAAACTCCCCTTCATGTGAAGCTATATTCCAGTACCTCCAGCCTTTGATGTGTACATTTCACTTTTGAGGTACAATCGAGCATGGTCAAAAGTCGTTTGATCAGGGTTACATTCAAGGCCTCGGTAAAGCTTTCAAAAGGTTTAAGGGTAGACATGCGGGGGATATTTACAAATTTGACACATCAGTGACAAAAATAATGTCCGATTCAAATTCCTATTTAGATTTGATTTTAAATGAATAATAACTTTGCCTTGTATGTGTTTGTGACATGAGCCACCTGTGGGCCAAGATACGCTCACCTTTTCGCGAACACCTGGTGTCATCACTATTTCATAATGATTCCTGAATACATGCTTAAGATATAACGGGGTCTGGAAATGTGTATTTGGTATGGTGAGGCTTCATCAACCAAGTCACAGAGTCTGACCACCCAAACCACTACGTCTTCTCGTACGACAAGCATGGGTTGTTCGAGACGAAATCTAACCAGGAATACCCAAGTGGAGATGTCATGTAAAGGTTTATAATATATCGTAAGGTTTGAGATGATCTCATTTAAACAGTTTCGTAACAAGATTGCTTGCGTTCCTTTTCTGCATTGTTCGATTCCAAAAGTGTTTTGTATCCGAAGGTCGTTTTCTGTCTCTGGTAGTGATATGTTGCTTAAAAATACCTAATCAGTCATCCGAGAAAAACAGTCAAAGTCTTCTATTTAAACAGCCTGGCTTGGCTGATTCCAGGTAGCCTCGCATGACCTGGTACATTGTTTGGCAGACTCGATGAAGTGATAATTAGTCCTGGCGAATGCATTTACAAGATTGTATAACATGTGGTCAGGTGAGTGAGTGAGTTGGGTTTAACGCCGCTTTTAACATTATTCCAGTTATATCACGGCATGTCAGCTTAAGTGATGCAGGTGTCGGACGTTTACCACTTCGGTAAAACCCACGAACACGGGTATGGTGCTGACAAACCAAGAAACATAATCGGGACGAACCGGGATTCGAACCGACAAACATAGGTTTCTGGCTTGCCCAAGGGACGCAACTCTGCACAGCGAAATGCGGCGCCTCAGACAAGGCCACCCGTGCCCCCTGTGGTCAGGTGAAATATATCGACGTTCACGTGTATGTGTGTTATTGTTTGTTTCGTGCGTGCGCGCGCGCGTGTGTGTGCTTGTACTTTAACGGACTGGTGCCGGTTATAGAGTGCAAGGCCACTGAGATACCATGCCACACTTGAACATGGCTACCCAACTCTGACACATAAAACTTACCGACCAGTCATTGTTTCATGCCGAGCGCAAGGCAGGGTGACAACTACAATATCATAACATCTATTGGCATTAAACATCCACGGGACCGAACCTCCGTCTCTCTGGCAGACGCTTTATCATCCACTAGACCGCGGAGGCTGGTCTCATATCACTGTTAGAGCCAATATAGCAAGCTATGTGGACAAATACATAAAACAAATAACACCTGAGATATTATTCATCCAAATGAGAAATAAATAAATAAATATTTCATATTTTATTGACATAAATACATAAATCAAAATCAGCATAGTTCATTCAAAAAGCAGACAGTTTTAGTGCAGGGTGTATTAGAAATTTATATGAATTATTGAAAGTTGGTACATCTGGAAACACAACTTTTGTTCCCGAGGCCACAGCATATATAATACCAGTTGCTTGACTATTTGTGCCAAATTAACATGAAAGACGAGGCAGAATATTTTAATGAAGTTTCGTCTCAAGAGAATCCCTTGAGTTTTATCAACATGATCAAAAGTTTGTACATATTAATAACAATTCAAAATGGATTACAGATGAATGTTCCTAATAGATGCTTTGGGGCCTTCAATAGTTTTATACATCACCATATTTGCGCGGGGTGAGTTTGGTTTTACAGCTTTTTAATTGTCTTTTGTTTGTTGTTTAACGCCCAATATTCCAGTTATATGACGGTGGTTTGTTCATAATCGAATCTGGACCAGACTATCCAGTGATTGATACGATGACATGCATCAACCAAGTCAGCGAGCCTGACCACCCGTCCCCTTTAGTCGCATCTTTCAGGCAGAGCCGCCTCTTATGACAGGCATGGGTTGCGTTTAACAGTATCCCAGTTATAGCATGGCATGTCAGCTTGATGTGGGAGGAAATCCTGAAGTGATACATTACCGCGCCTCAGAAACCTGGGCGACAGGTGCCCAAAATTTGCACGGAAGATAAACAAGACAATGATAAAAAAGGTTGGATCGAATCCAAATTCATTTTAGTTCTTATTTTAGGTTTGAGTGAAGTGGTTGTGGCCTTAACGGTTCAGAAAATTGTAACCAAAGAAATTGTTGGCTCTCCATATTTGTATGGAATAATGTTTTGCTATAAATTAACACAAGATCTTAAATAAATCAAGTTGCTCGAATACTTATTAAAATTATTTAAACAAAAGCTGTTATTTCTAAAGGAAAATGACGAACAGATTATGCATCTAAGTCCGATAATCTTACCTCAGTACGACCAATAAGTGATAACTATAGTCAAGAACAGAAGAATATAAAATTGTATTCACTGAATTCTTTTTATTATTGTGATATACAAGGACCGGTGACATAAAGATATCAATACACAGACAGGTGATCTCCAGAGGCCAACTACACCCAAGGAGGACTAGATTACTCACAGTAAATACGGGAATGCTTAACTACAAACACCATATTCTTCCTGTTATTCACAGCCTTAGAAACTTGATTTTTCACAGATAAGTTCAGAGTGCGAGTGCCAACCTTATTTCACTAGTCCTGTTTGTTGCCAACCAGGCATAGTTTACGGTGTTTACATGCTCTGTCAGTTTTATTGAGTTTTTGAAGCATTGAGAACTGGTTCAGAACTATAGCCCTCCAATGGTACTAGTCTATGAGGACTACAGAAATTGAATTCTTTGTTAGTTGTCTCGGACTAGCATGAATTTAGAAGGCTGTTTTCGTCTATATTTTAGACTGGTATATGTATATTACAAAATCTACTCAGCGGGATTTTCAAGGTGACAATTTGTCCTTGATCAGATAACATCACAAGGTGTCAAGCCTGCTTCATAATCATAATGGACTGCTGGGGCCGATTTCACAAAGCGATCTCAGCGCAATAATTATCGTAGGTCTACGTTAAAGTAAAGTAAACGATAAACGTAGCGCTGAGGCCCTTGGCATCATGTTGGAGGACAGATGAAACACAATGAGTCAAGATTACAGTAAAATGCATTGATTCCTGTTTGAAGTACATGCATACCATTTAGAAACTTCAGTCACAGATAAAAGTTACACTTCTGCATTTGCAATATCAGTCATCTTTTCAATTTGATCAAAATGAAGGTGGGTCTTTCATCACCA
The DNA here is from genome assembly GCF_023055435.1 of Haliotis rufescens. NCBI lineage: Eukaryota > Metazoa > Mollusca > Gastropoda > Lepetellida > Haliotidae > Haliotis > Haliotis rufescens. The sequence goes on from NW_025964268.1 coordinate 158,183, forward strand.
CTTTTCCTGAATCAACTTGAGGATATTTCCTTTCAAAATGGGTCAATCCAAGGTATACTGGACTACATTGGTCAATGCAGTGATGCATTTCTCATTAATAAACATACATGAAATATATGGCACTCATATTTGAATTAACCTGTTCCTTGCCGTAGCATCAGCAATCATTTGATCAGGTGCTACTTTCACTGCCAATGAAATGTGTCAAATGGTGATCAAGAAGACTAACCATTTGACAACAAAAACAAAATTGGCATATTACTAAACACTATTATGGTTTTTGTATACAAGACTTGATGAGGTTTGAAATAGCACTTATCATAAGATCATGCCACTGTTTGAAGCTCATCAATGACTATCAAATTCTAGAAAGTTGGATTTAACATTGATTTGATCAGTATTACAGTTACATCACAGCAAGTCAGACTAAGGTTGCAAGAAGGCCCACAGTGTGGAAGAGTTTTACCACCTTAGTGTTGGTGTGCATGTTTGTTTGATTGTTGTTTAACTCCGCACTCAGCAATTTTCCAGCTAGAAGACGGCAGCCTGTAAATAATTGAGTATGGACCAGACACTCCAGTGATCGATATTGTGAACAATCCATGTTGTGGGAGTATGATGACATGCTCTCAACCATGTCAGTGAGCCTGGCCATGATCCATTTGGGCGTCTCTTATAACCAGAATAGATTGCTGGGGACCTATTCTAGCCCTGAATGCCATCAGTTTGTGAAACCCACAAGAACAAGAAAGGTGCTGTCAACCTTGGGATCATAATCAGAGATAATCTGGGATGACCAGCAACTCCTGGCACGTCTGTGGATGCAATGATAGAAGACTTTACACCTTTTGTTGCTGGACAATCAAAGATAAAGAACATGAGTGGGCACTGCAATCCACTGTATCACTTACCTCATCTTCGAAACCAGAAATTATGTCCTCAAATTGTGGGTTTGTTATTTGAGGAATGCCATCCATTCCCATCATAGGCCAAAATGTGTTCTAACAGAAAATATCTTAAATTTTGAAGTATTATAAAAGAATTGTACATAACAATACTGTATTCACTTAAACATAGGCTAACATTACCAACATACATAATCTATACTTGTCAGTCTAAGAAGACTCTTGTATCAATTCATCATTCCTCAAGTATTGAGTGAGAAGAAAAGAGATGCTGCCACCTTCAACAGACAACAGTAGTGCAAAAAATATTTACAATGGGACTGTCAAGTTTGTCAAAGCACTTATGATTACAAAGATATATACACAAAATCCATTTCAAAATACTGACAAAATTGATATACAAAATAACAACACTCATATCTACTGGAATGCTAACCTTTGTACATAATCTAGTGAACTAATTACACAACATATTTTAAATCATCAAATGAAAATAAATATAATATGAAAAAAACAACTGAACATCATTTTAAAGACACAGTTTGAAAAGTGTGCAAGATATTTCATGGCATCACCGAATTACAAATCATGTACACAATAATGTTTGACACTGATGTTAGGAGAGTTAATATTTCTGAACATTTAAATAAAAATGTAATATAATGAAGTTAATATTCTCATAAAAGTTCATTCAAATTTATACCATCTTCATGAGTTATTTATCAAACTTTACAGGGGACATAGTATTATATACTACTCAAAAGAAGTTAAGGACCATAACATCAGCAATGTTCCAGCCACATAACAGCAATATCCCTGCCATATAACAGCAATATCCCTGCCATATAACAGCAATATCCCTGCCATATAACAGCAATATTCCTGCCTTATAACAGTGATATCCCTGCCATATAACAGCAATATCCCTGCCATATAACAGCAATATTCCTGCCTTATAACAGTGATATCCCTGCCATATAACAGCAATATCCCTGCCATATAACAGCAATATCCCTGCCATATAACAGCAATATCCCTGCCATATAACAGCAATATCCCTGCCATATAACAGCAATATCCCTGCCATATAACAGCAATATCCCTGCCATATAACAGCAATATCCCTGCCATATAACAGCAATATCCCTGCCATATAACAGCAATATCCCTGCCATATAACAGCAATATCCCTGCCATATAAGAGTGACCTGTACACAATCAAGGCTTGCTTGGACATAATTGATATCATGAAAAGTGATCCTAGCAATGAACCTTGTCACCCAGCCTGACTATCATTAGTCACGTGTACAAAAGGCAGGATCACTGAGGACCCACTCTGACCACATACAGGGTTATCCTCATATCAGTGACGTGAGATCAAATTTCATGTCAAATTTACTGTCCATTGAAACAATGCAGATCAATTACAATCAGATTTGAGTTTACAGCACAAGTTAGCCTGTGATAATAGCTTCTTACCTTAGGTTGACATAAAAAATAAAACCTAGATTTTTTATCTCGAGCCTCAGTTCTTTGAGTTAAGCAGTATTTGTAGTCACGACCAGGCATCCTTTGTAAAGAGATCTTCAAATAAGTACCCTGATTGTTAGTAATCTTATATGCATAAAGCACAGCTTCAATATTCATGATTCTATGACAACCACAACAGCATACTTCTCAACCTCGATTGTCAAGTGTACCATATCATCATTCTATTATGTTAGATACCCTGGACCATACACCACTATCATATATACTGCTTTGTTCAGGAAGTGACGTCATGACCACCAGAATGCCTTTCACTCATGAATGCAATTTGAGTGGATGTCTATTTTAAACATCGCCTATTTCGAATCCGGTAACATGGAGTTGAATGGGTATTATTCTTTACATAATGGAGACATATGATAGCCTGACAATCAAGGATCATGCACCCGATAAGACTCACTTTGAATACATTGTTAAGTCTGCAGGTCAAATCATATACCAGTAATCACAACATATAGGGGTAACACTATATATTTATATATATATCATATACACAAATAACATTAACGTATGGCATAATACATTGGTATGATACATTCAATATGTAGTCATGAATATTGTGATAGGTATGGTGACTCTAGGAACACAAGCACAGCAATGCAAGTCAAGCTTGAAATACAGCAATATTTGATAATAGCACACATCTTGTGATGATGGAACTGATGGATAGTTGAATATGGACAATATTCATTTCTTATCATGATTTTTGTGAAGGTGCTTTATTTAGCATCCCATATATTAATTTTAACAGAACATGTAGATTTCTTCTACACACTTCATTGCATCTATAAAGTGAGTGAGTGAGTGAGTTGGGTTTAACGCCACTTTTAACAGTATTCCAGTTATATCATGGCATGTCAGCTTAATGTGGGAGGAAAGCCCAAGTGATGCAGGTCTCAGACGTTTACCACTTCGAAGAAACCCACGAGCATGGGTATGGGTCTGACAAACCAAGAAACATAATCGGGGCAAACCAGGATTCGAACCCACAATCATAGGTTTCTGGCTTGCCCAAGGGACACAACTCTGTAGAGCAAATCACGGCGCCTTAGACGACTGGGCCACCCGTGCTCCTGCATCTATAAAGGACTAAGCGTATGATACAATGACCTGACTTGTCTAAAATAGACGAGTGTTGAGATAACGTCCCTCTCATTGTCCTGTTCAGGTTCATTACACAAGTCCTACACAAAGCAAAGTGTAAGCTAGCATGACTAGAAGGTTAGCTATATGTCAGACACTGGTATGTCGTACTTTCTTGGGTTCAGTGTTTTCATGGCACAGTTTTAAGTCCACTAATTGACTATTAACATGAAAGAGTGAGTAAGTGAGTGAGTGAGTGAGTATGGTTTTTACACCGATTTTAACAATAATCAAGCTATATCATGGCGGGGGACACCAGAAATGGGCTGCACACATTGTACCCATGTCCGGAATCAAACCTGGGTCTTCGGTGTGACAAGCGAATGCGTTAACCACTAGGCTACCCGACCGCCCTTAACATGAAAGAAAAGTACCCAGTAAGTCAAGCTGATACCAAGCACGTCACAGTGCGTAAGTTAAATTATGGATGTCATCGTTTATCACAGTACTGGTATATCTGTTATATTGATGCTGTATCGATACTAGTTTATGAATATTGATACTAAATTAATCATTCACGGCCACAAAGACATATTTATTTATTAAGACTTCCATGATTAACACGAAAAATGAAAAGGCAGAAAATTCCAATTAAAACATTTAAGGGATCAACCTAGTTCATATCTAGCATTAAAATTATTAAATGCAGGTCTATATACCTTGTAAATATTTTTGTTTATCTGTACACATACATTATTATTAATCCATATATATCATGATATTTATTAGTTGATATATTACAAATAAATATTACAATCAATGACAGTGCTGTTTGACTCGTGAGTCCTATGCATTTGAAGTATGAGGAGGGTGAGCGTGACAGCTGGATCAACGGCGCAGGTGAAGCATCTGGCTGATGATGCAGGGTAAAGTGAAAAACATAGTCACAATTATTTTCATTCTCCTACATTAACAAAAAACTAAATCCAATGTGTGACAATGGCGGAAAATTGCACATGAAAAATGGTACAAACTACTTACCTTGATTCTCAGGCACCAGTGCATAAACGAACCCATCATATACGAAAGAATATTACTGCTTCAAAAAAGATGATAATTCCGAAACAGGTAGCACCTTTTTGACACAAAAAGGGCTGCCACTTCAGTTTGTGAAAGACAACGCCTGAGGAGCAAGACTGACAGTACCACATGATTCAGCTACCGGTATGTAAATCAGTCTGTTTGAAGTGAGAAACATACCTGTCAATCCATGCTAACAAATGATGAAAAAATGTTTGTTTAATGCTACACTCAACTGTATTCCAGCTATATGACAGCAGTTTGTAAATAGTCAAGTCTGGTCCAGTGATTAATATCATGAGCATCAATCTATGCAGTTCAGATATGATAACATGCATCTACCGTGTCAGCAGGCCTGAACATCACGTCAGTCGCCTCATGCGACAATAGACTTTTACAGTGACAATATTGCAAATTTCCACAATTCCTATTACCGGTGCTTGTAGGGGAGCATAGCTCTGGCAATTTGACAATCCCAGCTAGTTTGATTCAGTCACAAGATTCTATTACACTGACAAATGATCCTCCCTTGTTTAAGAATGCATTAAGTGAAGCAGCATGCAACAGCTTATTTGAAACAATTTCTTGGAACAATTTGATTTATGGTCTACAGTTTACAGTTTATGACACCAAATTTCACAAATGTTGAATTAAATAAAAATATGAGCAGTTAGTTTTATGGGCCGCCAACACAAACAAAATTTTGTTCACCAAAACAATAGATCACAGGTATGGAAAAGAAACTGATAAAAGAAAGCCTTCTTTAATAACTGTTACCATTGCTTACTGCCTATGTTTTTCACCCTATTGAGTATACTATTTTGTGACCACTTTAGAAAACATGTTCAACAATTTTTCAGTATTTTAACCCAATCAAGCCTGTTTCTTCTAGAAAAAATGTAAACCAAGTTATATACAGCCACGGTTTTATGTAGTTTCCCTGGATGGTGAACAAGGCCATCTTGACGGTATTATTTTTCATTTTCAACAATGACCTCTGATACTCAATCCCAGTTGTGACATATCTCGAGTGTTTATGATGTGACAAGTCCAATGGTTTAAAACCAAAAAAGTCCTGAAGAATTGAGACGACATATTTTGTGTTCAAGAATTCATATACTGGACAGACATAATAACTATGGCAGCAAAAACTGATATATCAAAAGTGGTTTGAATAAAATGATGGATTTCTTGCATCATTACCAGAGATTTTCAGTTTGTCTTATCGCTGTTCAACTGTCTGAACACGTGCCCAGTCCTATATGTTTTAAAGAACAGCAGCACAACTGGTGAAATTCATACACTGCTAGAATTTCAAATACATACAATTACATGCTCCTACATATAACTGATGATATTCATTTCACAACACATTCTCTTCAATCACAGTCTGATCCTTGATTAATACCTATTGCTTAAGATTCATCTCCTTGATAGCAGATCTTGTTGGAAATAGATTTCAGTTTAATTACATGATATTCAAACGAGTGAGTTGGTACGTTACAACTACTTTCAGTCATAGAAACTTTTGTCAGTTTATTGAGGACAGCCGAAAGTGATGCAGGTCTTAGACGTTTATCACTATGATGCAACTATAAACACAGGTATGAGGTGACAAAACAAATGATAACAATCAAGGTGAATCTGGGATTCGAACCCAAACCAGCACATCCTGGCAACTAAGGGACACAACTCTGCACAGCAAGTTGTGGCATCTAGGCCCCTGGGTTACAGTGGTCAGTCCCTAATGAAATGAGGGAGGATTTCCAGTGTGTCTGTAGACGAGGTCTGATCCAGGTAGAGAGCGGGCAGCAGAGGTACAGCATGACCTGAAGACTGATGAAGGTGATGACGCAGAGGATGAAATCAAAGATGAACGATATGCCTGTTGCTGTCAGATCATCGGTGGTTATTTTCACTCAGGACACAGATCTCCAGCTGTGGCTGTGTTAAGGACTTTGCTATTCAGTGATATTGATAATGAAAATAAAGAGATACCAATAGTTATCATGGCTAAAAAACCACTTTGCATCAAATTAAGTTGTCATGGGAGACTCGGGGCTAGTGATTCAGAATAGGGAGTGTGGGAATCATGATGAAAAGGTACTGCAAAAGAGAGGTGTGGTCGCCAAAAGTCTATCACAACAACAATCGGGGATGTGAATAATGTTACTTTTATCGTTTCAAACGACAAAAATGTCAATTGTAACATTATTTAGGTTCTGGTCATTATTATGGGTAGTGGCATGGGGGGGGGGGGGGGGGGGGGGATAGAGGTCATTAACAAATGTCACATAAAATTAAGGGGTGGGGGGAGAGGGGACTTGACTTTTCATTAAGTCATAAATTTCATGCTCAGTATTTCACTACAGCTGTTTGCTACAACAGTTCACTACAGCTGTTCACTACATCAGTTCACTACAGCTGTTTGCTACAACAGTTCACTACATCGGTTCACTACAGCTGTTTGCTTCAATAGTTCTCTACATCAGTTCTCTACATCAGTTCACTACAGCTGTTTGCTACAACAGTTCACTACAGCAGTTCACTACAACAGTTCACTACATCAGTTCACTACAGCTGTTTAATGCTACAACAATTCTCTACATCAGTTCACTACAGCTGTTTGCTACAACAGTTCACTACATCACTTCACTACAGCTGTTTGCTACAACAGTTCACTACCTCACTTCACTACAGCTGTTTGCTACAACAGTTCACTACATCAGTTCACTACAGCTTTTTGCTACAACAGTTCACTACATCAGTTCACTACAGCTGTTTGCTACAACAGTTCACTACAGCTGTTTGCTACAAGGATACAACTCTCAGTCCCCTCTCAACAGGGTCCACCAGCATCAGCCCTCTTGGGACGTACACAGACTCATTCTGAGTCTCAATATAACGCTTGATTTTCTTCAGACACTGCAACAGAAGAAGACTGTCATTACATTTAGTGAATGATAATAAGTTGTTGTAAAAACTTGTATGGTGTCCGTCCAACTTGGTGAAAGATCGACAAATATAATGTCAACTTAAGGCCACTTTCCTTGCAATATACAGTCAACTGTGGTTATAAAAACGTAGAATATCACAAATATTTGGTCATAATAAAAATCAAGTGTTGTCCCCATGGTACCTATGGTACCGGTAATCTAGGATAAGTTGAACCAACTCACAAAAAGCATTTGAGACAAGTAGGTGGTGCACAGATATTTGTGTAAACATATTTGGTCTGTTACAGGTAGAGAGGGGGTACGCATGTTGTGCACGTGCAGGTCATGACGATAAAATTGACTATGCTCCTATGGACACACATTTTGCTCTTAAGAATATTAAGAGGTCGGTGTGACAAGTTCACCACTTTCACAGTCATCGGGTACCTCACATCCTGCACTAACTATTATGTGCTATTGAACTCGCCACCAGAACTCGTTGTCAGTTGAGACATGACACGCATATATCCACAGTACTAGTTGTCGCGGATCACCCGCTACCTCTTTCTTCACAATGGTACGCATCAATGGTTAATTATCAGGTCACAACTCAACTGATCCTGGCTCACCAGTAATATATGCTTATATTTGTGAACAACAAACTAATTAATAAAGTCTCTTAGGCTGTTTTTTTTCTGGAGATGACTGCTTAATCAATTCAACTCCTAAGCTTTTTGTGCATGAGACTGCTCTACATGCTCTATATCACGGATTTCCGTAGCCATTAATTTCTGAGGGTCAAGGTGATTATTCTTCAATTTTTAACAGAAATAACAGGACGGTATTCAAGGTAACTTGTTAAGCGATCTTCTATCAATAACTGCTGAAAAAACACAACCATTTGCAAAATCTGGACATCTTATTGGAGTTACCTCCCTTACCTTCAAGCTGCTATTGCAGACATTCATTGCTTAACAACACAATTTCTTTTGATATATAATGTCAATGTTCCAGAGTTTTTCTACATTTGCTGACTTTAACTTGTCTGGAGAGAGAATCTCCCTGTATCACCTGTATCCCAAAAATTATCTTGACTGTACCATGTATATGTTGACTGTTAACATACATTACAATAGCTAATAAAAGATTAACTGATTATGACATGATGTATAGAAGAAATGTCAGTTAAAATGTTTTGGAAGCTTAATATATTTATAGTTGGGTTCAAACATCCCTACTCCTTTAATGATCAAGTTCTGTAAGTTCAACATTGAGACAAGGAAATCCGGAGTCAAATACCTTCTCGTAATATGTATCGATACAGAGGTATGCAAGATACGCTGTGAGACAGGCAAAGCAGCTTTCACAGTAGGTTCTCCCACCCAGACTTTCAGCCTCGGCGTACATTGTGTTCAAGCTGTTGATGGTCTGCTCAAAGCTTCCACGCTCAACCTGGAAGTTAAAGTTTTAGGACTTAATATAAGAATAGTTAATGTCAAAACAGACAAAATCAGATGTGTTAATGTCAGAACAGCTAATGTCATAAGGGTAAATACCAGAACAGCTAATATCAGGACAGATGACATTAGAACAGCCATTAGAAGGAAGCAAGTAAAAACATAAAAATAACACCTCCCTGCAAAACATACTTGTAGCATGTTTGTCACCATATACGTTGGAATGCGGTACTTCGGCCATTTAACAAGTCAACCTGAGTTTGGTTTTCAGTGCTTAGTTTGTTTGTTGTTAACTGCACTGAGCAACATTCCAGCCATATGACAGTGGTCTGTAAATAATCGAATCTGGACCAGACCATCCAGTGATTGACTTCATGAGCATCAATCTATGTACTTAGGATACAATGACATGCCTCAACCAAGTCAGTGAGTCTTAGGACTGATCTGACAAAAGCCTAACTAATACACCACCTAATGTAAATATCACTGCCTTTGCTGGTGCAGTAGATTCAAATTATTCATCAAACATCAATAAAAACATGAATGATTATCTACAATTTAGCTGCAACAGCTCAATAAGTCCGGACTTGTCAACCATCTCTGCCCATAAATTTCTGTTGATGATCAACTTCAATTATTCAAGCACTGAAATCATTTTAGCTGGAAACTGATGCAGCAATGGCAGCAATGACTCCTGGATGTTCACCTTTCCTTCCAGTTCCAGGGGGAACTTGTTCTGGAACTTGACCCCAGTGCCATCAAGGTAGTCCCGCTGCACAAACACTTTTGTACACGATGCTGACGGAATGCGTGACAGGTTATCCATTTTGTGACCCTGAAAAATGTATCAAACAAATCAATGATTTGTGTACGTGGTATTAATATACATCACAATATAATTCTCAGTACATATGATGTGTGAAAATAAAGTTGTTTCCTCCTTATCCAGCATGTCCAGGTTCCAGATCTGAAACAAATTTCTTATTACTCAGGAACAATGATGCACCAACTTGAATCAATATACTGAAAAATAAGATTTTAAACAACAATAAACCATTTGTCAGATTTATATCGATTGTTTTAAAAAATGAGACGGGAAGCATTTTGTTTATATATATTTTTAACCAACTGCTCTAGACATAGATCTGTGTACATTAAACATGTTAAATGTAAACAGATGTTCACATGAACATGAAGAAGCATGAAGAACATGATTAATGTTTGGTTGGACTACATTTGGTTGGAGGGATTCCCATATACATCAAAATAAAATGAATGCTCTCTTTCCTGTTCTCATACTTGAAGTTTGATTAGCATGATTAGGCAATGTTGGGGTATAAACATATGATGATAAAGAAAATAATCAACATGATCAAAGTAGCTGAAGTAATAGTCTGCTCTGATACACAATTCACAGTAACATTTTCACTTTATTGTAGGGTTGTGAAGGCACAAAATTATTTGACTATTCCTGGTTCACCTCCAACAAGCCGATCACTGCAGATGTCTTCAGAGAGATCACAAATCGGTGTTGTACACTTTACTGATAAAGACAAATCATCATTACCCAGGCACATGATACATGAATAACAGGATTTATAACATGCATAACATTAAACATCAGAATGTTGACATACTTTAACAGAAAATATCTGTTCATGGTAATATGGTCTATAACTATAAGCATGATAAGGAGTGAGTCAGTCTTAACGTTGCTTTCAACAGTATTCCAGTTATATCAATGCTTGTAAACTGGATGTGGGAGGAAAGCCTGAAGTGATGCAGGTCTTACCACTTTGGTATAATACCCTTGAGCATGTTGAGCATGGTTATGGTGCTGACAAACCTAGAAACATAATCGGGGCAGACCAGGATTCAAACACCTGATCGCAGATAAAGGTTTCTGGCATGCCCAAGAGATGCAGCTCTGCACAGCTCGGCATGATAATGAATACCATCAATCATAATGTGATATATCGTGTTGAACATAAATGTTACTTTTGACATCCAGCATGCTATTGCCCAGGAACATTGTAATCATGGTAATACTGGCAAGGATGGTCACAGTCATTAGTATGTTAGTCTGAGACTAGTACAAAACTAGAAGGATTAGTTCTGTTTTTTCCTTAAAAGAATTCAGTACCACAAACTTTTCAAACAAGTCACAATACACTTTGAGGTAATTTGTGATCATGCTCATGATGTGGTACTGAATTCCAAAGGTGTTTCATTTTCTCCAAAAAACAAGTTATTTGGCATAAAACACGAGAAGTCCGAAAACAACAATCAACTAGTTGGATATGTCACATGATTGCAACACATCAAGCACAGAGACCAAACTGAACTGGAAAAACATGTAGAAACGAAACACTAACCATATATGATAGGGTATCATTAAATCTGGTATGCAGATTATGTGGTGAAAATATGGCCATGCTGTTATCATGGTTATATATGACATATTATGATACCTATAGATTGGTCATGCTGTAATAATCATTAATTCAGACAATTGTCGGTAATTTGAGATCATTTTTCATGGAAGACTTTGATTCACATTATGACCACTATGATCAAAATGTCGAATAACAGATTTGACAAGTTCACCTGTGGGTATGAATCATGACATTTTCACCCAAAGATGACTGAATGAATTTACATTAGGTCTAGGCCTTTAGATTTTCACTTTAGCCAAATGGACGAATCGCGTTTATTATGAGATGTGGTCATAAATCATATCAACTTTGTCTTTCCATATCATTTAGATATATCAAATTCAACTACGTGTGTTAATATATCTAACAACAAATGTCTAGACAAAAATATTAATCCAAACCTGTCTCGGTTTACTCACTTCGTCGGCGGCCATTTTACTTTTCTCATAGACGTACTCTTATCGCGATATTGATTGGCTATATTTGCTGAGAAGTAACGTTATCTGCAAAGCTATTGGATATGAGTAGTGAAGGATGTTTGGTAGGCGTTTTCTGATTGGCTGGGAATAATTTAGTTGACCTTGACCGGAGTTTTCAAGATGGCGACAGCATGCAAGGTTTTGACAAGGTTGTCCGGTACTGTATTTGTGGAAAATGCAAATGTTTACTAAATTCTTACTTTCGTCAACAAGTAAATGTTCCGGTACTCTAACAAAGTACACTTGGGTCATAGACAACCACGAGCACAAATGTTTTGTATCCTATAATCGTCGACATGATCTGAAGATTCATTCTTTGATTGGCGTTATTTTCACCTAGATCTTTTTCGTTTAGCCTACCAGGTGAAACTGAATGTTGCCTCTCTAATTAACTTGCATTAACTATCCCAGCACCTTGGTTAGCTTGACAATCGTATGAGTATTTGTGCATTCATAATTTCTCACAACTGCACATGTTTTTTGTTTACTATCCTACGTGTGACTTTCGACCTCCATGCTTTACCCCATAATTCTTGTGGCTGGGGCCTACCGCATTCGACATCATCTCTCATTCACAGAGGTTAGGAAGCTGAAATTTTGTGTTTGTGATCTTACCAAAATGGTGACAAAGGTGTCACTTTACTGTTCTGACAGTGACAGATTTTCGACCCAGTGTCAAAACATAGGGACCATGGAAACCATGTTGCATTTTTGTCAATTTATTGTTCAGACATTTTTTGGTTTTATTGAAATGGCATATGCAATAAATGTGTGCCATACCAAATAACATTTTTTTCTTTTCTGTGAATTGTTATATTTGACACATGAACACTGTCATTGCATTATGAAGAACATGTACATGATGTACGTTGTGGACCCCATATGGCCAGTTAGAGGATCTACTCATTTATTATCCCCCGCAACAAAGTTGACGGGGGATATAGAAATGGGCTCCGTCCGTCAGTCACGTTTCGTTTCCGGAGCATAACTCATAAACCGTTCAATATTTGTTCATCAAACTTTGTAGGTCTGTCAGGTACATGCTGAACTGGTGCCTTTTGCTATTTAGAAATTTTAGAAATGTTTATTTTTTTTACGTTTCCATGGCAGCAAGATGGACTTAGGTTCCAAACTCTTCTTTTTTTTACAATTTCCATGACAAGTTCCACCTCGGTTATAAAGGGTTAGCATGGTTAGGGATGGTTTAGATTTAATTATGTCATAAATTCTGCAACAGGGGCGGGGGATATAGCCACGTTAGTGGCAAACTCTTGTTAATGTTGAATTTGATGCAAATATTGTAAGGATGTCTCTTGTATAACATCATTTATATTTTTTAGTTTGCAATTGCATTAATTCTTTATTATCGTGTTTACCCATGTATGAAAATGACCTATCTGATCCAATGTAAAATTCACAGAACCATGTGGCTCTTTTTTTAGAGAAATGATGATTTTAGGATGTTTACCCCCCTGGCATATAATGCAGGGGGATATAGTCATCATCTGGTCTGTCTGTCCGTCTGTCCATCTGTATTTCCTTTCCGCAGCATGACTTGAAAACAGTGAAAGATTTTTCATCCAACTTTGCTACATGTATTAACCAGGGTCTGAAGTAATGCCTTTTGCTGTTGTAGGGCCTGGGGGGATTTGTAATCTTGATTGACTCTTGTTTTGTGTTACAATTCAGCGGAGCAGAGTCAGTCATGCTTATGTTTTTTCAATGATTACTGATTTAGTTTTCCAATTATCCAACAGATTCGTAATTGTCGTGATTATGGTTTACATATCTTTCATTTTTGTATTCCGGATTTCTGGAATGGTTTTATTCAGATCAATTGAAAATCACATACCCGGTACATCCACATGGCTGAGGTTGTCTTTGTTCAGGTTGGACATGTTGGAACTAAGATGAGTATTTCTCAGTCTAAGTAATTAATCTACTTGAAACCTTAGACTTCATCATGTTCATGACTCTAAAGCCATTATCACAGTAATGATTACTGAGGTATGGTAATCAAACTGTTAGTGTTATCAACTGTTAATAATCGCTGTGAATGAAAGTTGATTGTTTCATGTTGGCTGAGACAAAACATTTTTTCTGCTAGCCCAACCTTGTCACCTAATGTTATTTCTAGTATATTTTAGTACAAATATATGGAGTTAAATTTGCTAAGCTTACTAGACCAAAAGAAATTTTACTATACCTGTGCTTAGGACAAGTTGTTGAAGTCGTAGAATGGGGGTTTATGACACACATAAATGCCCAAAAGATAGATTGGGGAATCACACAAACGTTGGTCTTTATTCATTATAACATTATCAGCATAGTCTTATTTCATATTAATGACCATCATTTTACTATAATTTACATCATATTATATTGATTAATATGTAACAACTGAAACACTAGTTTCACGTTTTCTCTTGGTTGTTTTGATTTTGAGAACCATATCTGTTTTGGCAGCCACAGCAGCCATATGAAAAATGTTATTTTATCTCCAAACTGGTTACCATATTTGTCATATAATAATATAAATGGTATATACCAGGGAAGCTTTGTGTGTATAATTTTAAAACTGCAGTAAAATGGGATGTTTTTGGCATATTTGTCCTGGAAGTCATGACTGCATTTCTTTCCCTGTTGAACTTTCATCGGCATGATTTGAGACCTTGCTTTTAGGCTGCTTAGTTTAATCGTAGCACTCATTTGACTGCACTGTACATGATGTAATGTGCTTTAGTTTGCAGAGTCAACAGTATATTTAGATTTTGATAATTTCTATCAAATTTTCAATCATTAGTCGCACAAATTCTGAAGACAGGCTACTGAATAATCATCACTTATAATTTATGAAAACACCTACACCATGCATACTCACTGTATTGTTTACTTATTGTGAATACTGCACTTTGGACTTTGAACATGATACACAATGACCTGGGCAAATCATGAGAGTGATTGACCATGTTGACACTGCTATTTTTAGATGCACCCAAAACTAAAACATTTATCAAAGAAAAATGAACATGATAAAACTGGGTAGAATCCAATGAAATATTGTAGAATTGGAAGTAGAAAAATGAGATAATCATAGGTAGTGGTTGTTGTGCAATTCTTTCTTGTGTTAAGTATTTTTTTATCATTATTATGGTTATGGCATGCTGCATTTGAAAACCACTGCTTCTTGATTACAAAATTTTGTAGTTGTCTTGTTCAAAGTATGGGAATTCAGGATGGATTTTAGCAGAGATCTGAAACTGTTGTCTTACTCTCTCTCTCTCTCTCTCTCTCTCTCTCTCTCTCTCTCTCTCTCTCTCTCTCTCTCTCTCTCTCTCTCATGCTCATATTGATTGGAGATATGCACATTGGGACATGATGGGGTTGTCATTGATATATTCCTACACAATTCTCACACAATAGGAAATGATTACATTGACACAAATACAATTGTTACACCTTCCAAATGTGTGCTAACCATGCTGAAATTTCAGGCAAGTGTTGCTTCTAGTCCTCCATGATTTCTGTGAGTGTCAGTTGAAACATTGTTGTCATAAAAGTGTATGTGTTGCAGGCCTCGGACGACCTGGCCATGTTCGTCACATGTACACCGCCACACGGCCAAACCTCTTGATAGGTTCCCACACAAAGCTTATCTGCCAGGGCTTCACCGGCAAACAGGTAACTTTTCTTCATGGCACAGGTTTAGTTGTACTTGTATGGCATTATGCTAGCTCACAGGGAGGTGGGGTAGCCTTGTGGTTCAAGCGTTAGCTCTTCACGCCAAAGACCTGAGTTCGATTCCCTATGGGTACAATGTGTGAAGCCCATTTCTGTTTCCATCCACATGATATTGCTGGAACAGGGTTTTCGTGATGCACTAATGTGTGTCCAGTTTGCACAAATGTAGAGAATGGATGCAGATAAAAATATAATGTATCCCAAGGGACACACAGTAATATTCATTGTACCTTCTGCACAGTTGTGGGTGTCTGTTTTTTCATCCATCATATCATGACCACCATCTACATGACCATTGATTTATTCCAGGCACTAAAGTAATTATCCAAATGAACAGTACACTATTCCATTTAATTAGTTTACAGAACCCCCATATTGCTTGGAAGGACCCTTAACATTACTTATTGGGGGTCCTCTGGACCCCCAGTTGTGTAAATCTAAAGTTAAACCCTCCTGGAATATTATGGAAAACTATGCTAATTTGCTCACTGCTAGCTATTGGCTCTATTTTAGTTGTATTGATGTTACATCATGGAGAACTGTCATCATATGGCAACAAACAAACAACAAACAAAATAACCTGCTGCTCTTTGGATGTTTTGTTGTCATATAGTGGCATCAAATTGATCCCTGTTACCATGGTTATAGCAACAGCCACAGGTGTCTGAGTGGTATAAGGCACTGATAAATTGTCTAGAGTTGTGTCCCTTGTGCCAGGATCAACTTGTACGTTTGAACCCATGTTTGCCTTTATTTGTCAGCATCATACCCTTGTTGGCAGCAGTCAGCAATATGTGTTACTTCAGGCTTCCTACCTCATTAATTGATTAAGCAGACGTGATATAACTGAAATGTTGTTCAGAGCTGAGACACACCAGCTTCCTCCATCCCTTCAAGGATTTCAACACACCCCATTCTCTGTCTTTGAAGGGTACTTCATATTAATTATAGTTTGGTACTGTAGCAGAAGTCAAGAATAGTTTCACATATCTGCATGAAATTTGCATCTCCATGAAAACATGGTGTAAGTTTGACAATTTTTCAAAATATGTTTGTTGATTTTATTCATTACTTTATTTAATTTAATTACGATTTGCTTGAAACACCCTACATTGCTCTAAGACTATTCGATATGGACCTGTTGTTAAAGCACATGTGTCCCAGATTATGTTTTTTTCAATAACATTGCGGGAAATAGTTAATAATTTTAAATCTTTTGATAAAATATGGTAATACATATTTCTTGACTTTGTGAAAAGTGATAGGTTAATAAATGAATGATATTACCGGTAGGTTCATGAAACTATATATTATTTAGATGTCGCTACGGTGTGGCCATTACACCGGCCTGCGGTCTTGAAAGAGTTAACGAGCGGAGTACTTTGAAGTTTCACCAAGCAATATCAGTGTTATGATTCATTTACCAAGGGCCTGCTGAAATTTACAAACTATCAGCCTCAAGAAAAAATCTGTCGGCCTCGGGCCTGTCTTTTTCGAACATTGCCCTGTTGTATTGTTAAGTTTATGTAAATGAAAAATGGTTTGTAGCATAATTGACATAGTCTCCAAAATGTTTTTGCATGAACTTTGATGAATGATTCCATCCGATCCAGGGTACCTTCCACAGCCAACAGGCTATTGAGTATGGCTCCCAGATGGTTGGTGGAGTGTCTCCAGCCAAGGCTGGACAGACCCATCTCGGACTCCCAGTCTTCGGCTCTGTAAAGGAGGCAAGTCTACACTCTACACCAGACTCCTTTTATTAATGTGTACTATTTTATTTGTAAAATTATATTAATCAGTTTTGTGAACTTGTTTTCCTCTGCCATCAAGTGACAAGTACCTTGTAGGGATGTAAAGAACCTGCCCATGTTAGCATGGTTAATGAGTATTACTGTTCTTTGTCTTCATAGATATAGTATACCAAGGATATACATAATATAGGGAAGGAATTGTTTGTTATGCCAGAAGTTTCTTATGTCAGTAGCTTGTTACATCAGGATCTTGTTATATCAGTAGTGTGTTTTATTAGTTTCATGTTGTTACTAGGGGTGAAACGCTACAGCAAGGTCACGATACGATACACAGGTCACGATACGATACACAGGTCACAATATGATACAGATATTTATGTCAATTACATTAAGTAATACGTTACCACTGTTATACCGAGGCTGTTGTCCCCCACAACTGCTCTTATAGCGCAATCTTCCATAGAGATCTCAATCACCTCATGCAGCACGTGCGTAGCCACCTAGCTGCCATGTGACACCCTTCACTCTTGTCTCTTTGCTTGCCCTAGCCTGACGTGTATCTACTGCTCTACTTGTGTTCTACGGTTTCCGCCTCCTGCCTATCCTTGGTGATATTTATTACTGTTTCTTAGTCGTAAGTTAACTGTAATTTACGGGGCGTTAGTTATACGGCGCTTAGAAAATTTTCCCGCCTAAATTTGGACTTTGCGTGTTACAGGCGCTACGTGCGCTCTGCTATCACCCCTGAGGTGGCCGGTTCGTCCGGTCTGGCGCCCCTTGCAGGCACTACCTCCACGGCAGCGGCAGATCCCTTGGGCTGTCTGGGGATTCTGTCGCGGCTTTGTTATCTCAACTTGTGGACTCCAAACTGGCGGTTATCTCAGGATAAGGCCCTGGTTGTTCCGCCCCCGGCCCCTTCGGTGGCTTCTGGTTCGGACGTGGGGTCCACGGGTATGGAGGCGGCAACCGTAGTCACCGGTCCTTCCCCCGAGCCGATACTCCTGTTATCGACTAAGGACCATGTGGCCATGGTGTATGACCTCTTTGAGGACATGCCACGGCCCCAGCCGGCAACCGGGGAATCCACGGCTCTGTGGGTTCCTCCGAGGTTTTTGACGAGTCTGCCAACAAGGCTTTTCCCGCGTCAACTTAGTTGTGCGGGATCAAGCCATATTTGGAGAAAGCCTTCGCGGCGGCCTCCGGTCGGGGACTCCCGTTACCTCCTCCGTCGTGGAGAAAGGGTTCGTTCCCGGTGCATGACTTGGCCTTCCCCGAGGCAGGAGAGGTTGGGTGTCCGTGCCCCACCTGCTGCTACAGTCACTCAAGCAACTTTACAGCAAATGGACACCCTCTCTCGGCACTCAATGCTCGCTATGTAACATGGCGACACCTACTTGGCGGCGGCAGCCAGTCTGGTTGAAGGTTCCCCCACGGACCGAGACCAGCGCATTTATAACTGTTTGATCGGTTTGAATGCAACCCTTGAGTACGTTGCCGGGGCTTCGGCCTTTCTTTCCGGCACGTGCCATTTCTTGAGGCGGCAAGCGTACCTTGCCTCCTCTGGGTTGGACGCCGCCAACCAAGAGGTGCTCCTTTCGCAGCCTTGGTCTGCGCTGACCCTGTTTAATAATCGGATCCATGGTGTTCTAAAAGAACAGCAGTGTGCTTCGTCTGCCGCGGCATGCGTTGGATCTGGTTGGGTCTCTGCACAGATGCCTGGGTGGTGCCCCTAAACGGAGTGCCCCTCAGGATGCTGTGGCCGGGAAGTCCAAGGGGTCGGTGTCTTCTTCCTCTGGGAAGAGGTCCTGCCCTGAGGGCCCCGGTAAGGGCAACATGCCGCCCTTTCGGGGGAAGAAGGGACACTTGGGGAAGCCTAAGCCGTCTCGGGACGGTAAGGGCTCCTCCAAATGACTCTCACTTGCATGGTTCGTATGCCAACAGCGCCAGCTTCGGTTGGCCCGTAGGCGAACCCAAGTCATTCAGCCCTGGGCAGTTGCGCCTGCCGCAGCCTGTCAGGCCTCCCTTTCCTTCCCGTCGGAGCCAGACTCCAGATTTACTGGGAGAATTGGGAACAAGTGTTCGACGACCCTTTGGTGGTCAACACGATCCGGTACGGCTATCAGTTAGATCTCAAAGCGGATCCGCCGCTCACCGTCGCCCCTTTGGAAGGTTTCTATCTGGAAGCTGATCTTCCCATCCTCGACGATGCCATCGGCAGGTTGGTGGAGAAGAGGGCAGTATGGGAGTTAGCCCTACCAGAAATAACACCGGGGTTTACTCCAGGATATTTCTCGTTCCCAAAAAGGACAGTGCCGAACTCAGAATGATTCACAATCTGAAATCGTTCAACGAGTTTTACCTGCACAAGCCGCCCAAGTTCAGAATGTTGACCTTGGCGGACCTGAAAGGTCTGATCATGCCGGCCGACTGGCTCTCTTCGATCGACCTGAAGGATGCTTATCTGCATGATCCGATTCACTCGGACCATCACAAGTATCTCAGGTTTGTCTTTCAAGGCAGGCACTTTGAGTGGGTTGTACTACCATTCGGCCTTTCGTCCGCTCCCTGGCTGTTCACCCGGTTAACCACCCCCATAGTGGGGTTCCTCAAAAGAGTTGGTGATTCGGGGTATTATCAAGGGTTTCAAACAGCAAGATCTTAAGAAAGGTCGCACTGGACTCCTGCCTGGGATCTTTCCCTGGTGTTGAAATCGCTTACGGAAGCTCCGTATGAACCCTTGAAAAATGCTTCGTTTCGGCATGTGACTTGGAAAACAGCATTTCTCCTCTCCTTTGCCACACACTCGATGTCACCAAAGTACGATTCGATAGGGGTGACGAAGGAACGGTCCGCCTGGGCCTGCTCATGGGCTTCGTCGCTAAG
Organism: Haliotis rufescens; assembly: GCF_023055435.1. NCBI lineage: Eukaryota > Metazoa > Mollusca > Gastropoda > Lepetellida > Haliotidae > Haliotis > Haliotis rufescens. The sequence continues at coordinate 178,484 of NW_025964268.1, forward strand.
AATCAGAAGTTTGGCCAAACGGAGAGAGAATTCACTGTAAGATCACTCAAAGAAATCTTACATCCTGCTGATACCGAGGACAGATGGGGCCCTTAAGTATTATCTTAAGGCTTCGAATGAACGCAGACAAGGGCGTGACCGTCTGTTCATATCGTGTAACCCTAATCGGAGTGCTGACATAACTCGCAACTCGATTGCGTTATGGCTTCGTTCTGTAATCAATCTGGCGTATCGGTCTCAGGGGTTACCGGTTGCGGGGTCAAACCTGCACGAGATTAGGGCGATAGCGGCAACATTTGCCCTACACTTCAATATATCTGTTCACAGAATATTGCGGAGTTGTTACTGGCGTTCTGACTTGGTTTTTGCCATCCATTACCTCAGAAAGGTCTCTGATGAAGTCAGTTTTCGGGTTGTAGGTGCTCCCCACCGCCTACTGTGGTAGTCAGCCTTGGTATAACAGTGGTAACGTATTACTTAATGTAATTTGTAGAATTTTCCTATTCGGAATATTCTATAAGTATTCCGGCTGCTGCCCGCCTGTCCGTTCCCCGAGCACTTGTTCGCGCAAGAGTGAAGGGTGTCACATGGCAGCTAGGTGGCTACGCACGTGCTGCATGAGGTGATTGAGATCTCTGTGGAAGATTTCGCTATAAGAGCAGTTGTGGAGGACAACAGCCTCGGTATAACAGTAGTAACGTATTACTTATAGAATATTCCGAATAAGAAAATTATACAAAATTGCTTGGAAACTTAATAATAAATGTTTCAGAGCAGGTTCAAAAGGAAAAGCTAGCTGTAGACACATGTTTGTAAGGGTTATTTACTGATCTGTTCATTCTCTTTGTAATGTTCATGAACAAATGTAGTTTAAAATACCACACATCTGGTCTATCAGGCTAGGGAAAAGACGGGTGCAGATGCTACAGTGGTTTTCGTACCCCCACGTTATGCTGCTCCAGCCATCTTAGAAGCCATCGATGCGGAGATACCGCTGTGTGTGTGTATCACAGAGGGCATCCCCCAGCAGGACATGGTCCGAGTCAAACACAAGCTTGTCAGGCAGAGCAAGACCAGGCTCATCGGACCAAATTGCCCTGGCATCATCAAGGTAGAAATGGTTGTCCAGTCCCAGGGTTAGAAACTAACTGTTTTGGTCCACTAGTCCTTATGATGATGACATATAGCAAAACCCTTAATAATGGCCAATTTCTACTAGTCCTTGGGATACCTTAACTATTGGGCAGTTTGGCAAGGACTATAGGACTAGTGCCAAATTCTAACGCTGCAGTCCAGAGCATTTTGACCCTGTCATCTATGGTTCAGCAATTGGCTGTGTAGATATGTATTACTTAGGCCTGCCAGGGACTTATAATTGTGGGTTGAAATCCCGAGTTGTCCTGATTATGTTTCTTTGGTTTGTCAGAATAATAATTTGTGCTTGTGGGTGGAAGATCAGGGGTTTGATCCTCAGGTCACATCATTCCAAAAGACATTTAAAGATGGTACTTGTTGTTACCCTGGTTGGCACTCAAAATTAAGACGATAACATGTGCACAGGCATATATATCATGATATATGTGAGCAAAATAATCATGAATACCGGAAGAGGCAATGTAATGGATCGGGAGGTCAGGTTCAATTACGTGGTTTATTGCAGATCATTGTTCCCTACGATGTGGGATCAATGACCAGATTGTCTGGTCCAGACTCAATTATTTACAGCTTATTATTTATTACCAACCTTATCTAGCATATCTGATATAACTGAAATACTGTTCAAGAGTGATGCTCTTAGCACAGCCCATGACTGTCACTGAAATTCTGTGAAAACGGCAATTAACACCACTCACTATCACATGATATATCATGTATCACATTGATGAATGTTCTGTTTGCAGCCAGGAGAAATTAAGATAGGAATCATGCCAGGACACATTCACTTGAAGGGGAAAATCGGTAAGATGCTTCTCTGTGTGAAATAATAATAACATGCTTGAGTAATATCATACATAAAACATACTGAGATTTAATGTCATTTGATGAGTCACAAGTGTAATCTACTTTGTTTCACAGTGGTTTTTGCACAGTACCCGGTATTATTCATCAATACAAGATCAAACTCTCAACATGCTCAAATGATGTAACAAGCTGAAATGTGGTAAAAAAAAAAATTCAGTATACAATAAGGTGAGACATGCCTCAAAACACAGCTCAGCTTGGAACACTGTTCAAAACACCGTCCATACAGGGGTCAGGAACTCTGACAACTGATTTCACAACAACCAGCCATTGTTTCTGTACTTTATGAGAAGTCGGTGTTACGGCCAAAATGATAAAATTATTATTTGGTATTTATGTGTTCTAGATAGATTGCTATGATTAACCCTAGTGCAAATAGCAGTGATTTATTGTCAAGTTTGTTTTTTAGCGGGTTGCAATTTTCGTGGTTACAAAGGGGAATAACTGCTGGTAGGTTTTATTTTTGAAGTATGTTGCTGGCCTGCCTGCCATCATTGCCATGTGGGTTATTCTTTTGGAAGAATAGATGGTCTACAAACGGTATGAATTACTTTATTAGCAGTCTTTGCTTGGAAGCATTTTGTGTTAATATTATTAACTTATCAGCAGCACTTTCTATAGTATTCAGTCACGTTATTTAGTCTTTGGCTTTCGAAGCTGTTTGCTGCATTCAAAACTCGCTCGCTTTGCACGAGGTGTTAAAAATACATTTTGCAATAGGTTTTTTTGCGAGGGCTTTTCAAACTTATTTTTTAACAGTTAATGCTTATTTATAGAAATATTGGTTATATGACTTGACTGACATGTTTCGGTTCTCCAGAATTTCAAAGTTGTAGTCTTTGTAAAAATATATCTTTATTGGTGAAGTTTGATACATAAGGTTGTAATAGTATCACAATGTGAAATAGCATTATGTCATGCTATATTTTCTTATTTATTGCAGTCAATCTGTCACAAGTGAGACTTCAACACGCTATGAAATATGAACTGAACTTTGATATAAACTTTCACTACAGTCTTCAGTCTTGCTTTTTTTCTGAATTGGCGATAGGGCCTATAGATCTATCTACCATAGAGAAGAACAGTTGGACTGCATGGTGTTATCTGTAAACTCCAATATGCTTTTTGATCGATACATATTGCAATATTTTTTCTGTATTCCTGTATAGTGGGTAAACAAATGTAGCTGGGTTTCATTATTTTTTGTATTGTTCAACCTAAATCTACACAGAAATTCATTCACAAATGATGTTTCTCTTCCAACTGATTGACATGACAGCAGACACGCGGAAAGACATTGCTTCCAATATATCGCAATACATATCACAATACATGTACCTGTATTGCAATATATTGCAATACAATTTTTGGGCCAATACACAGCCTTGATGGGAAAGGTATTATGGGTATTGTGAATCACTTAAAACATTGTGTTTGATCATCACTTTTGGAGGACAATTAATAATAAAGGATTGGTTGTTCGTCTGTTCCATTATGTTCATCAACTAGAATAAAACAGCATATAGGCACAAACAAAAACTTCTAATATAACTTGAAATGTTAGAACAAGATCCTCAGATTTACTATTTCTAACTTCCCAATTTCGTGTAGCGATGCTCATGATGTTAATCACTTGATCGTCTGTTCGAGACTCGATTATTTACAGACCGCCATCAGATAGCTGGAATATTGCTGTGTGCGGCATTAAACAACAAACCAAACCCAAAAAACCCACAATTTCTAACTGATTAATAACATTCTTTCACCTGATCTTCCATTAGTTGTGTTAGTAAGTGCACCCACTGATGTATATATGTACGATATCACTTGTTTGTGTTTAAGGAATTGTATCTCGATCTGGCACTTTAACATATGAAGCAGTGCACCAGACTACAGAGACAGGGCTTGGGCAGTCCTTGTGTGTCGGAATAGGTGGAGATCCCTTCAATGGCACAAACTTCGTGGACACCCTTGAATGCTTCTTACAAGACCCACACACAGAAGGTAGGATTTTCAAAGGAATATTCCTGCCAAGAATCATGATTGCTGAGAAGGTAGGATTTTCAAAGGAATATTTCTGCCAAGAATCATTAACTTTACCCATACCCTGAACCCAGGGGTCCGGAAACCGTCATATGCGCCGAACATGTCCGATTGGGAATCTCAAATGTCCGTTTTAAAATACATTTTAAAAAGTATTGTCCGGACATTCTTAAATTTTGACCGGACATGATCAACAGTTAGGACTGAGCAGTTTCTGTCTGCAGTTGCAACACAATGAAGATTAACTACACTGACAAGCTTTGTTTGTTTTGATTGCTGAAAATACATCGTACCTACACGATAGTCCAATCGGTCAATCACTGTAATAGGCAATAAACTGAGTTGACACTGATTAATCGAGGATTAATTACTGAGAACATCTTGTTAATTTGAGTGAAAGGTGTTTACAACTGTACATTAATACCTTGCATCATCGATGTACCTCATTATCCTCACAATGCTACGATACGTAACCTCAGACAAGAAGCGAAAGCGTGACGACAGCCAGTCGACCCATGCAGATCAGTCGAGCGGATCTGCCAAACCCTCAAAGTCTGGACGATCATTTTGTAAGTCGTGGCTAACGACTTTCACTTGGTTGACATACAATGAGGATTGTCAGATTTTATTGTTTTCAGTAGCTAGTCGTATATTGAATCTTGATTGACCGCCATTTTGCTTTCTCGGACGATCGATATCCAATTTTTTTATGGTCAATAATTAAGTACAGATGAAAAAAGTATTCAAATAACTATTGCTATCAACGGTATTTTAGTATTTGTGATTAAATTATCTGTCTTGTTTTTAAAAAAACCTTTAGTTTAAAAAAAACTTTTCCCGTGAGGTCACGTGATATGGGATAATAGTCTCGATCCAAATGTTACAACGCGTACACTTGAGCAGACTCATGAATATTAATTAGACCGTTCACTACGTTAACAGATCGTTATTATAACAGAAAAAAACGTATGTTTTCCATGTAAATCTAAAATGATATTATTTGTTATTAATTGTCCTGTGAATTAAACAATTTAAATTGAAAAAATTCATAATTCATCATATTATGAATACGTAAACTTGTAATGTGTGTGAAAAGTCGTACTAAAATACGCTATTTGAAGGGGGCGTGGCCTAAATGCAAATGTCCGATTGGGATTTTAAATTTTCCGGACCCCTGCCTGAACCCAAATGCACACAAAATTATGCAGATAAAATTCTGTCAGTTTTTGTAAATTAGTCTCTACGACCAGATGCAACACCTCATGCAGCATGTGGAGGCTGCCATTGTGAGCCAAGTCTTGACGCCATTCCTACCAATGAAACTGTAGAGTTTGTAGTAAGGCAGTAAACCATTGTGCATCAGTAAAGCATCTTCCATTAAATAATTTTATATGCACTTTTTTCAAAAACCACAATGAGCATTTTGTCTCCTGCTATCACACTAAGTCCTCTGACATCCATAACAACTTTTACAAATAGTATTTATTTTTTCACCCTTCTGTTATGCATGTGATAGGTCAATTTCTTTTTGACTGTCAGAGGGCAGTAGGGTAAGCTTGTTGTCAAAGTGTTGCTCGTCACACTGAAAACCCCATCTTCCCGAGGCAAGGGAGTTAACTGACTCCAAAAGTCCAGTTTCCACCCTTGCCGAACTAGGCTGGAATTTCTGGGCTTGATTGTGGCGCCACTAGTAACTATTACGAGTTATGTCCCTTCTATGCCCCTCCTATTGACCAATCAGATTCCACCTCTTATATCACTAGCATTTGCTTCAAGCAAAAATGTCAAGTCTGATCGATGGTCAAGATATGAATTGTAATAAAGTTTGTCTTGCCGTGCGAAGTGCATCAAATCACGTGAACCCCTTGATTAACAACATGAAAAGATTTGGAAAATATCTGTTGTTGCCCAGTTGACGGTACACATCACTTGCAAATCCTGCAGTAGACAGAAATCTGCACGTTGGAATCAATGTTGTTTACGAACTGGTTGTCTATTTTGTTACAAGATTTTGTTTGGACTGTGCATAGACTCTTTAGTCCAGCCAAAATATAACTCCATAATTGCAGCCTAGTTCGGCAAGGGTGGAAACTGGACTCTTACAGTCAGTTAAATTACCTTACCTTGGGAAGATGTGACAATCCAGGTTGCAAATGGGCAAAAATGTGTGAAGCCCATGTCCCTTGAATATTACGAAAAATGTCAAACCAGACTCTCTCTCTCATTCACTCTCGCGCTCACTCATTCACTCTTTCCTTGTAGGTATTGTCCTGATTGGTGAAATTGGTGGTGGAGCCGAGGAGAAAGCTGCTGAGTTCCTGAAAGAAAACAACAGGGTGAGGAAGTCATCTGTCTCAGGACGTTATCACCATAGTCAAGATCCATCTTGTAAAATTCAAGACATTTTAGTTTCTATGAATATCTTTTGTTAATATATTAGGCTCCACATTTGTCATACCCTTTGTATATTTGTCTTCATGAATGGAACTTCTTCTATGACAAGAAAGAAAAAGATTGTGATAAAAAAAAATGGTGGACGTCCATGTGATCATGTATCCTCCACTAATATGTATGTTACTTTTTTATTTCCGTTCTTCATCAAGGTCTGTTATTTATATTGTCCTGCTTCTTCGCAGGGACCAAATGCCAAACCAGTGGTTTCGTTTATCGCTGGTTTGACAGCTCCCCCTGGGCGCCGTATGGGACATGCTGGTGCCATCATTGCTGGTGGTAAGGGGGGTGCCGAGGAGAAAATCGAGTCTCTGAGAGCAGCAGGTGTTGAGGTGACCATGTCCCCAGCTCAACTAGGAGTCACCATGGCCAAGGTATGTAACACTGAATCTTATAGGAAATCTCCCTTACAGATCCCAGAGCATCATGTTTTACTTATCCTGCATTACTCCTTAATGCTTTTAATGCTCACTTTTGACAGGAGACGAAGCTGCGAGAGTCCACCTGAGGAAGTTGTTTCAATGAAGTGTGAGGCAGGACCCAGCGGATGAGGCCATGTGACTCCCACGTGGAGATGTCATGTTAACTCTACATTACTGCTTGTCACCAGACAGACATGTTGCTCCAATGAATTGACCAGTTTTGGATGAACCTGTGGTGGTGACTGGTGGAGTCCCCAGTACGTGTATTTGTGCAGGTTTGAGGTTTTTGTGTTTCTCTCTCCTCTTCAAGCTTTAGCAGTCACTGCTGCATTCCAGGAGGATGTCAGACACAAGATTCTCTACATGAGTTGCTTGTGGTTGGGTTGGACCTTGTTCTTCAGGGATATCTGACATTCCCCTCCCTCCTGCACATACCCAGACCCGCTTCGCCAGTCACTACTACCCACGCTACGCTGACAGTACCTTTGCAGGGACAGCTGTGATACCTGCACCTCTGGGCTCCTCGGCGACTCCTGTGCTTAAGAGTGTCTTGGTGATACCTGCACCTCCGGGCTTCCCCTGCCTGCGCTGACCATCCTTCAGAGCCCTTTGTTTACTGCGCCGCATCATACCAAAAGATGTTAAAAGACTTGTTGTTACCCTGTCTGGCGCTCGGCATTAAGGGGCTAAAACAAGGACTGGTTGGCTTGTAGTCAGTATACTGTGTCTGAGTGGGATATTCATGTTAAACTGCAGTATGGTATCTCAGTGAGCTAGCACTATAAATCGGCATCAGTCCGGCCTAGTAGAGGCAGCCACACACATACATACGAGTGCATGCACGTCGCTATAAGTGCAATAATCTTGGACGCGACATTAAACCCCATTTCACCTCACCTCACCCAATGCCAGTTGGTTGGACCATCTCCAGACGGTGGTTGATTACCAAAAGAGGCAGATTGATCACATGCGCAATCACCTCAGGGTGGTGCTCACAGAGATCACTGCACCCGCCATCTGGGTTATTTAAGCCCCGGCTCCTTTGTCAGACGTGGTCAGCTTCATCTCTGTTCAACAACCATATCTCCCATACCATGCCAAGGTCTCGAGTTATACTTGAGATGAAACAGCCCTAAAAGCTCTGGAGCATGTCTCCCAGAGCTTCTCAAATGCAGGCAACTACTACTACTTTTCTAGGCAGAGGACGTGGTAGAGAGAAATCACAAGGCACCTATCAAAGGCAGCGGCAAATCCCAAGGCAGCGACGGGAAGGATAGGCAATGAATGCTCAGACTACAACTGGAAGCTCCCACCCCATGTCGTTCAAGTCTTTGACACCCCAGTAGGTGGTAGACTGGGTCAGTTTGGGCACAACTGGATCACCTTACAACTGGATCACATACTTAACCACGGCGCCTCCATGGTGGCTCTACCCCCAAAAGCAGCATTTACTTCTGATGGCCAACTTAAATATATTGCTAGGGAAAAGAGCCATAGAGATTGTGCACACCCAAACCCTAACACCAAGGTTCTACTCTCCTATCTTTCTCATATGCAGAATCTTCACGAGATTTGGGTGGTTACCTCTACAATGGCTCTACACAGTAATTGCTCTATTAGAGCCATCATGAAAGGATTTTTTTGGAAATCCGACACTGTCTTCGTAAGCCACTACCTGAGGAACATGGCCTTGGAAGATGTCGAAATCAATCATAGTTTTGGCCCTCTAGTCGCAGCCCAGCAGGTCACCATGGGTTATTCTGCTAACCGGCAGTTGGCTTGGTAAATCAGTTTCTAGACTTGAGCGCACACCAATTTCTCTTGCTGTTTTTTCCCGTCCTCATACTCTCGTACCATCTACGGACATGACTGGTCGAAGAAGTTGCAAATCTGCGCAAAGTGAAGCTCCAATCTCATTAAAATCAGATCTTAGTTTTCGAAACCGCTAAACAAAGATCTGAGGACATCCCATAATGGGTCACGTCAGAGCAACCTTTCGCGAAGTTTAACCAACCAATGAAATGACTGACAAGAAATCGACATTGGGCAATCAGAAGGCAGCTTTCTCAAGCTTTTGGACACAAGTTTCAAACTGGCGACTACGCTTCGAAACATATTTTGACGTATTCTTGATTAAAAAAATTAAAACTGATAAAGAGAACATTCTGGAATGGCTTATAGATGGCCTAGATTGTATGGATATAATAAAAAAAACTGTAACTGTCATTTGGAATACCCTCTGTTAAATCTTTTGAGCTTGCATGATTAGAAAACACATTCCTTCCGTCACTTTCATCATCTGGTAAGCAATGCTCTGATTGGTTGGATGAAAGGTCGTTCTGATGTGACCCGTAATGGGCTATCCTCAGATCTTTGTTTAGCGATAGCGAAAACTAAGATCTGATATTAATGAGATTGAGTGAAGCTCTCAATGACTGCCGTGAACTACTGCAGAGTCCAATAAAAATGCATTAAGGAGTAATGCAGGATAAGCAAAACTTTAAGTAAAATCTAAATATTTTTTACATTTGTATACTTATCCTGCATTACTACATCCAAGGGCCCACCTGTCGCCGACCTTCCTCCTCATGATCTCTTCAGATGTAAAGATATAGACATCCATGACAAGCAGTAATGAGGAGTTTACGTGACGTCATCATATCGGAGTCACGTCTCAGTTGCTGGGTCCTGACCCACACTTCATTGAAACAACTTCTTTCTCAGCTGGACCCTGCAGCTTCGTTTTCTGTTAGAAGTAAGCAGTAAATGCATTAAGAAATAATACAGGTTAAGTTTACAAATGTATGAATATATTTAGATTTTACTACTTCCGGTATTTAGTGAAACGTTCATCCACATTCCACTCTCATTCCCTTCTTGGCTACAGCAGTCTCTACTTTTCCCCACCTCAGCTCCCGTAGTTTAGATGATTGGGGCTTCCTTTATAGAATTAATTTATTTGACCTGATGCTATATTTTGGGTACTACATGTATAATAATTATGTCCGTCTACTATGCAGGACATGAGCCCTGTTTAATATCTACTTGTCTGGGCAATCTATTTAAGATGGCAATGATTTTATGAAATGATTTGTTCAACAGCATTTCTGAATTGGATGTAAAACCATATGTTTTGGCTAGACATGGCCTATATTTTTTTTGGTTAAACATTATTTTCTTTAGTTAAATCATAGAACTGTGTGGAACAGGAATTACTGTTAAAAGTTTGAATATATTTGGATGTTGAAATTTATACAACTGCTTCTGCTTCTTAAATTCAATTCATGTCTGACATGTCAATGGAATACACCTTTAAGAATGATGCATTTACTTGAAAATTTCCCCTTTCAGGCTATGCAGAAGGCGGGGAGATAACTGCTGCTGGAATGAATGGCTGTAACCGTGTGCCAGGAGTGCGACCTTTGATTCATGTACAGTGTTACCAGTAGTCAGTCTTGGGTTAAGTTGGTAGTTGGTGCCATACCATTGGGGCAACTGGTTTACCTGCTGCCTGATGCATGCAACCAATGAATGACCAGTGTGGCAAACATTGATGACAGTAGGAGGGGCAGCCACATGCTGTATAAGTGATGCTTAATGCTCTATTTCATCAAAAACATGTATGTCAAAATCGAAAAATGTCTCACAGCTGTTCAAAATTGGTTGAATAGGACACAAAATGAATTTTTGAAGATGAATGACTGGTTTGCAAGGGAAAGGTAGTGGTATGGGCATTGCATTAAATAAATTGACTTATTGTCGGTATCCGTGATAGTTTTGCTGTGAGTCTTTGAACGGAGGGGATGCAAGACAAGACTCTGATGCAGTCATTTCATCACTGTTAAAGTTCATTGGATGAGAGAGGCGTCCACTGTTATGGATATTTTCATCTCTGAGGGTACTGATGTGATGTATGGACAAGAATAGTTTTGTCTTTGAGGCCAAGGTGGCATCTTTGACTTTTTGTTCAAGGGAAATACCTTTGACTGATACAAGGCACTCCCCCCATTTATAACAGATAGTATATTTATACTCATTTATATGTAATCAGATATATGTACTGATCGTAGGTACTCCCATTATGACCTTCAGTTTCGCAATATGTGATGGTGCAGTGCCCAGTTGTGTCCAATGAATGGCATTACCCCTCGTGAAAACTCCAATCACAAAGAATGTAAATGTACTAAAGTTATATTGTTCATAATTTTATGTTGATTGAGAATTGATATTTCCTGCACCAAAGGTCAAATAAACTAAAGTTTGACCCTTATGTTTGTTTGTTGTAGTTTTTGACAACAGTGAACAGTAAATGGATGTTGAGACTCTTGACATATTGACCACATAAACATGCTTTCATTTTAAGGCAATATCAAACTTCGTGAGTGAGTGAATGTAGTTTAACAATGCTTTGAACTTGATGTGTGACAGAAAGGCCTATGATGTAGGTCTTAATGGGTATGGTGCTGACAAACCTAAAACATTTCATGTCCAACTGGGATTCCAATCCATGATCAGGTTTCTTGCAAGCCTACCAAATGTTTTGTGAAAAGGTGTACATATCCTGCCCAGTGGGTGGCATCAATTACAAACACATGCAAAGGCAGGTCAAGTGGGTGAAAGGCAGGGAATTGCTTCAGACTTAAGTGTTTTCACTGATGCGTCAACTTTGTAAATGTCCTCCACATGCTACCATACAAAGTTTTCAAACCTTTAATGTTGTAACCCTGATCAAACAACTGTTGAGCAAGAGTCGAATGATTTTCTTTGAAATCTTTGTGGGATGAGTTGCTCGATTGCATCTTTAAAATTGTGAAATGTAAACACGAAAGGCTGGAGCTGCTGGACATGAGGGAAAGTTGACAGTGCTTGGACATCCCAGGGATATCGTATATATATCCGGGAATTATTTCACACCTTGATCATATATAGGGTCGCGGTCATAGCTTGCAGAAACATCTGTTAGAACAATAACTTGTGATTTACACTAAGCTTATGAAGCTTGGTCACGTCACCCTTGGGATAGGGAAGTGACCAGGGCACCGTCCACAAAAGTATCTTAGCGCTACAACTGGCGTAAGCCAGTGTTAAAGTATGGGAGTTGCAATCACCTCAGCGTTACGATGGCTTTGTGGAACGGGGCCCTGGAAGGGTCATGGCTACTGTGAAGGTGATTTGTTCAGGTATGTTTGACATGTACTATATGGTCCCGCGTTTGTTCATGTGAACAATTGACTAGCCTTTGCATGTGACGGATGCCACTGGTAGGGCAGGATATACTCACCTTTTCGTGAAGACCTGTACATCCTCACTATTTGATAGTGATTCATAAACACCATCTTCCCGAGGCAAGAGAGTTAACTGGCTATAAAAGTCCTGTTTCCACACTTGCCGAAATAGGCTGGAATTACTGGACTCGATTGTAGCGCCACCAGTGGCTCTTACCAGTTATGTCCCCTCTGAGCCACTCCTATGGACCAATTTGATTCCACTTCTTGGATCACTTGCGTTCGCTTCACACAAAATGGTTGCGCCCGGTCAGGACGATCTGATCGATAATCAAGATCTATATTGTGATAAAACGGGTCTTACATCGCAAAATGCATCAAATCACGTGAGCACCTTGATTAAAAACATGAAAAGATTTGGAAAATATCTGCTGACGAGTTGGCGGTGCACATGCTTTGCAAATCAAGACCGCCTCCGTGGTCCTGTGGTAGAGCGTCCGCCCTGAGAGCGGAATTTCCGGGGTTCGATCCCCGACCGAGTCATACCAAAAGACGTTAAAAGATGGTACTTTTTGTTACCCTGTCTGGCGCTCGGCTTTAAGGGGCCAAAGCAGGGACTGGTAGGCTCGGAGTCAGTATACTGTGTCTGAGTGGGGTATTCATGTGAAACTGCGGCATGGTATCTCAGTGAGCTAGCACTATAAATCGGCATCAGTCCGGACTAGTACAAGCAGCCACACACACACGTGCATGCACGTCGCTTTATAAGTGCAATAATCTTGGACGCGACGTTAAACCCCATTTCACCTTTGCTAATCCTGCAATCGACCGAAATCTGCACGACAGTGTACGAACCTGATTTCGATTTCGTTGCACGATTTTAATTGGGCTATGCATAGACTCGTTAGTCCAGCCAAAATGTTACTCCATAATACCAGTCTAGTTCGGCAAGGGTGGAAACTGGACTTTTATAGCCAGTTAACTCTCTTTCCTCGAGAAGATGCATAAACACATGCTCTTAATATAGTCGGAATCGTACAATCGACACTTTCGTATGTATATGGAAAGGTTTTTATCGCTTGTATTGCACTTAAGATATGTCTTATGCAAGTAATGGCCATAAGATTTGAATAATAAACCAGAATGGACCAGACAATCCAGTGATTAACATCATGAGCATCACACCACGCCATTTGGATACGATGACATGCATCAACCAAGTCAGTGAGCCTGACCACCCGATCTCGTTAGTCGCCTCTTCGACAAGCACAGTCGCCCTTTACGGCCAGCACGGGTTAACTTTATTTTTATGAAGGTAGCACACTGCATGAGACTTGTGTTTTCCCCTAGCCAGAAGTGATGGCATCAACACTTCGAATAACTTAGTTAGACTTTAAACATTCAACAATCAAAGACTTAATGAGGCTTTTTAAAAGTTTTAGGGAATACATGTGGAGGTCATGTCCAAAATTGACACGTTAGTGACCAAACCTTTGACTTGTACTTTTTGTTCTCGCGTCAGAATATGTCACCTTTTTGCGAACACCTGGTGTCATCACTCACTGATGGAGGTTCATAAATAGAAGGTCGTTGGTTCGATCCAAAAGACGTTAATATATAGTACGCGGAGTCAGTATACTGTGACTGACTGGGGTATCCATGTTAAACAGTGGCATGGTGTCTCAATAGGCTAGTACTATGAACCGGCATAAGTCAGTCAGTACATGTTTTTATCTTTAGAACATGTTGTATAAGAAACCTAAAAAAGTGTCCTAGAAAATGAACCCATCAAACCCTGTGGTATGTGATCATTTCTGAGGCCTTCTGAAAATTGTGATGAAGGGGCTGCTTCTGTTTTTGCAAGTTCTACGAAACACTTTTTTAGTCAAGTGACCGAGGTTCTGTCTAACATTTTAAGGAAATTCGTATATAAGGGAACATGCAAGGAAATCCACACATGCCATTACTGTGCAGCTCTGATCGTGTAGCCTGTGACAATATTCCACTGGTTTGGGAATAGATTCAATAGAATGTGTGCGATAACAAAACGTATGCAATGATCACTTTTCATCATCATATTTTTTATAGGACCCGTTCTGACCTCTGATCCGGGCGGGCGGGTAGCCTAGTGGTTAAAGTGTTCGCTCGTCATGTCGAAGACCCGGGTTCGATTCCCGACATGGGTACAATGTGAAAAGCCTTTTTCAGGTGTCCACCGCCGTGATATTGCTGGAATATTGCTAAAAGCGGCGTTAAACCAAAGTCACTTCCACACTCCCTGAACTGTGATCATCAGACGTCACTGTTAAGTAATGGGCACAGCCTGTCCTTTCTCGCCACATTATAAGATAGCAATACAGAACCTCGGGTCTAATTTAAATAGCTCTCCCTGACCCCAGTGACTTCGGATAATGGGTGTAAATAACGTTATAAGACCTGTTTAGAAATAGATAAGATTGAAAGCCACATGTCGCTATTACGGAAAGGTGGCCAACTGTTGAATTCAGTCCCGTGTTCAGCAGCCATGATACGCGCATGTATTTTCGGTCTCCTTATTGGTGTTTCACAGGCATTCCTGTTCGATTTCGGAAGTAAGTCTTTCAATGTTATTCCCATCATTTCATAAGATATAAATATGCAAATGTAGGTAGGAGTTTATTGTGTTGCTACGTCGTTGTTTTTTGTCTTAGTTCGAATCTTGTCTTTACCCTTAATATGCCAAATCGGATATAAATCCGATATACATTATGTTGTCATACTGTATTGGTATATAAATGTTTCACTAAGTTTTGTTAAAGAGGACGTAGTGTAACTGTTGGTTCGTGAATAAGAAGCGCAGTGGTGAGATGATGCCTATTATGACGCGGGTTCGAACCCCGTTAAGAAATGTTTTTGCAAAGTTTTTCCCATGTGTTTAAATAAAATTCTGTCAATTGTACATTAAATAAAAGGAGGGTTCTCGATAATGTAGGCATGTGAAGCCGATATGACGTCACACTCACAGATGTTTAAATCCTGATATTATCAATCATATCCTAAATAGTGTTCACCTACAAGTATTCATATCAGTGATGGTTAATATCATATGCCACGGATTCCCCCTTTGGGGATTTCTTATCAGAATAAGGGGCTGTCGGGTAGCCTAGTGGTTAAAGCGTTCGCTCGTCACGCCGAAGACCCGGGTTCGATTCCCGACATGGGTACAATGCGTTAAGCCCATTTCTGGTGTCCCCCGCCGTGATATTGCTGGAATATTGCTAAAAGCGGCGTAAAATCAATCTCGCTCACTCACTTATCAGAATAGGCCTCCAGTCACCATGCTTGACCGCACGCAACAAACTAAACTGTCCTTAGCTTATAATCTTCATTACTTCTTTGTTTCAGCCAGCAACTGGAATGGTCTTAAAGGTTAGAAATATAATATTCATATTAATATTTGTTGTAAACGAAACGAGCAGTTCAGGTCACAATTGATAAATAATTACATTTTAATCGACATATTTGAGACAGGAAACACCGTATTTCTGTTTTGTTTTGATATTGACGCGTCATTCCGGTACAAGTCATCTTGTAGGTGACGAAAGTGTGAATATCGGTGATCCGCCTTTTTGAAAAGGGCGACTTAAAAACATTCCGTTTCAGAACCGATTGGTCCCCAGCAACCCATGGTTGTCGTAAGAGGCGACTTAATGAATCGCGTGGTCAGGTAATTTAGCATTGCGTGTCATTGTACATCGAGGCGTGGATCACAGCTTTGTCTGGACCAGACTCGATTATTTACAGGCCGCCTTTATATAACTGTAATATTGCTGAGCGTCGCGGTAAACAACAAAAAAGACGTTTTAAGAAAATAAGTACCTTGCGAACTTTAATATGAATATGAATGTGAATATCCACTCCATGAAATAGGAATGTTAGCTGAAATCGGGCCCAAGAGGTTGAGACAAGGATGTTTTGTTTTGAAAGTTGATATGATGGATGCCTTTTTAGAATGGCTGTATCTCAGGTTCCCCTGTTGCTATCTCCTTCCTCAGTGACGTGGGACGCCAACATCTTCAGCTCCCGGGCCTTCAGCAGCCTCCCCAGGACGGAGTCTGACGCCAAGCGGGCAGGGTTCACCATGATCTCAGACTGTGGAGGTACGACCTGCTTGAGATGAGCCGATACACTTTTATTTAGATGTGATACACGATACCATAGGAGATGGGATAAGCGATGTGTCACGCGATGCGATACATGATGGGATACACTATGAGTGAGTGAGTGAGTGAGTATGGTTTTACGCCGCTTTAATCATTACATCCAGAAATATCACGGCGGAGGACACCACAAATGGGCCTCAAAAAATTGTACCCATGTCGGGAATCGAACCGGGGTTTCGCCGTGACGCGCGACCGCTTTAACCACCAGGCTACTCGACCGCCCCTGATACACTGTGGGATACACACTGCGATACACAATGAGATACACTATGTGATACACGATACAGTACCTGAAAACCCGACACATGTCATAATGGAGTCATAAGATGACGTGAGATATTGCCAATACATTCAGTAAATTTTAGTTAAATCATCCGATACGCGATATTCATGTATCGCCCAGAGTAAATTATTTAAGACTACGGCCACATGGTTGTCGTTTTTAGAAATTTGTTTAAAGGCCCACAATGTGTGCTTAAGTGCAAAAAAGAAACACACATTTGAGTTAATGATGAGTAATGCGTCTGCTAAAGCCAGGACTAAAAACCTCGCTTCTGCAATTATTATAATAAACTAGGCAAGCATCACATACGCGTGTTCTTATTCCTTCCAGGAGTTATGTCTTCTGTGTGCGTCAGTATGTGAAAGCCATGTATTGGTAATTTTACGACAGAACATACATGCTCAAAATATGTGTTGGAATGTGAATATGTTAATGTGACATTTAGACATATTTATAAATACACGTTGTATCTCCTGCACAGCCAAATCAAACTTCGCCGGCAAGCGTTATGTGTTGTCGGGCGACACCGCCGTCGTGCTGTTGTATGACGTCAACGGCTACATAGCCGGGATCCAGGCAGGGGTGAGTTATCATATATCATAGCTCTATGAGCATATGAGCATACAGTGTACAGCATACTGCCCTATGAGTATATTATATACAGTTCTAGGAGTCTTCTCTTTCAGAAAATTATTTTCTTACCTGTTTCCAACAATATCTAAATCAATCTTAGATAAACTCTGAAATTTGACATGATGAGGTGAACTGGGTATTTTACGTCGCGTCCGGGTGCATTTGGTTCTTGCAAAGAGCGTTTAATGAAGTTACGTGAAATGGGGATTAACGTCGCGTTCAAGATTATTGCACTTATATAGCGAAGTGCTTTCACGAAATTTGAAAGGAGAATGTTTTTAACGTAACATTGTGCTGGGATTCTCCCCTCGTATATCACTGCATCCATGTCTTGATGCTTTGCCAAAATCACTTCGTTTCTTCTAAAACTACAGTTTTCATTCGCTTTGGAATATATCAAAACTAAACCGTCAAAGAACTGATTGTTAGAGTAATGATATGCATGGTATTTCTAGAGTGGAACAAGGCTGAGCTCATCATTCATCATCAGTTAGACAACCATATTCCTTGCACACGGGTGGCCCAGTCGCTGTGCAGAGTTGCGTCCCTTGGGCACGTCAGAAACCTATGATTGTGGGTTCGAATCCCGGTTCGCCCCGATTATGTTTCTAGGTTGGTCAGCACCATACCCGTGCTCGTGGGTTTTACCGAAGTGGTAAACGTCTGAGACCGGCATCACTTCGGGCTTTCCTCCTACATTAAGCTGACACGCCGCGATATAACTGGAATACTGTTAAAAGTGGCGTTAAACCCAACTCACTCACTCACTCACTTGCATTTGTGAGTACAGAATCAAGTGGCTTATCACAGTATTGATGCTCGTCACCTTCTGTTGTAGTTCCCTGCAACACTTCAGAACGGCTACCCCCACGCTCCTCTGAAGAACCACCCTTTTGTCATGTCCGACGGGAAACAATACATCACAGCCTACTTCGTGGATCCAAGTCAGTACATCCGGCTAGTTCTTCTACAAACAGCCTATATTTGTTATTCAAATGGTTCAAAAACGGTTGTTGAACCCCGTACGAAGCACACTTGTAATAATGATGCTGCGCCTTGCGACATTGTAGACGTCATGCAGACATCAGTGTCGGATATGTGCCCCACGACTATCAGGATTCGGGTGCCGTGGGGTTGAATTCCAGTACGCCTCTTATGATCCTGTGATTGTTCATCTTCCCGGGACAAGCGTGCCCACTAGCCTATATTAAAGCACTTTTATAAAAATGCGAGTAGACGCTCAGTAGATCAATGCCTATGCTTCTGTTGGTTGAAAAATACCTACGATCTGCGTCACTTTGGGCTATTTTCCAGCATTAGCCTGAAATACTGTTGTGGTGCATGGATGCATGTCATTTTGAGGGGATGTTTGTTACTGTTTGGTGGTTCTAGCTTGTTCAATGCATCACAATTGAAATTTCAATATTTGATTGAAAAGAAAAAAAATCAAAAATGTTTTTGTCAATAGCTCAAAGGGCCAAAGGCCTGAAACTTGGTGCGTGAGATGGTGACCTTGTACTCGAAGAACTAAATTTGTTCAAAGCAACTTGATCAGAAATCACATATGACTGCCTGTGGCCATATTTGAAAATACAAAAAAGCACGAGTCATCCGTCATAATTTCCTCACAATTTACCAATGAAGTTTAAACTTCATATGCTGGTTCCTACCGCCGATGGCACTTTAATTATATGGTGAAATGTGTACAATAAACATTTGACGAATAGCAAACGCATATTTATGTTAAGTTTTGATCACACCCCCTTCTTTCGAAAAAAAACCTGAAAACGCTTGTGGTTGCTATGGTTTCAGGCACAATCTGCAGCAAGGGCAGGACCAGCAATTTGTTTAACTCGGAGGGTACCGGAACTGACCTCTTTATCCAGAATGGCACCACCCCCTCCCAGATACTGAAGATACCCCACAAGGAGACCGACGTGCAGAAGACAATGTGGACCAAGGGTCATTGCTTCCCTACCATGGGTGAGTGGGGCAACACTAGAGTCGTTACTTCATTGTACTGTTATGAAACAAGGGTACAGGGACAGCGCGCTTCGACGACCTTTCATCATTTATCCTATGGGCTTAAAAAAGGAAAAACAAAACGCTTTTTTAACACATGTGCTAAAATTAAGTTGAAAAACTGATTGATCAACATGTGTTCAAGCTCTCTTCTATTTGGCTGATTTGCACCCCTGATAATTTGGCTGTATCAGACTTACATTGGAACTGTTCCTGTTGTATGGTCTTCAAACCCACATAACATGCGACACAGGGGTACAATACAAATACCTTTACTTGATAGAGACGACCCGTGAAGATTCGGGGTCGAATAGGTCTTCAGCAACCCATGCTTGCCGTAAAAGGCGACTAACAGGATCGGGTAGCCACTCGCTGACGTGGTTGATGTCATCGTATCCGAGTTGCGTGGATCGGTGCTCATGATGTCAGTAACTGGATTGTCTGGTACAGCTGGAATATTTACAGACGGCCGTCATATAGCTGGAATATTGCTGGATGCGGCGTTTAACAAGAAACAAGCAAACAAACTTGACAGAGACAACAGCGAGACAGATTACAATCATGGAAATCGGATCACGCGTCACAGTCTATGACTTCACGTGCAGGCACACACTACTGTTGGGGGACCGTTGCGTTTGGGCGAAGCGGTCATATATCGGGACCAACCTCACACTGTCGAGAGGGTAATTTTGTTGCAAAGGTATATCAGCGTAAATTTACACCATAATCATCCATTATTGTTACAGTTGTTTGCAGACACAATTACCGTAATTATGAACTTGTCAACAAGAGTTTAAAAAAGTGTTGTTTTTTTCCAACGCGTTGAAGGGGTGCACTATTGGTACAACATACGGAAGGACATGAGCTGTGATGAGTTCTACCCTGTATTCCTACTCTACAATGGCGGAAAACTGAACGCTTTCGGATGGGCTTTCAACGCCGACCTGTCTTCCACTCGCTTCGAACATCCACCATTGCTGTCATTTGGGGTTCGTTTTACACGCATATAATGATTCTCTTTCGCTTTGCTTATGATAATATTAGTCAGTATATATATATTAATAATTAAATAAGTGGAGTAAGATTGAACACAGTTTTAAAAGGCTAGCGCTTTCAACTCGTACCACGTACGAGTCTCATCAGGCCATAACTAAATAACGGACATATATATATATATATATGTGTGTGTGTGTGTGTGTGTGTGTGTGTGTGTGTGTGTGTATATATAAAAGCACAGTAAAGTATATATATGGTATTATAATTCCTGTTTGATAATAGCTGTTGTGTTAGTGCGCATGCCCGTGTGTGGATGACTGAGAAGTTTAACGTATCATTGGCTGAATATATTCAATAATTTAAATACAATGTCAGTCTCTTTCATGAGCTTGTTTTTGCACATCGTATAATAAATTATTTGGGTTAATCTGACATGAAACAAGCTTTGATTATGGACTCAGAACAAATTAACTGACAATGTAGTTAAATACCAGTAAGTACGTTTAATTCCAACTCTCCATGAGATATATATTTATGATAGGTTCAGCAGAACCTTACACATGAATGTCACATTCTAATTGCTCATTCTATTATTTCCAATGTACCACGCTCACATTTCTGATGTTCACCGTTCGCATTGACGAACTCTTGGTATTACATTTGCAACATACCAACCGCAACTTTGTGTCTCGAATTAATGATGGAAGACGCCATTCTGGATAGACCTAGGGGGAATAACTCGTAGTTTGTTTTCTGTCGTCTGCTATTTTTCTATGAATGTGAAAAATGGACAAAGTGGATAAGTGTCTATCTGTGGTACTCTTACCCATTCGGACCAAAGCATGCATGCATAAGACAAACATAATTAGCTGTGTGGTTTGATATATTCGTTATCCTCCGGTTCCTCGGGTGACGTGGCTTGAAGTGCCCTCTGTGATAGTTCATGTAACTATGTTACCCTTCGAGACAACATGGACAAGTTATATTATTTATTTCAATGCCAGTGCAACAGATGCGTGTTCAATTGCACCTACCATGAATGTTTCAGTGTAATTCTAACGTTAACATATCAACTACTGCGATATCTGACATCATTCTTTGTACGCCAGGCCTTCTTGAACCCAGTACCCGACTGTCTGAGCAAGGAGGGGCGTCTCTCAACCATGCACATCTATCTTACAAGCCGCCCGGAGCTGGACACATGTTGATTGGTCAACAACGTATCACGTGGCCAAGGAAAACCTTTTTCTCAGGCACACATTGTACACGTTCAGCAATAAAGGTGTTTGGTATGGTATACAATAAATATAAGGTTGCCTTGATTTACAATGTGCTAAGGAAAATTAGAATCGTCTCTCGATAAATCAAAATACTTGAATTCCACTCAACACCCCCACCTGCATTCTGTTGCATAGGGGCGGTCGGGTAGCCTAGTAGTTAAAGCGTTCGCTCATCACACTGAAGCCCCGGGTTCGATTCCCGACATTGGTACAATCTGTGAAGCCAATTTCTGGTGTCCACCGCCGTGATATTGGTAGAATATTGCTAAAAGCAGCGTAAAACCAACCTCACTCACTCACTCACTCACTTCTATTGCATAATTATCCACCACTCTGTCCTGAAGTGAATCTGGGTTGGACTCAACTGTTTTATTCGACTCAACTCTCTCACGGCCAGCATTGAGAGGAATCCACATTGGACCTCGATTCACTAGTTTCACTTGTTCACGTAACTATCACGTTACACAACACAATCTGACAGCAGTCTTGACACTTGGACAAATGTTGCTCGATATCAGCGAGTGAGTGAGTGAGTGAGTGAGTGAGTGATTGAGTATGGCTTTACGCCGCTTTTATCAATATTCACGGCGGGGGATACCAGAAATGGGCTTCACACATTGTACCTATGGTGGGAATCGAAACCGTGTTTTCAGCGTGACGAGCGAACGCTTATACCACTGAGGCAACCCCACCGCCCTACTCGATATCAGATAACATACGTACTTTCTGCTAAATATAAAAAGGTTAAATCCCCCGTCATGGTTTACAAACTGTATGAGCATGATATTTTTTTAACGCCGTTCTCAGCAAATTCAACTATATGGAAGCGGCCTGTAAATCATCGCGCCAGACAGCCAAGTGATTGATATGACGGTCTTCGTCCCAAGCCGTTGACACTCAATGAACCAGACACAGATACTGACCATTAAGTCGCCTCTTACGACTAGAATTGGTTTCTGGAGACTTTTTATAATATCGTCAGTGCCAGAAAATTAATAGTCCCGATTATCCCCCGAAGCAGATTACATTGGGTGTAAAAGGCAAAGTTATAGATGTGAAAATTATATGAATGGATCACTGAAAGTGAGTGATAACACCAGATGTTCGCGAAACCGCTAGCATGTTTCATAATAGTTGTTGGGCTTGAGGTAGGAGTTCACACAGTGGTGGTTTGCTGTTTAAATTGTTATTAAGAAAACACATAACAGCTGAAGAGACCGCTAGAGACCAGCAGTAGTGTTAATGACGTTATCTCTATTATAACGTTACTAGTAGCGTGTTTTGGCAAACTGTTGCTTTTGTTGGGAGGATATCCAGAATCCAGTCCGGCTGAAAAGCAACCGCTCAACGAGACCGTCAAATCACCTTCCTTGGCGAAATCAAACTGTACTATCTATCTTAAATATCTCTCCAGTCTTGGACTGGGTAACACGCATCTTCAGACAGACGTCATCAGTCATATGCAAAGGTTCCGAGACTGGCTATGTGGCCACCCATGTCTGTGCTTCACCCTGCACATTTCTCTAGTTTTGTCAGTTGCAGTGGGTGTCTCATGCTAAAAAATAGAGTCCACGTAGGACCAATGAAATCGATGAGCGCATTTTCCTCTGTGTCTACCAGTGCAATGAACTTTTGGTATAATACATGTGCTCAAGTTGACCTGACCGTATTCGCACTAAATATTAGAGCTCACATAATAATAATGGCGGCATCAATTCTCGTTAAGGTATTGCTGACAGTTGAACATATTTATAGAAACATACAATGGAAAGGATCTTTGTTTATCTGTCTACCAGTCGAATTCCGTGTTATCTCATTCTGCTATGTCATCTTTCGATACTGCACGGTGGGAATGTCAAATGAATTAATTTCGAACCGATTTAAATCAACTGATCAAACCTAGGCCTCGGGTATATCTTCTATCAGTATATGTTTATCTATGCTTATCTAGATTTTGTTTTACACTACGACAAACTATGTTTCATTGACCGTTATGTGAGACAAAATATAGAGATGTGCCATGACCATTTCCTAGAAACTGTCAACACAAAGTTCCAAATACTTGAAACACTTTTAGAACCAGTTCTTGTATAAAAACGGATCTTTTTGTTGGATGTCATCAAGTAGATAGTGTGCCATTGTGTTCCCAAAAAAATGGAATGGTTAAGTCAGTGACATTGACTCAGAGTCTTTATGTCAGAATGTCTGAACAGCAGGCGAAGGTGGACATGAGCGCGCTCAAAGACACATTCCTAGAGTGCCCTGTGTGTGGAACATTTCAAAAAGACAGACCGATGTCTTCGTCTCCTCCATCCCTGCCTTCCTGCCTTTTGTACACAGTGTCTTCAACAGCTGCTTACGAAGGATGGAAATGCCCAGATCACATACCCTCTGTGTCGCCAGCTTCACAAAGCCCCAGCCTGGAAGGCTGACACATTGCCCATGGATCCTGTCTGAGCGAAGATTTTGTCCAGATCAAAAACGAAGGGAATGTTCCTTGCACAGACTGCCCCGAGGGAAGTACATCGGAGTCAAGGTGTCAGGAGTGTTCTGTATATCTCTGTAAGGATTGCACATACGTACACAAACGTCATCGACTGACACACGACCATCCAATCATTTCCCTGGTTGATATACTACAACAGCCCCTGAACACATTTGGCAAGGGTCATTTCTGCACTCATCACCCAAAACACCAGTTGGAGTTCTTTTGTGCTACTGATGAAACACTGTGTTGCATGTCTTGCACAGTTCTGGAACATAAAGGTCATGACTTCAAGAAATTAGAAGAAGCTGCTAAAAAACGACAAGAGGAATTGGAAACATCAATGCAGGCAGTCCATGCAAATGCCCAACAACTGCGTCAGAGGCGACTGTCTGAAGAAAAGCATCAAAATGCAATCGTGCAAGCTCAGGGAAAGGCCAAATCCGATGTGATATCCCTGATTGATGTACTACAACAGTCCCTGAATATGTTTGGCAAAGGGTCACTTTTGTAGGATGTAAAATTACTTTATTTGTTCATCATAAATTATAACACTTCCAGTTATGCCATGAAAACTGGCAACATTGATGATGTGGTTTTGAGGAACAATCACTCACCAACTCTCCTGTTCTTCCATATTTGATCATTGTTCAATAACAGTGAGAGGTTAATAAAATTTTAAAGTTAAGTGGTGGTTAACAGATCTTGTTGTTTAGATCTATGTTATAAAGAGAAACCAAATAAATGAAAATAATCTGACCTAATTTAACTACTATTACATTATGTAATCCAGTATAGGGCCATATTAACCACTTCTCTCAAAAAAACTTTCCGCCTATTTCCAATTTGTTTTATTATGACTCTTGAAACACATGAAACTTCTTGTTACGATTTTGAACATTCAGGGAAAAATATGTTTGGTAAGTTGAAATAAATCAATAAATGAATATACAGTAGAATGTCTCCAAACTTTCAATGGTGAAAATCATAGACATCATGGCCTCGATTTTAGGTTTTAGACTTTAGATTTTATGAGAGTTTCATTTTAACGTATCGTCAGACAAAAATGCGATAACTTCGTGGTGATATCTTTCTAAATCTTTGCATTATTTGCCACTGTATTCGTAAACGCGGAATTCAGCGTGTCGAAATTACTTTCCACACCTGACACAATGACATCTATGTCAGTCGAGGAGAAGTTTCTTTTTCTTTTCTTTAGTCCAGAAGCGTCCAGAAAATATATTTCCGTTTCGAAGGGGAACAACTCTAATATTGCAATCTTCCGTGTTTCCACACAAGAGAGTTTTTTGCTGATGCAGTTGGTTGCTGCTGGATTTACTATTCAAACCACCAGACTTGACAGGTAATGGTGGAATTTCGATGTGTTATTAAACTTCAACAGGTTTGTAGCCATATAACCCACCATATAAGCATTTGTTTTATTCATGTTAAGCATCTGGCTCGTCTTTGGTGAAAATTAAACAGGTGCGCTTCCATTTCCGGGTTTAGCGTTGCTATGCAAGTTAGGATGTTGTAATATCGTAATGTCACTCTTATCTTAGAGGGGTTTACGACGGGCTTACGATACTTTTGTGAAACGGTCGTAAAATATGTCGCTAGGACATCCAAAACTAGGTCGTAGCGGTATATTAGGAGGTCGTAGCGCTGAAAGGCTTTCGTGATTTGATAGTGATTCATAACCGCATGCTTATGATATAGTCAGAATCATTCAGTGGACGTAGCATAAATGTCTTATGATCATGGAAAGGATTTGTCCCTTTTTTCTATGAAAACAATGTCTATAAAGTTTCAGTCACACATATCAGAGACAACATATAGAATCAAGCAGGGCACGAAGGCGCCGCGATGGGCTGTGCAGAGTTGCGTCCCTTGGGCACGCCAGAAACCTATGATTGTGGGTTCGAATCCTGGTGCCCCGATTATGTTTCTAGGTTTGTCAGCACCATACCAGTGCTCGTGAGACCTGCATCACTTCGGCCTTTCCTCCCACATTAAGCTGACACGCTGCGATATAACTGGAATACTGTTAAAAGCAGCGTTAAACCCAACTCACTCACTCACTCTAGAATCAAATTAAACCAGAGTAAACAACTTGACCCCTAACCAACCATTTGACTGGTAATTGCTTTTATGCTTAAAGGATTACACACAGAGAATACCCAAAATTTGTATTTAGTACAGTTTGTAGTGACTGTTGTGATACATGCGTGAATTTGCGTTATAATAATTGTGGTATCATGGCGGTATCAATTGTCATTTTCATATCGCTGACAGCTGACATGTTTATATATAGAAACAATGGAAAATATCTTCTACTGATCTATCTGTCTACAAAAATTAAAATATTAAAAAATATAATTTGATACTCACGTACTCTGCATAGCGGAAATATCAATAACTTGATTTCTTATCCATGTTTAATCTACTGATGAAACCTATTCCTGAGATATATATTATATCTCTACATCTTTAACTGTGCTTATCTAGATTTTCTCATGTCGATGTCTTGTTCCACACAATGAATCACTGATTATTTGGTGAGACGAAATACCAAGACATGCTTTGACCATTTCCTGGAAACTGAGTGGCTGAGGGGCAGGGTGAAATAGGGGTAATTTGGTGTTATTGCATTAAAACGATTTCTTCTCTGGAACTAAGAGATAGATATCAACCATATTTGGTTAGAAGCATTCTCCAATGGTGGGGATTCAAATTGGAGAAATGGAGGAGCTGAAGGCCCCCAGATTTGCCATCCACCCCTTTTAAATGCTGACAGAGACAAAATTATGAAATATTTGCAGTATTATGTGCATGTACAATGCAAATGTATATTTTGTCATGATTGCGTAAATATCCAGGTGAGCGATACAGGCCCTATGGGCCCCTTGTTAATACTTGTGTAACGATAGATGATTGGAGTCACATTAGTGTCCACATTAATATGATATTATCATCTGACTATCATTGACGGGAACCAGTTGTATTTAATTGGATGTTCTGTGGTGATGTCATGAAATAGAAAGTGTTACATTGTGTGCCACATGGAAATGGTTAAGTGAGTAACATTGACTCAGTGCCTTGATGTCAGGTTACTTTGCGTGTTCACACGGTTCTCTATCATGTAATCAGTAGGAAGTTGGCCCAGGAGTAGTACATTATGCATAATGTTTTTGTTACAGAATGTCTGAACCTCAGGAGAAGGTGAACATGAGTGCCCTCAAAGACACATTCCTGGAGTGTCCTGTGTGTGTGGAACATTTCAACCAGACAGACCGTCGTCCTCGTCTCCTCCACTCCTGCCTCCATGCCTTCTGTACCCTGTGTCTTCAACAGCTGCTCACGAGGGAGGGAAACGGTCAGATCACTTGCCCTTTATGTCGCCAGGTCCACAAGGTCCCAGGGACGGCCGACACATTGCCTGTGGATCCTGTGAGAGCGAAACTTGTGGATTTTGTGCAGATCAAGAACGAAGGGAATGTTCCTTGCACAGACTGTCCCGAGGGAAGTACATCGGAGTCAAGGTGTCAGGAGTGTTCTGTATATCTCTGTAAGGATTGCACATACGTACACAAACGTCATCGACTGACACACGACCATCCAATCATTTCCCTGGTTGATGTACTACAACAGCCCCTGAACACATTTGGCAAGGGTCATTTCTGCACTCATCACCCAAAACACCAGTTGGAGTTCTTTTGTGCTACTGATGAAACACTGTGTTGCATGTCTTGCACAGTTCTGGAACATAAAGGTCATGACTTCAAGAAATTAGAAGAAGCAGCTAAGAAACGACAAGAGGAATTGGAAACATCAATGCAGGCAGTTCATGCAAATGCCCAACAACTGCGTCAGAGGCGACTGTCAGAAGAAAAGCATCAAAATGCAATCGTGCAAGCTCAGGGAAAGGCCAAATCCGATGTGAGTGCATACTTTACAAGTTTGACGAATATTATCAATAAAAGAAAAGCATATTTGGATGAAGCCATCGACCAAAGAAGTAGCACAATGCTGTCTCTGTCTGAAAAGGAAGTAGCAGCGATAGACCAGACTCTTGCTGTTATGGACTCAACTGAAACGTACTTCGCACAAGCCAGGGAGAAGGCCGATGTCGTGGAAATGCTGCAGATGTATCCTGCAATGAAGAGAAGTTTGGAAGCATCAGCTGATGGACAAAGACAAGGTCGACCAATGGCACCGGAAGTTGTGACATTTAATCCCACAAATGGAAACATTGTCAAAACATTAATGTCAGAAGTAGGATGCGTGAGAGAATGTTCTGAGACTCAGAAAGGTAGGTACACCATCTGTTGTGAGATTACCTATGCCGTCGTATTAGTTAATGGCAGTGTGGTTTCCATGGGTGTTTATCATTGTTACAAGTTGTCCGACAAAAGTTCCTGTGACGTTGAATAATATTTAATGCAAAGTTATTTTTTTTACCAAATCTGAAACAATTTTGGTTTGCAACAGATAAAAGACTCCTGTAAGTGTTCAAATGGTTTAATTTGCCATACTGACTTCAGAAAATGCGGGATTTCATAAAAAACATGAACATGCCAAAATGTCAATTTACAAATCAATAGCGTGTGTGTCCACCTCTGGTTGCAATGCAAGCAACACATCTTCGTCTCATGGAATGGACCAGGCGTCAAACAAAGTCCTGTTTGATATCTGTCCATATCTGCTGGAGCATGTTTCGAAGTTCCTGGAGTGTCTGGAACACGTGGTGGACATCGAAGGTGCATATCCATCTCATCCCACATGTGCTCGATTGGTGAGAGATCATGGGAGCGAGCCGGCCAGGGGATGACATTCACTTTGCTTTTTTGAAGAGAATCCTGAGCAAGTCAAGCAATATGAGGCTGGGCGTTGTCATGTTCAAAGGTAATGCCTGGGCCATGACGATGCAAAAACGGTAGAACAACAGGGCTGATGATCTCGTCGGGGTAGAGCTGTCCATTATCAAACGGGTCCTCTGTCTTGCTGTTATCCCGCCCCATACCATAACACTGCCGCCCCCGAACCTATCTTCTTCCATGACACAATGATTGATGTAACGTTCACCTCGACTTCGGTACACTCGAATCAGTCCATCACTGTGGCTGAGGTGAAAACGAGACTCGTCAGTGAATAGAACTTGTCCCAACTGCATGGCCGTCCAGCGTAGACACTGTCTGCACCACTGTAGACGTGCTTGACGGTGGTTTCCTGTCAAAATGGGACGTCATGCGGGTCTTCTGGCGACAATCCCTGCACATTTTAGGCGACGACGTATGGTTTGTGAAGATATTCGTCAAAGGCCAGGGATGCTTCCTGCAGTCACTGTTGCTGGCTGGAATCGATTACGTAGGTGTGTTGTTCGAATCCAGTTGTCATGTGGATTATTGGTTACGCGTGGCCTGCCACTCCGAGGATGGTCTGACTGCATTTGTCTGTTGGCAAAGTTTCCATAAACACCAAATGGTGTTTCTTTGGACGTTAAATTGTCTTGCAACATCACATTGACTCGATCCTACTTCAAGCATACCAATGGCTCGCAAACGCTCATTTTTCGGACAGGTGTGGCATTTCGTAATGTTGAATAATTGCGAAATTTGTGTGTTTTTCTGTGTGGTTGTTATCAGCTCGTTGCTAAACAATGCATATGAAATCCTGTTAACGCACATTTTTTTATATCCATTTTGGGTAGTGAAATGCATGGGGCTTACATAAAAGTAAACTTTTGCATGGAGCAGATGCCTGTAGCAGATGCGTTTTCGTGACTTGATTCCATACATGTACTACAATATTGAAAACCAAACTTTACTTGTTTGAAAAATACACTAAAATACTGGTGTCACAGGAAACAGTGTTTTGCAATGATATTACCATCTGTCTGGAGAGCGGAAGGTTGGGGTCTGATCCCCAGATTGCATCATACTGAAAGACTTCAAAAGGTGGTTGTTACCATGCTTGGCGGTAGGCAATAAGCAAATATATAACAAGCACTTCTTGGAGTTGGTAAAGTGCCTGTGTCGGGCACATCCTTGTTAAACAGCGGCATGGTATCTCATGATGATCAGCGGCTAAACACTATAAAACTGGCATGATTCAGGGCTAGTACAAGCAGCCACATACACACGGTCATGCACGTCGCCATATAAATTAGGGCTGGGACGAGTCCAAATTTACTACCCAACCCCCTATTGCCCGACCCTACCCGGGTACCCACTGCAAGTCTCAAAAGTAGGGAACAAAATGTCTGATTGGTAATTGTTTTATGGCAGCCCTGGCTAAAACTATTTACATACATGTATCAAACAATCAGATCTTGCGTTCACTGAAGTTGACTGAAGCTTTATCTTTACTCAAACATTTACAAGTCAAAAGGAATGTGTGCATCGTCAGAAAGAAATGCGAACATTAGCGACTTGTAGTGTAACCACTTAGCTACAATAAGTTTTTGTCATTAATCAATATATCACATGACTAACCACGGGTCCGGGTAGTCCTGTGGGTACCCGGGTCCTACTCACCCGACCCGAGTACCCGAGTTACCCTTCCCAGCCCAAATATTAATGCAATAATCTTGAATGCAATGTAAAACCCAATTTTAGCTTACCTCACCTTGTAATGATGTAAACTTTATAATACAATAATATTATACTTTATTCCCCTCTTTTCAGAAAAGAATCAACTTCTACAGTGTTTGGATGAAGTATATGATGCTGCTTTAAAATACAAAAGCAAGAATGAACTGATGAAACATTTCCAAGAGAAAACCTTCACCACCGAACGAGACACGTGTGCCATCTGCCTGAATCAGATCGTTGAAGCAAAGAAGATGAAGTGTGGACACTCTTTCTGTGAGAGCTGCCTTGACCAGGCATCCAGTGTGCCAGGCAGTTGTCCTGTGTGTAAAATATGTTGTAAAGTAATAACTGGACATACGCCTCCCGGGAAGATGGAGACATGTCTTATCCCTGACAGGCTACCTGGCTATGAGCAACACAACACCATACAGATAACATACAATTTTCCGAATGGAGTTCAGTCTGTAAGTACAGGAGTGTCTCACTGTCGTTCAGTGCGATGTTTATGAACCAGAAAACAAACAAAATGTTAAAGTTTTGCCAGTGATCACTTGGGTATTGATGTTCATTATGACTATGACTTTATATTCATTAGGTTTGTATGAAAGGTCGAGAGGGAGCATTGGTGTATGTGACGTTTGGTTTATTGTAAGTTGATCATGTGTGACATTGTTTACAGTTACACAGGCTTTGGATGTAAAGAAAGACTACGCGATATTGCGATGCGAAAGGCCGTTCGCAATATTGCATTATCGTTATATCACATAATAAGGTACGGCAAAATTTGTCACGCTCGAGAGGATTTGAATACTAGTGGGTGAATTTAATTATAACCTTGTAATGGTACTCATAGTGTATTAGTATTGGATGCATCCTGGTTCAGGGCGAAATACTTGAACATAAATTCGAACGGTTTCATATATTTATGTAGATAGAAAGATACAACAGAAAGAGCATGTGTGTTAATTTCAATTTCAGCCCAAGTATGTTTGATAGGGGTAGGAAATAGAAATACTAAGGAATAAATATTTCTCTACTCTTTACTTATAACAGACACACACACATGCATGATGCATTGCACATTCATACAAATTGAACACCCATCATACAAACCAGGCGTGACATTGTGTAACTGTCCATTCATTCATTGATTCGCACTTAATTTGTGACTTTTCGTTTGTGTTTGGTTTTAACAAATCTGTTTTGTTTCATTTTAATAGTCAGAAATAAGCAGTTACGATGACATGCATCAACCAAGTCAGCGAGTCTGACTAACCAATCCCGTTTGTCGCCTTTTACGGCATGATATTCTACCCTGATATTTCATGTAACAATGCTTATCTATAAGACATGTATTATGAACATAAGGTTGAGTGTGCATGACACTGTTTTCTATTTGTGTAATCCACCTGCCCTTCCAGCCCCATAAACGAGGTCAAAACGTCCTGTCTCTGAGTAAGAGGGTATACAAGGCTGTTTTGCGATAACGCCATTTAATGACAATGTGATAGAGCCAAAGTGTGATAGTGAGATAGGGGGATAAAGCGATAGAGTGACAGTGCAATAGTAAAATCAGTTAGTCGAAATAAATGATGTTACCGTATAAGATGTAGCACATACTCTGATGGGGAGTGTTTTCTTCTATTTAGGGACTGTCTCCGTGGTCTAGTGGATAGAGTGTCGATGGTTCGATTCCTGACCATGTTAAACGCAGGTGCTTGTTATCACGCCTGGCCCTCGGCATTAATGGGTAAGAAAAGGACTGGTCGTCTTGGATTCTGATTTTTTTGTGTCTGAGCTGATTGTATTATTGTCATACAACTCCAAGACCTATTTGAAAAAGCAAACAGCTGACATAATTTTCCATTCTTTATCATGTTTATATGTACTTTGAAATGTACATGGCATATGCGTAAATGTTTAATTCCAGTGTCTTAGAATCATATGTATGTGTTGTTGTATTGAACAAAGCCTGTATTGTCAATGCCGATGCTTGGTATTACTTGATATTTACATATTTAAATAATGTGTCATAGCGATGCTATGGGAGTATAGACGTTCTGTCGCACTGTCACATCATGGTATTGGTCTATCTCATAGCAAACTCGCTCTGTTGCCATGCCATATTCAGCTGTTTTAAAGCAGCACCGCTCTGTTTTATCGCATGATAGTCTATTTTAAACCGCCGTAAATCTTTGTTCTGTTGAACGTAGCCCCAGGAACCCGTCAAGGGAGATTTGAATCCATGGTATGTCGGCACCCTTCTGCCTGCTCTTGGGTTTCACCAAATAGACAAACACGTTAGACCTGTGTCAGGATGGGTTTCCTCCATTATCAAGCAGATACGCCGTGATTTCATCGAAATACCGTTCACAGCGTCACTGGACCATTTTCAATCAATCAATCATCTTTAGTTTTTAACATTCACAGTTGCCTTTCAAAAATATCGTTACTGGTTACTTTTGAAGACTCAGTAAATGATTGATGTATGAACATATTCCCTTTGATTGGTCAAGGAAGCCCTGTGTTATTGCATATGATTCAAATATCAATGTTTCTAATTCATTCCACGTTGCCTGAAAGAGGATGATCAGTTCTACATCATCCGAGAATGGTAATGGTAATGCTTGCCAAATAATCCAATAATCAAACATACATAAACAGATGTGTTTTCAATAAGAGATAAGAAATGATTATACTTCCAGGCACCACAGCCGCACAAGGTTGTGATATGCAAGATAGGAGATGTATAAGTTGCTGCGGGTTATCGTTTTGCTCTCGCTTGTCATAACACATACAGGTACTACATTCACTGAGATCTTGGTTGACAGGACGGGCATCCCAGGCCAGGAGTCAGGTATAGAGGGGGAGATTTCACCGCCTTCCTGCCCAACAGTCCAGAAGGTCAGAAGGTGCTGGGTCTGCTGAAGGTGGCCTGGGAGAGGAAGCTCACGTTCACAATCAAGATTAATCTCTTTTTTGTTTGGACTTTGATGTTTCGGATTCCTCACAAAGGGAAGAAGCATCGTTCAGCAGACATCAACCCAAGGTTTACGTTTACAATTTATCTCTCTAATGTTACATAAGACATCAAGATTAGTTAACATGCACTAGTATAGAAGATTAAGTGTTTTGATGAAATGTAATTTATTGTACAATCATTATTAAACCACATGTATTAACATTTGCTAAGAACTGATTTTTCTATGTAGGCATGACCTTTACTGGTTACATCAGCAGAGGATTCGGTCTGAGCAAGTAGTTTTATGTGACCGGGAGAGAAATAGGTGTTGGTAACAACTTCTTCAGTTACATTGTGAGATATTGTAGTATGTTCTGAAGAAACAGAGTTTCTGTCTGTCTGTCTGTCTGTCTGTCTGTCTTGTTTAGGATCACAGCACAGTGACATATATGCCAGAACGGAGCATGTGGAATATCAATACGTAGGAAGTGTTCTCTTTGGACGTTGATTATTTAATTGAAAAATCAAAGTAATTACGGGACTAAATGCCTCATTGACACAAACACATATCTTAAAATGTTTCAGTGTCTTTTACCCTGATCCAGACTACCTGAGAACAGTCCAAGAATCACTGAGGTCCCTTGGAGTGACAGAAGCAGATCTGCAATAACCGGACCAGAGAGGCCAACCTTTACTACAGGTGTGCAGTCAGACTCTCTGAATAAGGCACATCTTCAATAAAGACACGCATTCCTCATGGGACAGAGAGAGAGGGAGGAGAATAATGTTATTTGAAGTTAGGTGTTGGTGGCTTTTAAGTTGAAAATGATTAGTTTTGTCCCACAACCCATTAAGGGCACCAGGCCACAGAGATCCTCAAAGTTATTGTAATGTAAGGTTACATTTCTAAACAAGAAGTGTGTCATTACATTTCATTGGCTAATAGAACTAGTTTCATTTGTTTGGTAATGCACATGCTTTTCATGCTGTGAGCATGCTACATGCATGATCACTTGACTGGTGACATCAGGATTCGGAACACCTTTTTTCCTTGCTGGGAATGTGAAAACCATACTACAGGTTAGTTAAGTTTGTTTTAGAAAAATTGTTTTTTGAAAAGTATAAAATATGAATATGCTCGTCAGAACACATGGTTCAGCCCATAGTTGGTAATTATAAGTGTTGTATATATTTCTGTCATTTAATTCGTAATAATTATGGTAAAGTTACAGTACAAAAAGATTTTGCTAATATCTCAATTGTAATTAAGCAGGCACTTGAGTAGTATGGGTAATGGGGGTTCTGCCGCAACTCCACTGGAGCCAGATTTATATACCTATACTGCTACTACAGGGGGAATTTTTAATGTGTAAATGCTGATGCGATTCAACGATAGTCATGAGATTGCGGCAGAACCCCCATTACTTATACTACTCACTTGCCATTTACCTTTTGTTAATGTTCCTAATGTTGTTTTGATATTGAGTTATTTTTTATGTTCTGTACACGAGTAATGTGCCACCAACTACATGATAGTAGGTAACTGGCTATGTCAGTTACAGTTGGTATATGGATTATTATATTAGATGTAATACTGTTGATGGGACCATTGTACCCACAAGGTCAAATAAATAATAAAGAACTCAGCCCAACACATTGGATCATGTCGTCATTGATGCATCCGTTACATGTGTAAACGTGTGTGTGTGTCCATCACAATTATTCACCTGATAATATTCACAGTTCATTATTTTGTTTGAAATTTCTATTCAGATCATTGAAGAGCGGTGTAATTGTGTAGCTTTTGTTTGAAGTTTCTATTCAGATCATTGTAGAGCGGTGTAATTGTGTAGCTTTTGTTTGAAATTTCTATTCAGATTATTGAAGAGCGGTGTAATTGTGTAGCTTTTGATTGAAATTTCTATTCAGATCATTGTAGAGCGGTGTAATTGTGTAGCTTTTGTTTGAAATTTCTATTCAGATCATTGTAGAGCGGTGTAATTGTGTAGCTTTTGTTTGAAATTTCTATTCAGATCATTGTAGAGCGGTGTAATTGTGTACCTTTTGTTTGAAATTTCTATTCAGATCATTGAGAGGGGTGTAATTGTGTAGCTTTTGTTTGAAATTTCTATTCAGATCATTGTAGAGCAGTGTAATTGTGTAGCTTTTGTTTGAAATTTCTATTCAGATCATTGTAGAACGGTGTAATTGTGTAGCTTTTGTTTGAGATTTCTATTCAAATCATTGTAGAGGGGTGTAATTGAATGGCAAACTGAAAATTCTATTTTGCAATGACTATATGTTAACAGGGTGTGAACTTATCTGTTAAGCTTATATTCATAGTTGTTTCCTTTTGAGAAATATACACTTCTAAAGGAACCTTCAGGTCTGTTCATTGTAAACGTATCCATGTATGCTTCAACTCAAGCATTGTCAGCTTGCCTCCGCCAATGTTTCCCAATGGTTAACCACTGTGACCAACAGAGACTTCCCTGCATATCAGGTACAGGCGGATGACTATTACTTATAGGCACTAGTTTGCTAAGTGTGATTGTGCAGTGTCTCTTCATGCATATGATATTAAAATAAAACAACACATACATGTAATGATAAGAATCAATCGTTCTCGTGACACTTTTCTTCAGTCAATTTAAACAATGACATTAATGGCCTTGTGTATATAAACGCCCATGTAAGGATCATTATATGGGTTCGGCCGCCGGTTTTTTTGGCCTGTTTACAAATACTACACTGCGACTACTCTATTGAGGTTTTACGGCATGGGTACAATGTGTGAAGCCCATTTCTGTTGCCCCCCAGCCGAGATATTGCTGGAATATTGCTGAAAGCGTAAAACCATACTCACTCATCTATTGAGCCTTGAAGTATTGCTGAACTGATCAACATAAATCAACACACCAAGTGCTGTAGAAAACAACCTTTCCATAAATGCCTTTTGTCAGATGTTTATTTAAAATCGTATTTCTGTCACACACATCTTCATGGACGCGATCAAATAACATGACACAAATCCATTTCTACAGCTCAACACCTTTGGACCACATCCGTAATCTAGTGGATAGAGCGTGTGCCAGGAGACCGGAAGGTCAGTGGTTAGGATTACCAAAATGACGTTAAAAGATGTTACTTGTTGTTACCCTGCCTGGCGCAGGGGATAAAACAAGGACTGATCGACATGGAGCCAGTATACTGTGAGTGGAGTATCCATGTTATACTGCGGCTTGGTGTCTCAGTGGGCTAGCACTGTAAAAGTGACATTTTTTTCACTCACTGGCTCACTCACTCATACACACCAATGGGTTTAAACAAAATGTTTTTTACTTCGGCTTTCCTCTGGTCAAACGTCTAATAGTATTGTGGGATGTCATCACCTATCTGCACCAACCTGTCACTCAGTTCCTGCACTGTAGTTTGAGCACGTGGTAAACGTCGGAGACGGCAGTCCATTTCTCTCGACCCGTGATGATTCCTGGGTAGAATAGGTCTTCAGCAACCCATGCTTGCCGTAAAAGGTGACTATGCTTGGTTTAAAAGGCGACTAACGGGGATCGGGTGGTCAGGCTCGCTGACTTGGTTGATGCATGTCATCGTATCCAAATTGCGTTGATCGATGCTCATGATGTCAATCACTGGTTTGTCTGGTCCAGACTCGATTATTTACAGACCGCCGTCATAAAGCTGGAATATTGCTGAGTGTGGCGTAAAACAACAAACAAACAGAACATGAGGCCATTGTATCTTGATCGGAGCTGAGCAAGGTATAAGCGAGATTGACAGTGATTCATAAATGCTTGCTCATGATAAGTGCAATCGACTCTGCTCTTTCAGAGATTTCTTATAATATGCAAATGGTTTTGTCGCTTTTATTTATTCACTAATGAAAGACGCAATTTCAAGCTCTGTTTGTCCATTAAACTCTAAATATGTTCTCTCAGCCGACTTCTATGGTATACGTGCTTTTGTTATTCATAGGAATCAGAATTTCTGCTAGGATTAGCAAAGGGTAATTTGGCTAGGAAGTTTAACTTAAGCTTCCGGTATATCGATTATCTGATTTACTTCAATAACGGTCATACAGCCAACGCACTTCCACTGATTTACCTAACTGAACTAAAAATAAAAGAATACTATTAGTGGAACTGCCTCATTTGTTTCATATTTAGATCTAGGCATAAAGATTCAGAGTGACAAGAAACTCACCACATGACTATGACAAGACGGGTGACTTTACCTTTAAGTTGTTAACTCGAGCAATATTCAAGGAGCTCAGCCGTCGTTGTTTACATATCAAAGAACGCCATACGACTCTAGCTCAAATGTTGTTTGATTAAGGTTACACCTGTGCCGCCGGTGTGGTAGGATACGTTCACCTTTCCGCACCTGGTATCATCACTAGTTCGCTATTTCATATTTCATAGTGAACACATGCTCATGATATGGTCGGAATCGTACAATAAAAGGGTTTTAGCGCTTTTTTAAAACCAGCTTTGTTGTAACCAAAACTCTGTATTTTGTAACATACAAGTGAAAATGTCCTTTCAAAAAGCCCATGGACCAAAAATGCCTACGCGTAGATGCACTCGTCTAATCAACTCTTCCATAGTTGTTGTGATTTGAAAAAAAAAATCCAATTGGAATCTTGCATGTGCCAATTTTTCAAAGTCATGGTGCTATTTTGGTTTAAGGTTGCTTAAAAAACTATATCAGTTATATCGTTATATTTATTTATGAACTTAATAGTGGCTTCCAGTAACACAGATCGTTTACGTCTTCCTAGTTCTGTGAAACCCAGGCAGGAGATCAACGATTACGTATCTCTTGAAGCGTGTGTTGAAATGACCTGACCTCTGTTCAGCGACCTGGAAACTATAAACACACTCTGTGATGTAATCATGCACGTGCTTGTCGGTGCAGCTCGTGCTACATGTTAATTGGTTTGCGTAGAACCTCAACTTTAAAATCTACAACGAGTCTTTTAAAAAATAAACCATGTTTCGGTGAGGTATATGTAAGAACGCACGAAAACAATTCCATAGTAGACCGATGAAGGCACCCAATGTACTGTATAACTGTTTTTCCAAAACTTAACTTAACCATAGCCCATACCAAATGATACATGTTATGGAGAATTTACGTGATAAATTAGGATTAATTGTTTGATGGGCATTACTTAGAAGTAGAGGCAATTTTGCTTGACAAAGGTATAAGGACCTACCGAAATGTCGCCATTACAGTAAATAAAGTTGTTATCCATAAATTGTCTCTACTTTGTAGATTAGGATTATCTGATTATTTTAGAACCTTCTACATGCTCAACAATCTGGTTAGCCTCAAATGTCGAACAAATACTTAGAGATCGAGTTCCACAATAATGGAGGGCGGACGTATTATCAAGCCTTTAAACACTACATTATTAATACCTTGAAACCAAACCTTACCTAACATAAGTTTCTTTATCTTCCCAAAAGTATTTATTTACCTATCCTAAAATTCAGAACGTCTCACTATAATCTTCCGATAGAAACAAAATATAAATAGGGAATATAGACTTCGCCCACTATATAATTTTACAACCGTCGGAGACGAATTCCATTTTCTTTTTGGGTCTGTATTCCAATTAAATATAATAAATTGAAAATGTTTCAACTTTCTGGAGAACAATGACTCCACCAAAGGTATCAGGACGTAAACATCTGTCAAGATTTATTACTAACCTTAAAAATATATTTCACCAAAGTACTTAATGATAATACCTTTGTTAATAGACATTATTTTATGATAAATATATTTTATATAAAATACAGTTAATGTATAAGCCGTCTTGTATGTAATGTATATGAACTGTATTGTAATGTATGCTTATGTACCACCGATGTTGGCAGAATACAGAATCTTGACAAAAAACACCAAAGTAACGTTTAATGATTTATTAACACTAAACAATAAACAAAGCTAAAGCATTAAGGCTTTTAAGAAAGCGATCCACGCATTAGGGATCGATGACATGTCTCAACCAAGTCAGCGAGCCTGACTACCCGATCCCTTTAGTCGCCTCTTACGACAAGAATAGTGGTGCTTACGGCAAGCATGGGTTGCTGAAGACCTATTCTACCCCGGATCTTCAATGAGATAAACATACATTACACTCGAGTACAATGTCCACATATGTTTCGTATCTTTGTTTGTTGTTTAACGCCGCACTCAGCAATATTCCAGCTATATGACGTTGGTCCGCAAATAAGCATGCCTGGACCAGAAAATCCAGTGATTGACGTTATGAGCATCGGTATACGCAATTGGGATACGATGACATGCATCAACCAAGTCATCGAGTTTTACCACCTGATCCCGTTAGTCGCCTCTTACGACAAGCATAGCCGTAAGCAAGGCTATTAAGTGACACGCATAGCCGTAAGCAAGGCTATTAAGTGTATGTTTACTAACTTTTATCCGTTTTTACGGATTAGCATTTCAACTAACATGAACAATGATAATACCATCATGATGTGGTGCAGAATTTGCATTTTAAGAACATGTGTTATATACAATAAAGACCCAAGAGGTTATTTAGTTACTGCCCAAAAGGAAACCATAAACCCAAGGAATTTAAACATGTTACACACATAAGCCATACAAAACACATGGGGGCGGTCCCTCAGTTTGAACCTTGTCACA
This sequence comes from Haliotis rufescens, assembly GCF_023055435.1. Lineage (NCBI taxonomy): Eukaryota > Metazoa > Mollusca > Gastropoda > Lepetellida > Haliotidae > Haliotis > Haliotis rufescens. The sequence continues at coordinate 218,799 of NW_025964268.1, forward strand.
TTACAAGTCGTCCAAGGCTCCACAATTTGCATTGCAGACTTGCGTCCCTAACGCACGAAGAACATAATCTATACAAAAACAAAGAGACGTTGAAGAAGATGATAAGAAAACTATTGGAAATATATTTTTCTTGGCGGACTCAACCTTGTGTGTGGTGGTGTGTCAGTTGGATTTAACGTGGCTTTGTGGTATGTCAGGTATATGCCGGCATGTAAAGTAAATGCGGGAGGAAAGCACAACGTTATGGCGTTATCATGATCAAACCCATATTTAAAGGAAGCTGCACCCCTGGTGGACGCAGCCTTAGACGACTGAGCAACCGGTTCCCCTTGCTGAACAGCAATAAAGAGGAGTTGGCAGTATGTGTTGAAATAATCTGCTTCAAGAACAAAATGCTCACATTTTTAATCACGACAATGCCAGCTGGTGTTTAGACAATAAGTTACCGGTGGCTCATCGTCCGTGCTTGAAACAGTAAATGATATTGTTGTGCCCCATAATGTCTGACAAATTTTATGTTTAAATAGTGTATTCATGACTCACTTGTATGGATATATATCAACTTGTTCCCGCTGTATGGCTGAAAAATTCTGATGCGACGGTAAATTTTAACTCGCTCACTTGAGACTGCAAGCACACTAACAACTACACATTCTCTTATCAACGTTTGATTAAACGGAATAAATAAAGCTTGTGTGGGTATTTTTCTCCATCCTTATTTGTATTGGTAGAAGGAAAATCAATGTATCCACCGTCAGTCTTCAAATGATCTCAAAGAACAGATCAATAGTCTCTACATATTGGCATATGTTTTATGATTGTATAACATTATGAGGTTATCACGCGAGTGTGTTTGGGGATAGTGAGTGAGTGAGTTGGGTTTAACGCCGCTTTTAACAGTATTCCAGTTATATCGCGGCTTGAGGATAGTAAATATCCTGCATTAGGACTTAATATTGTATTTAGCGAGCCTTTATCATAAAATGTCATTCTTTAATTCTGTGCTTGAAATCGCTTACCCTCTCTCACAAACATTACCGAAAAGTTTTCCTGGAATCCGCGCATTAATATTTATTACGTCACAGGGTAAGTGATGTGTCAGTCGGACAGCGACAGTAACCAATATAGTTCCAACTGAAATCTGTTTCTTAAGCAACATATACGCAAACCAACAACTGCTTTGCTTGCATTTCGCGGCAATCCATGGGTCTGTCCGCTTGAGTAACTGAACTTTGTCAAAGGGAAGCTACTCTAACCCTAGTCTATGAGACGTCACGACCACGTTCAGACGTTGTTGACAGTCGGCCTGTCCTGTCATAACGTTAAGAAGTGCAATCAGATGTACACACAGCGACAAAACGAAACAAGGTAACAATCCAAACATATTTCGGTCAAACCCAACTATTTTAATTTGTGGAAAGGGTTTCAAGCCGCAGAGGTCTACAAGCACAGATACAAGCTACTGATCCCGCTTGGCTAGGCCCAGTGCCATCGCAAAACTGTTTCGAAATTTATATCTCCAAAGTTGCCAAAACTTATAAAATGCCTTAGCTACGTCACAGTTAGATACGGATTTTCAGTATATTAGACAGTTCCTTTGGTAATGATAGCAATTATCCCTTTAGTTTATCCAGATTCCCGATGGTTAATTCTGACTCGATTGCCGAATGACAAGGGCGACGCCATGTTTGTTTATATACACTGAAAGTAGTCCCTACATGACCTTTGATATTTGCATCTCTATCCACATATGACCCCAACGGATATCGTTTTTATCCCTTGGCTTTATCCTGCCGAGAATCCTACCCATTATATGGTAAATATATAAACTAAGCGGCAAAAGAAAGTAAAGGTTGTCAATTTGTAATTTTCCTAAAAACAGCGATAACTAGTGGAAAGTGGGTATTGGGAATATGACTGCCCAGGAACAGGTACCAAAAAACACCTCACCCGAACGCGCCACCTTTGACGGCGCTCGTGCGGTGACCAAAAAATGGTGAAACAGGTTTCCCGCCTATGGCATAAACTGCACGTGCATGTTAGCTGTATGAATGCGTTCGTCTGCAGGGTATAACCAGACGTGATGGAAGCACACAAAAGAAATGCCACGACTGTCACAGGCGCAGAGAGAGAGCGAGCCATCGGTATGGCCGATTTACAGTAGCCAGGCTGATTCAACGGTCCAGGCAGACAGGGAGGACACAGGACAGGCCTAGAACCGGACGACCCCGAGTGACAACACCACTGGAAGACGGTCAGATACGGCTCATTCACCTGCGAAACAGAGTCGTAACGGCGACGGCGACGGCAGCAACAGCGTTGGGACACCCCATTAGCTAACCTACAGTACTACGACGACTTCGTGCTGCTGGAATCCGAGCGTATCGTCCTTTCCGAGGAATGGTACTGACTGCTCAACATCGACGCCTGAGACTGCGATGGGCGAGGCAGGTTCGACGCTGTGAAAGTCGGTTTGACTTGTTTCGAAGAGAACAAGTTATCGACGCAGAGGGGAACGTTTGGCTCCGGCGTGTATTCAAGAGGTCCATCCATTGGGCGGGGGAGGTGTCAGGGTGTGGGGCGGTATTTGTGGAGATCAGAAGACTGATTTGGTGATTATACAGGGAAACCTGAACGCTGTTCAGTACAGAGACCAAATGTTGCAGCCAGCTGTGCTTCCGTTCTTACAAAACCAACAGCAGGGGACATTGTTTTCAACACGACAATGCCAGGCCTCATACTGCAAGACTGACTCGGAACTTTCTAAACCAGCAGAACGTTGACGTTTACCCTGGCCTGCCCACTCACCCGATATGAATCCTATTAAACATCTGTGGGACCATCTTGACAGATTAGAGCACGCCATCAGCCTCCCGTCAACAGACAAGACTTGCAGCAGGCCCTGAGAGACGAGTGGCAACGGATTTCAGTCCACGTCATCAGAAGACTGACGTCATCGATGTTGCGGCGTATCACAGCACGCATTGAGGCAGCTGGAGGTCATACTTAAGGATTGACTGTGTATTTTTTTCGGTTCATTGAGGTATGAATCGAAAAACCGATGTGCAAACTGTATGAATCCGCGAATCAAAACAGACAAAAATGACGACATTGATAAACATTCCAGGTGTAGGAATACATACAGTGTCGTGACATGAATCAGGTGATCGTTTAATTTATGCACATAACTTGACACGCCTACACAGTCAGTAGCCAATCGACGGAGAGTGGGATTAAAACAATGTTTATTGACCTGTCAATTAAGTCAAGAGGCGAAAAGAACTGCAACAGTCAGACTGTAATGAACCGTATGTCCGAGAGAAGGCGGCTGTTTCAAATAACATGGTCATTTACTGCGTGATTCAAACATTACTTCCCTGATTACGGTAAAACACAGTTGGAGAAATGGTAGTTAGAAATGAAACCCGAAGACATGAAAGTTGAACCGAGGCGAGCGGGAAAAAACAGGCGAGCGAGCCTGCACGTTTGCTGTTTCATTCATTCTCGGCCTTCGGTTTCAAAGGGTAGTTTGGACAATGAATATGCATGTAAGTCGCTAAATGCCCTGTGCATGACGATACACGTGAGCAGAAAGGGAATTCCCTTGACTGTAATATTGGGATTCCCCGACATTCCGCAGTAATAAAAGTAGTGCGCCGCGGTGGGCGTTGCTTAATTTTTTACATTCATTGGGAAATGAATGCAATAACACGTGACCAATTCAGCTAATCAGAATGCAGGAATTTCCATGAACACAACGAAAACTTAATTATTCGCTATTGAAAGCAACTGTGTCGACAATGAACTTGTAGTGTGTCTAACAATTTTTTTGTGACATTTCAGACAACTTTTGAAAATGAAATTTCTTACCCCACCGTTGTTTACAAGAGCAAGGAATAGCTATTGATTAAATGTCATAAAGAGGTGCACTAAAGGCACTCATCTCATTAGAATTATCATTATATATTTATAGCTTCAAAGACCTATTTGTTGTTTCCGTAACAATAAGCACGATGAAAAGGCCTGAAGTCGTGTAGTGTAGAATAATCATCGGTCATAAATTGAAATATGTTGCTCCACTGAATGTGCTTTTGGACTAATTGAAACATGTTCACCTGAAACGCATGCATAACAAGACATATCAATGAACATTGTCAGATCCAGGACTAGTACAAGGGTAGCTGTGTGACATCTAGCAACATAATTAGGTACCTACATGAACATGCGGTAATCCGTGTATCATATTAGAAACAGCTCTCTGAATACTCACAGAATGTCGTCACCGGGAATAGTATAATAGTATTTGTATTTATCTATATCCAAGATAATATGTGGCGGGATTATGGATCGGACATTTGATATTATGAAGAAGGAGGGGGAGGTTTATGACCCCCTTCCCTCTGTCCGGCCCCCCCCCCCCCCCCCCCCCCCAAAAAAAAATAAATAAAAATAAATAAATAAATAAATAAATAATAATAATAAAATAAAATATAATGACGAAAGAAATTCAAATTTGTTAATGCATAAAAAATGAAATAATTGTAAACTAGACATTCTGGATGTGCTGAAATATTATGTCGAAGTATTCCCTGAAATACTTTTTCATACGTCTTGAATCGACAGAAATGGAAACACTCCAACAAACATCCTAGCCCTTACAGACTATCAAAGAGCCGGTTACTTAGCAACAGAATGCTTTGTAACAAAGGATCAATACGTGAAAGTATCAACACTGCTTAACGCCTGACTGGTTGAACACTGCAACTACTTGCGTCAGCATATCCCCCTTGATGTTTAACTCAATATATGTTAAACATTTTTTTAAAGCTTTTGGCAATTTCTTTTCTATTGTTAAACTGAATTGTAAGAGGTTTTATCACAAAGCAAAAATTGCACACGAATCGGCCTAACTATGTAATTGTGCCTTTAACTATTTCCCAGGTATTGTTTAAACTTACCATGTTGAAGGTTTCTAGATCATGGATGTGTAATGGATGACTATTCTTTGTAATTTCATGACTTTCTTATTACAATAGGGCTCGAATATAGGTTCGCCCCGATTTTGTTTCTAGGTTCTAGGCACCATTCCCGTGTTCGTGGGTTTCACCACAGGGGTAGACGTCTGAGACCTTGGCACAATACAATTCTAACCTCTTAAGAAACACTTCAACTTACAGACATTAAATAGTGGTCGAAAATATAGATAATACTCCCGATGCCCAGTGCACAGCAATCTGTTTTCACAGTCTAACATAGATCATCTCCTAAGTAGAGCCAGTGTGGGTCCGAGGAAAGTGTGTCTGCTGGTCCAGGTCTGGTGATGATTTCACACTCCCAAGATACGTCCTTGTAGTTTACCCCAACACAGCTCTCAGTCACGGTACATCGTTGAACACATGCTGTCTTCGACTCGGCAGAAACCAAGGCCATGCCAGCTGAATTCAGACGTTTGCCGGGTGTGATTTTGTAATATGCTTTACTGCATAGCTGCGTGAACTGCTCTGAAATATTCAGGTAAAAATATTCAGATTTATTGTGTTGACAGGGATTTATTAGGACAGCACCGATAACGATGTAAATGTAAATGTCTGTATAGCGTCCGAAGATACAAAAAAGTAGTCCCAGAATGGACTGTTATATCTACACAAGACGTGATGAGCTTCTTCTTGGCGCAAATGTCGGTATACGTAAACGGTTACAGATATTTTTTCTCTCAGTGACATTTTGTATTATTAGATTCTTCAAACAAAACAAATGGTGCTTGACTTTACCTGGGCGTATTCCGTACACTTCCACTTCACAGACAGTCAGAATGTCGTCATATTGTAAAGTCGCAGGCTTCCAAATCCGAACAAACCTCCCCGAGACTGCTGCCTCACATTCCACGGTTTCAATGGAACCAAACACACCAGGATAGGTTTTGCAAATATTGGCAACTGCTTTTGAACAACGTGATGGATTTTCTTTGTAGACCTGTATGACAAAGTCATGAAGACGCTCACCTGAAATACAAACGAAAAGACTCTTCTATAATGTACCGAACAGGATCAATTCGAGTTATTGGAACTGGAAGAACATTGGCCGGTTTATGTGGTCACCAGGAGCAGTAACTTTAACTATAAGAGGTCAACGCCGGAGAATAATCAGTCTCGATTATCTGCGGAAACATATTCAGTTGTGCGAAAGGCAAAATTGTGGTGAAAATTATATGAATGGATCAATTATAAGATTATAAAATTATGAGGAAATGCCAGCTGTGAAAGACAAAATGAAATATATTTTCTGGATTTGTAACATGAACCAGGCACATGCTAGCTTTAAATTGGAAGAAACAATCTTCCATATATAAAAGGACACATACTCAACGGCAATAGAAACACAAATTTCCTAAATGTTTAATATACCGTCAGTGTTACGGCAATGTGTTGTGCTGCTGGAGATAAGATTGAGTGGACAACATGTGTCAAAACAGATTCCGAGCTATAGATGAGGCAGCTCGACGGACTATCATCAGTGATGATATAGTCGGGCGACACCTTGCATCTATGGTCTACACCAGAGGAAAACCATCATTTATCACAAAGGCAAAGACGCTTCAACTAAGTGCGCCCTTGACCGACAATCGTACGGACATGGCAGCAATCGCCTGGTGCATTTCACGTACTGCAGGTGTGTTGCGGTTGTTGACTGGTTTTAAGCCCATTGTTGGTGTACAATGTTGTGATTGTGACTTGATGGTGAATGGAATACCACTGAAACAATAAACAACTCGTCTTTCACCCATCATGCATTCAAACTTACCATAAGCCTTTTTGTTTGTTTGTTGTTTAACGCAGCACTCAGCAATATTCCAGCTATATGACGGTCGTCTGTAAATAATCGAGTCTGGACCAGACAATCCAGTGATTGAAATCATGAGCATCGATCCACGCAGTTGGGATACGATGACATGCATCAACCAAGTCAGTGAGTCCCTTAGTCGCCTCTTACGACAAGCATAGTCACCTTTTACGGCAAGTTTGGGTTGCTGAAGACCTATTTTACCCGGATCTTCACGGGTCTTACCATAAGAGTTCCTGTTGTAAATGGTAACGTTATGAACTTCATATTGTCCAAGAAGATCCACAACGAACCATGGAGATATGTCATTGTGTTCAGTACCAGTACAGACGCCGTCCCCCCAGACTCTTCCAAGGTTACCATCTACAGCATTGTCGACGGAAGTTGATACACTTTTGCTAATGACGGTGCTCATCCAAGCAGGTTTGTTCAAAGCAAGGTTAGGAGTACAGGATACATATACTGAAACAGAATAATTAACGAATATGTACCGGATATTAAATTATATTCATTCCCATATTCACTCTTAATACTCTTATCTCCCCTTCAACCTTAACACAAATTAACAGCTGTACCCCTCAGTTTTCATGCCCACCCCAATACCAAACTTCAAATCATTCAATTAAGAATTGACTTTCACTTTGTGTGAGTCCATTAGAGTGTGAGCCTTCAGTGAGTGAGGGCCAAACTGCATGAACGTCAGAGGTGAGGTGAGGCGAAATGGGGTTTAACGTCGCGTCCAAGATTATTGCACTTATAGCGACGTGCATGCACTCGTATGTATGTGTGTGGCTGCCTCTACTAGGCCGGACTGATGCCGATTTATAGTGCTAGCTCACTGAGATACCATACCGCAGTTTAACATGAATACCCCACTCAGACACAGTATACTGACTCCGAGCCGACCAGTCCTTGTGTTAGCCCCATTAATGCCGAGCGCCAGACAGGGTAACAACAAGTACCATATTTTAACGTCTTTTGGTATGACGCGATCGGGGATCGAGCCCCGGACCTTCCGCTCTCCGGTCGGACGCTCTACCATTAGACCACGGAGGCGGTCACATGAACGTCAGAGCTTGTGACGACGGTTGAGACAAACCCCTTTCCATATTCATTAAAAACATCTCTGCTAAACCCGGCAGTCACACGTCACATTTTCATTTCCGTTTAAGCATATCTTTGTATATGTGTAATGAAAATAGCCGGTCATTTAATCTCCAATTTTTAAATGAGTAAATGGCAAGGCGGAATTCAAAATGATTTAAGAAAGAAGAACACCAGTATACTTCAGATCTTCAAAGAGTATCAAATGAGATGTGAAAGCAAAGATAATGTAATAGTTACATAAATGTTAAGTATGCGTATTTAATAATATGATACCTGATTTAGAGAAGTAGGTAATTTCTTACCAACTAGATCCAGAAACCACAACACCAGACACTGGACTTGGGTTTTCATCTTATAGACATTACTTATATGAACATCACTCCTTTCCCGCAGGTCTTTAATAGCAATTATACTTGTTTTCCCTCGTGGAATACTTTGTATTTCTCGTCGCCCATGGATACATCTCACGAGTGTTCCAGATAATGGCTCCTTTGAATTCATGCGTTAGATGTCTTCAATGAGCAAACACAACTTTTTTGTGATAGTCATGTGAAGAAGTCGCGTAACCATGGATGTTCACACAGAAAAAAAGCTATTCAATGATCGATTTTCTGTGGAGATGAACTTGAAATTCGCCCCGATTAAGATCCTTGGTATATCAGCACCATACTCATCCTCGTAAACGCCCGCGGCCTAAGTTAGATTGGCCAGGACACGCTTACCCTTTTCTGAACACCCTGTTACACCAATGACCCCATTCCTATAATTTTGACCATTGATTTCCCTATTATGTCCAGTGGAATCTGTTTCGGCGGAAAATCGAGACTAGTTGTTCTCTGGCGTTGACGTTTTCTATTTACATCTATGAAAACTCCTACTCACTCCCTTGGTATATTAAAGAAACTGTCAACATACCCCCTGCAGTTATTTTGTAGCTGTCATACCCTTGTTGACAGGTTTAACATTATGGCGTATCTCGTTTAAAACATACTTATATATGATAACATATCTGTAAATATCCCCTAAAAGTGAGGTACAGGACAATCATGTCGTGTGTGGTGTCATTAGTTTACATGTCCGGTTTATAATTCATAAGAATTCTAGTTTTGTCCCATTAATCACTATATGTTTAATTATAAGTTTGAAGGTAAATCGGCCCATCAACTATTATTAACTAGACCTACCACCTTCAGCTAGACCAAATACAATTTCTTACTTTAATCATCTGTATAGAAACATATGCATCAAAACCTTTCATTGTCAGCATGATACGGTGGCAAAGGTCCAGACGTTGTCAGCCTTAAGGAAGACAAGGGACACTCGTTTCATCATAATGGGAATAGATAACGTCAACGCGAAAATAGCCAGTCTCGATTATTCACCCAAACATATATCATTTGGAGTAGGAGGCAAAAATAGATGTTGAAATTATATGAATGGATGACTGAAAATCAGTGAATGAAACAAGAATAGCATTTATTCTTACTTATTATATATATGTTCCAGGAGTGTTTATTTGATGGTACCTTATTATTTTAAACAATAGAGCTATCATAAAATCATTTATAGCGAGAATACACATCATTGTTTTTCAATTGTGATAAACAATTATCACGTTATAGTTCACAATGCAGGATATCATTCTATAGTAGGTATGTCCAGGCTCCAATAACAGCATAGTTAACGTACGTGTGTGCCAGGATATATTTAGGACTATAGGAATGTGGGCGTATTTTGCAAGTTTGATTGCAATAGGTTCACGTTTGCTGACAGGTAAAACCTACGTACATTTGATTCTTCACTTAAGGTTCTCGGGGTGCTGTGAGCTATTACGTTGACATATTAGTCTAAGATTATATTTTTAGTATACATAGAAACATAGACAATAACGTGCATTACTCTGTGGCAATGACGTTGTTTCCCATTAAGGCATTCATAACTCCGCAAACCTAGATAACCACTGATTGAAACAAAGTATTCAAGAGCTTCATGTCTTATGTTTAATGCTTACAATGCTTTCCCAAAAGTATTCCAACAATCGCGTACAGTATTACTATTTCATGAAGACTCAATAATTGCTTTGTATTATGGAAATGTATAACCGTGACAAACATGCAATCGACAATGACACGACACCATACATGTTGCCAATGAGAGATTACCCCAGGGAGTAAACTGAATATCACACGCTCTCGCTCTTTGAATGTATTTACTTGGCGTAAGTGAATTAGGACCGTTGCTGCTCAGCTAATGAAATGCCTATCACCAGATTAAACAGAAACGTGTAAGAGGGCAAGGACAGCGTTGCCCACACAGGTGTCCGAGTGGTCGTGCTTTCTAGGGTGCACTCGAATCACAGCTTCTCACTAATTATCCTGAGTTTGTCAGCATAAAATTGTGTTTGTTGGTTTCAACTGAATAGCTGAAGTCTTCGACATAAATCACTTTCCTCCCGAATAGCTCTAATAAAATGCGGTGTATGTTTAGGATGGCGTTAAACCCAACTAAGTCAAACACCTTTAAACTTGCAGTATTATTAACGTTGTATGTATGTTCGGGATGTTCATTATTAAAGAAACAATGTATGTTTTAGGCCATCTAAATGATAGCTCATGATTGTTATAATTCGCCGTTGATTTTCAAATAGAACAAGTAAAATCCATGCAGATTTTCTTCGTAACTGAGGATGCAGCAATAAATTACGATGTTCACTATGACCTCCGTTTTGCCAAGTGTTAATTATGGGTCATACATAGAAACTATCAATGTATTCAATCTGAATTCCACCAGCTTTAAACCTGGCAGCTAATTTCCAGTTATATTACGTCGTGTATGACAGAGCCTTGAACAGGACACTGGTGGCCGATATGATCAGGCTTAATTGTTCACATGTTCACATATGACATTGTCTGCGGCTGTACCATGACAAACTAATCAGTTTCTCAATATCCAAGAAAAAAAGCTTTTCACATTTCACAATTTGTAGGTGCAATCAAGCAGGCTCTTTCTGCGAGGAAATCAAAGAGCTTCATACGACTCTGGGCCAAAAATTGTTTGACCAGGATTACAACATTCAAGGTCTTAAAGTTCAGCTCTTAAAATGTTTTAAGATAGACATGTGTTCCCGTGTTTTTTCAGGTGAACGATTGACTTTCCTTAGCATGTGTTTTTGACGGAGGTGTCTAGCCGGGAGAGCCACATTTCAGAAATGGCTATTGCCGGTAGAGCCACATTTTCAGCTGAGTGCATTTCACCTAGCGGGTAATTAATTAATCCGATTACCGATACCTTTATATGAGTGTCCCACATTTAAATTACTAAGCGTGGTGTTCTTTAGAGATATCTGGAGGAGGGTGCAAAAAGAAGGTCCGGTGATGGACTATAAGGAGGATGAGGAGGTGAAGAAGCTGGTGAGAAGAGCTGCTGCCCTCCCTCTAGTACCTAGACAAAGTGGATGATGTGTGGCTTGATGCTATTGCCGACTCTCCTGCTGGCCCTAAAGTGACTGCCTTCATGGACTACGTGACAACCAGTTGGGTTCAAGGAGGGGCCTTCATGCCAGAGATTTGGAACCATTTCGAAAACCAAGACCACCGTATCAACTTGCCAAGAAGTGCCACCCGAACATCTACGAGGTAGTGAAGCTATTTCAGCGAGAGCAGTCACTCAAAGAGGTTGCGGTCCTGAGACTCTCTCACCAGTGGACAGAACCTTCACGAAGAAAGAAGTACAAGGCAATCGATACACGTATTGCGTCCCTCAAGATCTAGCTCCTGAACCAACACCTGAGTGAGATGGAATATGCTCAACACGTGGGCGACCTCCTTCATCTGCAGTAATGACATTAAATCCATTATGATATTCATATGCTATTCATATTTATCAATGTAAAGTTTTGATGAATATGTTATCCTTGTTGAATAAAAAATGAGAAAACAAGACTTGTTTTGTTATATACGGTAACCTGTTAGAATCACAAAGCATGTTTTGACAGCATAGCCGCGAGAGCCACATTATACAATCACGCAACCATAACCATTGCCGCGAGAGCCACATCTATTGGGCTATCTATTTTCGAAATGTGGCTTTGCCGGCCTGTAACCGTGACGGATGCACGCTGTGGGGCAGGATACGCTCACCTGTTGGCGAACATCTGAGCCATTTGTTTGTGAGTCATAAACAGTGCTTATGATCGAGTTGGAATTTTTCAGTCGACTCTTATCGATCATAATTCTTGTGGAAACTGTTGTATGTCTTTTATGAATGATTTATCAGGTATTTACCCATTTCGTGCGATTTTATGGTGTATGATTCCTGATTTTTCATAGATAAATGTAGCTTTTGAGACATATTTAGCATGTCTGTGACAACTTGAAAATGCAAGGGATTCACATTTCCAAACACTCAATGTAAGATATCAATTTTCCCCCGTGAGCAACAACTTGAAAGAAAATCATAAAAATGTATCTGAATAAATAATTGCTTGTTTTCAAATTTGGTGTGATGCAGAGATGTAAGAAGGATCTGCCCGAGGATAAGTTACCGTTAATAATTGTCTCCCTGTGTGACCCGTTATTTCCTATCATAACCGATGTAACTGTCTGATGTGACTGAGCATGTTTTAATTTTGGCTAGTATTGTGCACACCCACCAATAGTTTGAGTGATGACGTAAATATGAGGCACCATAATTTCTCATAATCCTCAGCGAGATGGTCTAGACAGTTGCAAATAGTATTGTTATGCAAACATATGTTTGACAGATCCCTTTTAGATGTAACTTTGGTGTATTTTTATGACGTTCTTGTACATATTATAACTTGTTCTGGTCACTATAATTATGTCTGAAATAATGCTGACGAGACGTTAACTTTTAACTCTCTCTCACTCAGCCCAATTGTGTGTTCTGGTTGTTAGTGGCAAATGTTTTATGTTCGTTTGAATTTATGAATCAGAACATAACTGATGTTGTTAATAGTATGTGCACCAATTATGAGAGATGTGAAATTGAGGATGAATTCTTATTTAATTTTAACAAGTATTCCAGTTTAAGACCTACACATCTTTCTTTCTTGAATAATGACTACTTACCTGAAATGTTACTGAATATTGTCAACTCACAAAATGAAAATGTTACCCTTTCAGTTGCCATTTATCTAAACAGGTTTTATATCAGATTTAAGAACAGATAATTTCTCTATATTCATGTAAAATATATTCTGTTTCAGTACTAATTGTACTTCAGGCCATACGGCCCATAATACTGAATAAACCTGTCAGTCAGGTCACACATTGTGGACACTCCACGATGATCCCCAACTCTGCCCTTATGACAAGAACTGGCTGCTTTTCTACCCCTACGCCACCACGAGTGAGTGCTAGAAGAAGAGAATATAAGTGACATTACATAACTAATATTGTCTTGACAAATTGAGGGATTGATATTTTCCCAACGTGTTATTATGATAATTCAAGTCTGTTAGTCACTTCCTAACCTAATTCCAAAGCATTGCTTCTCAACATGAGAGATCACATAGTTGTCTATAATTACCGTATTCGACGTAATATGCGCCCAGGGCGCTCTCAAAATTAGAAATAGGGGGCTCTTATTAGAATATTATTTTGGTGGGAAAAAAACAGAGTTGAAAGATAAATTTCGTGGTTTATGCTGTATATTTTTCTAGAATTTAATTGCCCATAATTAAGGGTGCATATAACACACGAGTGCATATTGTACGCGAATAAATAAGTCTTGTGAACATTGATCAATCGGAAGGGCCGCTAATTGGGATTGTTCACTAGCCAATATATTAGCAAATACCGCCGTGGGCGCTTATTAACGTCGAATACGGTAAATAAAGTAGCTGCAGTTACAGCTTTTTTTCATAATACTTTGATGTCAAATGTGGTGTATTGGATTATAATGTTATGGTTACAAACATCTATTAAAAGTATCCATAAATCACTTGCAGCGCTTTCAAAAATATAAAGAAATGCATTTGCGGAGCATCGTCAACAGTTGCTGAATAAAAGCAACAAAACTCTTTCCATATATATCGATTGTACGATTCCGACTTTATCACGTGTTTATGAATCACTATCAATTGGTGATGATACCAGGTGTTCGTGAAACGGTTAGCGTAATCTGCCCTAGCGATGACACCCGTCATAAACACGTGCACAGGCAAGTCACTTGTCACTGATGCGTCATCTCGGAAATGTCTTCTACATGTCTACCATTCAACTATTTCCGTGCTTTACTGGGGCCTTGAATGTTGTAACCTTGATCAAACAACTTCCGAGCAAGAGTTGTATGACGCTCTTTGAAATCTTCGTAGCATGCTCGATTGTACGTCAAAAGATGTGAAATGTAGACACCAAGGGCTGGAGCTGCAGGAATATTGCTCTGCATAATGGGAAAGTTGACAATAGGAAAGTTGAAGTCATCCCTCTTGTCATGCAGTCTCGTGGAGAGTGTTTTGTCACTCTGAATCTTTATTCATAGATTTAAATATAAAAAAATAATGCTTAAAAATATTCTACAACTAAATATTACTTTTACTTGCCATGAACAGATCCAAGTCACATTATGCTCCTACAGTCTCGTGAGGTTTAAGCTCCATATGTGTACATCGTGAATCAGTGAAGAACATTCTAAAAGAGATTTGTAGTTTAATCACTGATCGGTTTCTTCGGAAGGAAATATCGCCTCAATTGTCTCATATTGCTGGCTTGATACATCATATACACACGTCGTCTTCGTCGAGCTTGTGTCTGGGAAGACAATTCTTACAAAAATTCTTGAACATAGGGGATCTTCTAAACAGACTCTCTTGAAGTCGAAAGTTAATTGAACAAATCGACCAGACGACGAATAAAGTGAACTAAAAATGATAGATGATTATGAAAAGGATCTTTAATTTGCAAATATTGTGTGTTTCATTTCCCATTCTCCTTCAGCGATTCTTACACGAGACAAATGGAAAACAGACAATCCCCTTAAGCCTTCTTTCTCTCTTATGAAAAAAACCGTACAGCCTTCTTTACTGATTACGTTGCTTACCTTAAAGCAATTATCTATGGTAAGCAATTATCTATGCATCTGAGTGTTGGAAATCAAAATCATATCTCCGGGTATAACGTTAATTTTTATCATGTTCAGGAACCGCTAAAACAAAATACTTTTTTTTTTTTTTTTTAAATTCGAGGAATAAAAGATTCATAAATGACGCTAACAAACGATTATTTGTCAAATAGCAATTTCTTTGAAAGGTCAAGTTGTCTAGCGCGATTCAAATAACTTCATCTTTTACATCTTCTATTCGACATTTCCTGCATTGAATAAAACACCACCATCATTTCGTATTTGTTGCGAGTATCGATATAAATAAGAAATTATTATAACTCCTTTCAAGGATCTTATGGTGTATGATTCCTGATCGTTTCATGGATACATGTTCCTCTTGAGACACTTTGATCTATTTTCCTCGCATAGAAGTGCCTCTTTTGTCTTGAGAAAATGAAACATAGTGTCTCGGATTGTCACGTATGCCAGTAATCTTCATTGTTAATGATTTTGTAACACCTTACAATAACCCTGAGACAACATTTGGATGTCTACATACCAATATAATCACTGCCTACTGTTGAATTTAACACTATATATCTGCATTGTGTAAACAAGGCACGAGTTTATATAAACAGATCAATTCTTTGGGATGTTGTTTAACACGATCTTAATAAGGCTATACGACGGTGGCCATTGGAAGATACCATTGAAATATTTATTTACAACATCCGCCTTCATCTTTCCTTTGTGATAGCATTGCTATGCATATATTATGAGAGAAACACGATGCAGTGAGCTATCTGTTTGTCCAACAGATTGATGAAAGGGAAGCACAAAACTCACATTTCACATTGACTCATCAAATAGTAGACAGAACCGGAGAAGGAGGATCTTGGCATTGTATTATCAGGAATGAAGTGGACAATTTTAACTATATCGTGCCGTCTTATATTTATGATGTTAGTCTGTTAAAAGGTTGGACCCCTTTAGCTGAAGCACATTCGGGCATGTTCAGTGGTTGGCAACAAAACTGGTATTTGTGGACAGGCAGTCCTGCAATTTCGTTTTTTTACCTGTCATTTGAAATCAAGAGGGAAACATTTCAAATCTCACGGGGCAGAAACCATTCTTCTAAGTATAATTAAGATTTGATTGGCATTTAGCTCCTAGATGGCACAAGATGACATGGATCATCAGCTTCTTCATTACAAATGAATCAATTGCTTGATAACGATGTTAGAATCTCCACCAAACGGCTATATTTTTCATTGAGAGTTTAATCGAAGATAACGATGCTTGATAACGATGTTAGAATCTCCACCAAACGGCTATATTTTTCATTGAGAGTTTGATCGAAGATAACGATGCTTGATAACGATGTTAGAATCTCCACCAAACGGCTATATTTTTCATTGAGAGTTTGATCGACTTGACTATCTTGCCATTTATTACGTATAATGTGATGTAGAATTTGGCCTTAGTTACATAAATATCACAAGTAACTTTTGTTTCGACTTCCATGATTATTCGCAAAAACAAATATAAGGCCCCAATGAATGTATAATTTTGTTCAAGTGTTACATTAGGAACAAAGGGGTGACTTACAACATGTTCAAGACATAAACTATCTAGGTAAGGCCTAAACAGCCGCAATCTGTCAACAGTGTCCTGTCCATTTGGTGAGTCTTTATGATTATACGTTTAATGAATTGTAAACATAGTGTTCAGCTCTCAAATTCATTTCGGCTGTAGGCGATCGTCGTCTTACCTCAGAAACCACTGCATTACTGAGCTTACACCCAACATGGATACTCCCTACAATAAGATGTGAAAAAAGAAAGTAAATTAAAATGAAAGCGTTTGAATTTATAGTCATAAATACCAAAGTGAGCGTCTGCCTTGGCGCGTTCTCCTTGGTATGTCAGTCAGTCGCCATTAACATTTTTTTATAATGAAAAGTACATAATCAACGTGTAATCAGAGATCATTAATCTTAGGAGGACAACAATTGGAATCGTTCATGCATTAAAGAAAAAATGATTATTTCACTATTTCTCAGACACAGCAAGGTCTAGATTGAATATGAGTTTTGGCAACATAAAGGGGTTTATGGAAGTTTGGCCATGTCAGTAAATTCAGTATATTTTAGAAAAAAAGGTAAACATTTTACTTTATTAATATACTCTTTAAACTGTAGGGGATCATGAAATTTAAATGTAAATACCAAATATTTGAACAAATATAAGTATTGATGACAAACACCAATACACATCCTAAAGTCTGCACGCCACACAAGTCCGTTTGGTGTCATTCCTATTTTGGCACTTTCAAGGAAGGCCGATAATTCTCTTTGGACCATTTCTTCTGTCAATCGTATTGATTTCTGTGATGCAGTTGTGATTTACTTGAATTCATTAATTAAGTGTGATTAGTAGACTATAGAACAATTACCAACACACCAAACATGTTGATGATGGACCCCGTTCAGGGCGTCCCGGGTCAACAAGAAAAGAGGATCGATGGATCAGAAACCAGGCTCCTCGAAATCGAGCTCAAACGGCGAATCAAATTGCTTCACATTTTCATGAGGCCACAGAAGTACGAGATACGTTCTAGGAATCGTCTGCATGCAGCTCATCTCCATGCTCGACAACCACAGGGTGTTTCGCTCCATTTCAAATCATCATATTGCCAATAAACGTCAATAGTGTACACAACGTCGATACTGGGGTAACGTAGCTGGTCATGTGTCAATACTAAGCAGTGATGTTAAAAGTTACCAATGCCCAGGCACAAACGAATAACTAGCCAGTCAACTTTCGATGGTGCTTTTAATCCGAGTGAAAGACCATAGGAAATGCAATGTTTTGATATGTTATTACTATATTATAATGTTGTGTTGCATGGTGGTATATTTCCCAAGGAATGAACGTATGGTGTTATATTGTCTTTGGTATAAATGTTTTGGTGGAAACCGCTGGGAATATGTCTGAGAGAAATGTGACCAATGGGTTACTGTTGTGGTCAGATTCTGAGGACTTTTTATAGACAAAGAACAAGCATGGATTATGAAACGGTCTTTTATTATATTTCATACTAAATACAAGTATTCATAAATATTTGTCTTTTGGACGTTTCTATTGTGACTTCATTAATTTGAAAGCTGCCTTTGTGTACAAATTAGGTTTACAATATTAAGTTTGGCAGGGTAGCGTCAGGGGTAGATTATTCACGAAAAAGAGGTTAAATTGTGTGATTACGTGACGATAATATATAAAAAAAATTCTAATTACTAATTCTAATTACTAAAACTGGTCCGATAGTTTTTTTCAGATAATGACTACTAATGTAATTAGAGAAGTATCCCAAGACAATCAAGTTTATTATTCATCTACATTTGTCAGTATTAAAGACAGACCAGAACCGGGCCAACTGACAAGCATAGCAAGTTTAATTCAAGGTACTCAATGCCACAGAGAGAGACTCCTACAAGGTCCGGTGTTGTCACTCCCACCAAAAACACCCAAACACTTCCGTTCCATAAACATTAAAAATAAATTAATGGTGGATATATGTCTAGCAGTTAATCACATAAGTAATTACATGGCCATGAAAAAAATGTTACTGAGTAAGTTTGTTTGGAGTTATATACCAAACATATCTCCACAACCACAAAATCTATTCCTTAAAAGAAATCAGCAAATGACAGTGGAGCATAGTGTCTCTGTAAGGAGATCGAAAAGTTGTTACTAGCACAAATTTAATATTAAAATGCTATGAAATACTATGGGTTTCAGTACAATAGTTTGGCTGCGTAGGATCTTAGAGAAAACACTTATAGGCGACAATATGTACTTTTATTTCAAGGAACTGAACAAGAAGCAGAATGCACTTATTTAATTCATTACACATTTGTATTGTGTGAACAAATAGTGTGAGCTTGCCACCTAGATCTTACATAGTGAGCGAGCGAGTGTGAGTTTAAATCCTATGTTTGCAGTATTGTTGGTGAAGGACAACACAAAGTCTAAACACCTTACCAATGTTCTCACAATATGTACAAGAGTCACAATGTGAATAGCGATTTTATAGTCATTTCTTAACCGTTTGTGATTTCAGTTCATATTAGCCCATGTAGGGGCACGGGTGTCCAGTCGTCTAAGGCGCCGCAATTCGGCACGCCAGAAACTTATGATTGTGGGTTCGAATCCCTGTTCGCCCCCGTTATATTTCTAGGTCTGTCGGCACCAAATGCGTGCTCGTGCTCGTGGGTTTCACCAAAGTGGTAAACGTCTGAGACCTGCATCACTTCGGGCTTTCCTCCCACATTAAGCTGACAGGCCGTGATATAACTGGACAACTGTTAAAAGCTCACTCACCCAGGTCTGTTAAAAATTGAGAACGGTAAGGACAATGTACTTCCTCCTTCCAAGAACTGCTGTAATTTTATTTTTCTGAGTGCCGAGTTAATTGAGGAGCGAGTGATTGTAACATGTGTCCTGTTTAAGTGAAGATGGTTGTTCGTTGCCAACTGACCGAGACCCGAATATTAAGAGGCTGTCATGATGCTAGCACAATGATCTCATTCACGTTATCATGTATCTAGTGTTATATGTATGTACTGTATGTATGTGTATCATAATATTTGACTTTCATTTTGAGCAACCCATGCTTGCCGTAAAAGGCGACTATGCTTGTCGTAAGAGGCGATTAACGAGATCGGGTGGTCAAGCTCGCTGACTTGGTTGAAGCATGTCATTGATCCCAACTGCGTGGATCGATGCACATGATATCAATCACTGGATTGTCTGGTCCAGACTCGATTATTTACAGACCGCTGTCATATAGCTGGAATATTGCTGAGTGCGGCGTAAAACAACCAACCAACTTTCATTTTGCTTTGACTCTGAATCAGTTGATATCAGTAGAACTGAAGGTCCTCTCTTTCTATCTTTGTATGACGCTTGGCACACATTCATTTGAACACATCTGTCCAACACCTGTTGTAGATGCAGCTACTTGAAGATTTGGATTCGATTTAGTGATGGTTATGTCAATCCCTTGAAGTTCAGCCAAGCTTGTATGTGATTGGGTATTCTGTAAAATGGTATCCAACTTGAGGCTTTATGACACAGTAATGGACTAACTAAAGAAACCTTATACTCACGGTGAAAGTAAAATCTGTAAAGTGTTGTCAGCAAGTACAGTGGATCAGGGTTAATGGTCGGGTGATGATCGGTCTCTTGTAGGGCTTCCTTATCAGTAAGGCTCGCCAATACCCCCTGCTTGACGTTTTAGTTTTTTGACGTCGAGGTATTTGTCACTTGAATCCAAAGACAGTGTTTACAGTACCCGTTGACTCATGATCAAACATATGATTTGTTATATTGTTTATTCTTGTTTTATTAAATATTGCAAAACATTTAGCCATTTATTCTCCTTCGCTCAGCATACTGGAACAAATCGTAGAAGATTTACCATACTTCACCGTAACAACATTGTTATGCGTTTTGTCACGTAGTTCATTGAATGGTGAAAGTTATTAATCTATACATATCCCTTCATGCATATTGGCAGAAAGTTTAAACTCTTCTTACAAAAAATGTGTTCAAAGCATTTACATGCTACTCTGAAACATAGAACATATATTGTATGTCGTATCCTTCAAGTTTTCAAATATGCAGAGATGACTTGTTTATCTCTCTCTAGTATCTTTTCAGTTGGAGACATCGACCATCCTGACTTCAACTCATTTTCAAATAGTCTCACGGTCGTGTCACTGTAGTCAACAAAGTGAACCTCTCGCAGGCTACCCCCAATAACATTCTCGTCAAAACTTTTAACAGCACGCACGTAGGTCTCAGCACACTGGCGCGCTGAGGTAACCATGACAGCTGAAATGTAAGCAAATAATCATAAACAAGCGAGAAAACTAGGTTTGATGACATGTACAACATTGCTTTGGGGATAAATCAGTAACCAGTATCATTTCTATGTTGAAGGAAATTCCTTTGATATAATGATTTTGTGCATTCAAGTCTCAATGGTGATTAATTTGTAATTTCTGCACTGGAATTAGACATCGTCTCTATCTGGTTAGAATAACCATGTAAGGCTATATTGACAAGTGAAGTGGGTTTTTTTGGAGTGACTTGAATCAGATCGATTAGGACTGCTAATTAATGCGAGCATAACACCTTAACAAACAAAAGGGCAATTGCACTGTAAACGATATTCCACGTATTTATTCTTTGTAGGTTTCTATGGAAAAATAATAAAGCGTCACATGATTTTGCATCCTTAGTAAATTGATGATTTCTAACAACTGTCCCCATAACGGCTAAGGAAAGAACAGTATTTATGAGATGAACAGATAAGAGAGAATAGGACACACAGGAACAACGTGTGTTCTAATGTACCTGATGTAATGACTGGAATAGCAATCGAAGTACATCTTCTATTCCAAACTTCACAAAGACATCTGAGAATGGTACTGTGCAGGTTCTCCAGATATTTGGTAGCTGCCGCCGTTGATGACAAACCATGACAATAAATGACTAAAGTCCCTCTGTCATCACCACGACATGTTACCGTCAAGTCTGTGACTGGAATAGGTGATTTCTTCTTAAAGATTTCAAAAAGCTTTCTTCCATGCACAGCATCTTCAGGAAATGGATCATTCCCTTGCATAAGAGTTTCGTTTGTAGGATTGACGATAACATCAACTGACAGGCTGTCCAATGCGGCTGTGTATGTTTTGATTGTCAGTAGTTTACCCCTCATTGTGAATCCTTGAACCTCTGGAAATGCGACATCTGGTTCTCTAAACCTCATGAGCCCATGTGAATTTCTATACTGGCCAAAGTGTTTTTGTATTCGTCTTTTTGTTTTGTGGAGTAATTCCCATTCGGACGCAAAAATGACAATTTTGTTCTGCGTCTTGAGGTACTTTATATAAACGTTGTCAACAAGAGCATCTTGAGTAGCTGCTTCCACTTTAACATGCTCAGCTTCATCAACACTAAGTTCATCCTGTAAGATCCCCTGGATTCGTTGAAGTATGTCTTGGACTTCATGGTTGTTCCTGGTAAAACTGATCCGTCTTTGCGTACCTGAAACCTTCTGAACATCACAATAACGCATTAGCTTATCTTCGCCAATGAGAGTTTTCAGTGCTTCAAACTTAATTTGATCCACAGTGATGGGTTCATTTGTATGTTGCCTCCGGAACAGTCCTCTCAGTTTCCCGTTCATAGTTCTGTGGAGCAAACAGAACTATATTAACATGTTTTAAGTAACAGGAATTTCAAAATTACACCAAAGTAACATCCACAGAACGATTTGATTCACAAACATGAATTACATGTATCATTAAATTAATTTAATAGGAACATAATGCATAGATATATACATGTATGTTGTTGATATACACTCAGAAGTTTATTTGAAACTAATGTATTCAGGACAAGTACCAATTTAGTCTTGTTTTGGTTTCATGAGTTTTTCAGCGGAATGAATTGTGCGTCGCGCCACATGAAGCTTTATCAGTCATTAGTCATGGATCGACTCAAATTCGACAAATTCAAACATCAACGCCTGAGTATAACCAGTCTCGGTTATCTGCTAAAACAGATTCCATTGGGCATAAAAGATCACTGAACAGCGAACGGCGAACACAAGCACATATGTACATTGAAAGAAGCACCTGGAAAATAACTCTAACACGACAACATATTCTTACTTTCGGGGATACCGTTTCCTTTCTTCTGCCAGTGTAAAGTAGTGTAAATGTCACAGTCCACGGTTATGTCTGTCAATACGTGGAGACCGTCATACGATGTAACATATTCACAAACCGAAACAAGGAAACGCCCCTCTGATACGCTATTAAGGGGGAGTAAGTTTTTACAGAGAACACCTGAAGTTACTTTTTGAGTTGTGTTAATAACAAGTTGTGAGTTCGAATCATAAGAGCATAACAACCTTTTTGTAATATTTTTCATCAGTCTTTACATAATACAAGCCACGTCATCATCATCATCATCATTTAATAGTACAATTATCTATAATTATAAGCATATATTCATCTCTGTGATTGAGATCTCTACTGTACTTCGAAATTGGAAATATTGTATTTTTGCAATGTCATAACTTATACTCTTCTAAAATAAGGTGGGGGCACGGGTGGCACAGTCGTCTAAGGCACCGCTGTGCAGAGTTGCGTCCCCTGGGTACACCAGGAACCTATGATTGTGGGTTCGAATCCCGGTTCGCCCCAATTTTTTTTCTAGGTTTGTCAGCACCATACCCGTGCTCGTGGGTTTCACCGAAGTGGTAAACGTCTGAGACCTGCATCACTTCGGGCTTTCCTTCCAGTTGTGCAAGTGTCTGTTGCGTCTAATGAGTTAATCCCACAGATGCTTTATCGGGTTCATATTCGGATATCTGGAAGGCCATGGCAAGATATTGTGGTCCTGTCGAACGCAGTTCGGTGCAAAACGGTCATTTCGTCGTCGGTACACACACTGTCTTCCATCTCGGCGGTAGAGAAGAAATTGTGATTCAGCACTGAGCCATACGTATACTTGCCGCCCTGTCCATGCGTGTACGGTGCTGCTCCATCGAATACGTTGTCGTTGATTAAAACATGAAAAGATTTGGAAAATATCTGTTGACACCGAGTTGGCGGTGCACATGTTTTGCAAATCCTGCAATCGACCAAAATCTACATGACAGTTTACGAATCAGATTTCGATTTCATTTCTCGATTTTGCTTGGACTATGCATGGACTCGTTAGTCCAGCCAAAATGTAACTCCATTGTGTCCCTTGGGCATGCCAGAAACCTAT
Organism: Haliotis rufescens; assembly: GCF_023055435.1. NCBI lineage: Eukaryota > Metazoa > Mollusca > Gastropoda > Lepetellida > Haliotidae > Haliotis > Haliotis rufescens. The sequence continues at coordinate 242,663 of NW_025964268.1, forward strand.
GATTGTGGGTTCGAATCCCGGTTCGCCCCTATTATGTTTCTAGGTTTGTCAGCACCATACCCATGCTCGTGGGTTTCACCGAAGTGGTAAACGTCTGAGACCTGCATCACTTCGGGCTTTCCTCCCACATTAAGCTGACACGTCGTGATATAACTGGAATACTGTTAAAAGCGGCTTTTAACCCAACTCACTCACTCACTCTTGCCTCGGGAAGGTGTCGTCGCATGGCAGGTGTGCCGTCAGGAAACAAATACATACTTTTTTATTAAAATTGTGTGTGGCGGATGCTACCGGTAGGGCTGGACATGCCTAACGTTTTCTTGGATATATTTTAATGTAACAGCAGTTTACATCATACCAATGACAGCAAAAATGACAGCAATGGAGCAGTTTTGTGCCAATTCGAGTCTGTTATTCACAAGTACCCTTGCACTTATTGGCTGAAGCGCCACATAAATATATACCACATATGGACGATCGTCTCAACACCACCGTCTGTTGCATACCATGGGGACTCGGCTGAGAACATGCCCCAACACTTGGTTCTTGCAAAGCGCGATATATGAAGTTACGTGAAATGGGGATTAACGTCGCGTTCAAGATTATTGCACTTATAAAGCGACGTGCTTTCATGCGCGCGTGCGTGCGTGCGTGCGTGCGTGTGTGTGCGTGTGTGTGTGTGGCTGCTTGTACTAGTCCGGACTTATGCCGATTTTATAGTGCCAGCCCACTGACACTGCAAACACGAAAACGTCGTTTTTTTCCGTATATGGTCATTGGACGGAAAAACGACTAAAAATTCATTAAAATTGATTAATTGGTCAGCGTCTAGAAAGTGTCCAGAAAAGGGTCGAGTTTTTCTTGAAAGGCGTAAACACTGACTACTTCCACATTCCTGGGGAAAACCCTTGGAATTCCCTGGTACGAATTCATACAGAAGCGTGGTTGCAAGCCCATTTAAGGATACCCTCGCTACAACCCATCCCAGAGAGAAAAAACACGAAAAAAAATCCAAACTGTCGCAGTGACAATTTACAGAAATCTATGAATTTACCTTAGTATCTATTTGACACATCTTCACAATCACCTTTCAATGATCGGCCAATTGATCAGTGATGCCAAAGGCTTGAAATAGCCACAGGTTAATTAACAACTTCGAAAATATCTCCCGTCACGTTTATCGTGTCGGCCATTTTGACGTATTGTACTTGATGTAAATGTATTACGACGCTCTGTCATTGTAATTGACTTACTTAGGTAATTCTGTAAAAGATCATCTCATCTAATGAGGATATTGTTTGGAATATATTTCTTGTAAACATACTAAAACATATGTTCCTCGCTGTGGGGGGAACTATTTTATTCCGGGGTGGCCCATTAAATCTAGTAGTAAGTCAAGGCACCATGCGTGGTCTGTTATAATTTTTATGTGTTTAAATTACGATTTGGGGCGTTAATAAAATACACTGACGCAAGTACAATGTATATTCTATTTAAATCAATTGGATAATTGAATATGCTTTAAATTCTTTTACATATTACATAACATCACTGCACAAAATATGAACAGTTGCAGTAACACACTACGGTAATCGCATTAAACATTATTTTCAGTATTTCAGTATTTCAGTTATATCATGGTGTATCAGACTGATGTGGGATAAAAATCCGAAGTGGTTCAGGTCATCCAATGGGTGTTCGGGAAAAGGTGATGAGATACCATGCAGCATTTTAAACTGAATACCCCATTCATATACAGTATACTTACGCCGAGCCGACTAGTCCTTGTTATAGCACCTTAATGCCGAGCGCCAGGCAGGGTAACATCATGTACCATCTTTTAACGTATTTTGGTATGACGCGACCGGGGATCAATCCCGACCTTCCGCTCTCCAGGCGGACGCACTATCACTAGACCACGGAGGAGGTCTGCCCTATTAATGATCTGGATCGGGTGGTGACTTCATAGACTGCATGTCATCGTACCCACAGATGCGTAGGACAGTTCTCTTTACTTCAGTCACTATACCGCCAGGCTCAATTTTAATTTCAAGTTTGGTTTCATTTTAGGTTCCTCGCGAATACGTCCACAAGATGTGAAGTCAAAACGGCACACTAGTGATGAAGATTATATCCGTCATGACACCAGGTGTCCTGCTGCATGAGCCGATGATTATGATCTCAATCACTGGATTGTCTGGTCAAGATTATTTACAGACCCCCGTCATATAGCTTGAATATTACTAGTTTTGGTGTTAAACAACAAACAAACAACATTTTCTGAAATAGTTTACATATACAATGTATACAGATGAATACCTTGCATGCTTATAAGTGAATACCTTGCATACTCGAGTATTTACAGACAGCCGTCATATAGCTGGGATATTGCTGAGTGCGGCGTTAAACAACAAACCAACCAACCAACCTTGCATACATATTATGAAATATTTAACTTAGGAAATTAGATGAATACCTTGCATGCGCATGACTGAATACCTTGCATACATTTTATGAAATAGGTTACACACTTATAGATGAATACCTTGCATGCGTTTTATGGAATACCTTGCAAACATATTGTCAAATATTCTACATACGTATAGTAGAATACCTTGCATACATTTTATGAAATATTTTACAAAAATAAGTGTATACCTTGCGTGTATATAACTGAATACCTTGCGTAAAAATATTATCAAATAGATTATGTATAGTTGAATACCTTGCGTACATATTATGAAATAGTTTACACACGTATGGTTCAATAGCTTGCATATATATTATGAAATATTTTACAGAAAAAAAGTGTATGCCTTGCGCGCATATAACTGAATACATATTATGAAATATTTTACATTAATAGATGTATACCTTCGTCCATCTAATATGTTGATCTTTCTGTAAGTTTTTGTTTGTTTGTTTGTTGTTTAACGCCGCACTCAGCAATATTCCAGCTATATGACGGCGGTCTGTAAATAATCGAGTCTGGATCAGATACGATGAAAATATATGTAAGCGAGCCTGACCATCCGCTCCCGTTAGTCGCCTCTTACGAAAAGCACAGTCGCCTTTTACGGCAAGCATGGGTTGCTGAAGACCTATTCTACCCCTGATCTTCACGAGCCCTTTCTTTGAGTATACAAACTCCCTTAACTACCTGGAAAAACAATTTTATTGTCGCAAACGAAACATGTGGGTTTTAATTTTTTTTACAATTTGCAAAAAAAAGCCACAAACTCGAGTTTCATAAATCTCCTGAACTGCATTCACATTCACAGCTACATTTCAGTTATGGCTCAATATGGAATAAACGTAGACCCTACTATTGATCCTTGGGAAAGAAGGCGTGTGTGTGGGTGCATCAATACTCCCCCTGTCGTGTTATTAAATACTAATGAGATGGAACACCTTCGTCATCACATCCTTCTCACGACGTGTCTGATCTCTTATCTTCATAATCTAATAAAAAAACGTTTCCGTAGCTGTTCAAACATGCAATGATAGATTCCAATACCATCAATTCTTCCACCTCAGGCTACCTGCTCTAATATCACAGTCAAATCATCCACCCAATATGGCACACTCACAAACGTCCGTCAATTTGACTATTTACCGACAAGATGACCTCCCGTTTGATATAGCCTGGACCAATTGACCAGTTTCCAAAACTAGGGCAAATTAGCCCTGCATCTGAGGCAGTTTCCCTTGGTGTACAGTTTCACATCAAACGCCGTCTACGATTAAATGACGTCAAGACGAAATATATTTGGGAGACCTCTCTTTGATTGGCAGTAATAGAAATATGAGTCGCCTAGTACCAGTCAATATCGTTTTGTTTAATAGAAAGTAAACGTCCTTCAGCACACTCTTGTTGCTTAGCGTTCACAGCTTTCTTCTCATTCGGTGACCGCCTCTGTGGTCTAGTGGTAGGGCGTCCGCCCTGAGAGCGGAAGGTCCAGGGTTTTATCCCGTCATACCAAAATATGTTAAAAGGTGGTATTTGATGTTCGGCTCGGAGTCCGTATACTGTGTCTAAATGGTGTACTAATGTTAAACTGCTTCATGGTATATCAGTTGGCTAGCACTATATAATCGTCATTGTCCCGACAAGTACACGCAGCCACACACGCACGCACGCAAGCACGCACGCACGTCTTTATGACTGCGAAAATCGTAAACGCGAAGTTAAACCGAATTTCATCTCACCTCTCATTCGGGACTAAAATATGGTGACGCTTGGTTTCTGATAGTATTAAGAGTATTCACTTCTATTTCAACATCGATTTGAGATGAATGTGATGGACATCTGACCTTTTATGTTTACATTTGATACGTATTGATTATCAGACTATATATATCTAGATTAGTCTGCTGTAGAAGTGTCAAACAGGACCTAGGTTTTACGGCCTTGTTACGTTTGCGACAATGAGTCTGTATGTAATTACAGAAAATACTGAATAAATATATGGATCGGTATGGCTTAAATCTATTTTCTGCGAATATTTTATTGATATTTGAGAGCAAAGATTTTAACCAATCTCACTTACATATGAGTCTGGACAGACGTCATGATCATCTGTGATGTGTCTAGTCCGTGGCTCTGGACAATAGTGTGTCTCTGTTCTGTGGCTCCGGACAACAGTGTGTCTCCAGTCCGTGCTTCCGGACAAAAGTGTGTCTCTAGTCTGTGGCTCCGGATAATAGTGTGTCTCTAACCTGTGTCTCCGGACAATCGTGTGTCTCTAACCTGTGTCTCCGGACAAAAGTGTGTCTCTAACCTGTGTCTCCGGACAAAAGTGTGTCTCTAGTCTGTGGTTCCGGAAAATAGTGTGTCTGTAGTCCGTGCTTCCGGACAAAAGTGTGTCTCTAGTCTGTGGTTCCGGAAAATAGTGTGTCTCTAGTCCGTGCTTCCGGACAACAGTGTGTCTCAAGTCCGTGGCTCCGGACAATGGTGTGTCTCTAGTCTGTGGCTCCGGAAAATAGTGTGTTTCTAGTCTGTGGCTCCGAACAATAGTGTGTCTCTAGTCCGTGGCTCCGGATAATAGTGTGTCTCTAGTCTGTGGCTCCGGACAATAGTATGTCTTTTGTTCATGGCTCCGGACAATAGTGTGTCTCTAGTCTGTGGTTCCGGACAAAAGTGTGTCTCTAATCCGTGGCCTCGAACAATAGTGTGTCTCTAGTCTGTGGCTCCGAACAATAGTGTGTCTCTAGTCTGTGGCTCCGGACAATAGTATGTCTTTTGTTCATGGCTCCGGACAATAGTGTGTCTCTAGTCTGTGGTTCCGGACAAAAGTGTGTCTCTAATCCGTGGCCTCGAACAATAGTGTGTCTCTAGTCTGTGGCTCCGGACAAAAGCGTGTTTCTAGTCTGAGGCTCCGGACAATAGTATGGCTTTTGTTCATGGCTCCGGACAATAGTGTGTCTCTAGTCTGTGGCTCCGGACAATAGTATGGCTTTTGTTCATGGCTCCGGACAATAGTGTGTCTCTAGTCTGTAGCTCCCGACAATAGTGTGTTTCTGGTCTGAGACTCCGGACAATAGTATGTCTTTTGTTCATGGCTCCGGACAATAGTGTGTCTCTAGTCTGTGGCTCCGGATAATAGTATGTCTCTAGTCTGTGGCTCCGGATAATAGTGTGTCTCTAGTCTGTGGCTCCGGATAATAGTGTGTCTCTAGTCTGTGGTTCCGGAAAATAGTGTGTCTGTAGTCCGTGCTTCCGGACAAAAGTGTGTCTCTAGTCTGTGGTTCCGGAAAATAGTGTGTCTCTAGTCCGTGCTTCCGGACAACAGTGTGTCTCAAGTCCGTGGCTCCGGACAATGGTGTGTCTCTAGTCTGTGGCTCCGGAAAATAGTGTGTTTCTAGTCTGTGGCTCCGAACAATAGTGTGTCTCTAGTCTGTGGCTCCGGACAATAGTATGTCTTTTGTTCATGGCTCCGGACAATAGTGTGTCTCTAGTCTGTGGTTCCGGACAAAAGTGTGTCTCTAATCCGTGGCCTCGAACAATAGTGTGTCTCTAGTCTGTGGCTCCGGACAAAAGCGTGTTTCTAGTCTGAGGCTCCGGACAATAGTATGTCTTTTGTTCATGGCTCCGGACAATAGTGTGTCTCTAGTCTGTGGCTCCGGACAATAGTGTGTTTCTAGTCTGAGGCTCCGGACGATAGTATGTCTTTTGTTCATGGCTCCGGACAATAGTGTGTCTCTAGTCTGTGGTTCCGGATAATAGTATGTCTTTTGTTCATGGCTCCGGACAACAGTGTGTCTCTAGTCTGAGGCTCCGGACAATAGTATGGCTTTTGTTCATGGCTCCGGACAATAGTGTGTCTCTAGTCTGTGGCTCCGGACAATAGTGTGTTTCTAGTCTGTGGCTCCGAACAATAGTGTGTCTCTAGTCCGTGGCTCCGGATAATAGTGTGTCTCTATCCTATGTCTCCGGACAAAAGTGTGTCTCTAGTCTGAGGCTTCGGACAATAGTGAGTCTCTAGTCTGTGGCCTCGAACAATAGCGTGTCTCTAGTCTGAGGCTCTGGACAATAGTATGGCTTTTGTTCATGGCTCCGGACAATAGTGTGTCTGTAGTTCATGGCTCCGGACAATAGTGTGTCTCTAGTCTGAGGCTCCGGACAATAGAATGTCTTTTGTTCATGGCTCCGGACAATAGTGTGTCTCTAGTCTGTGGCTTCGGACAATAGTGTGTTTCTAGTCTGTGGCTCCGAACAATAGTGTGTCTCTAGTCCGTGGCTCCGGATAATAGCGTGTCTCTAACCTATGTCTCCGGACAAAAGTGTGTCTCTAGTCTGTGGTTCCGGACAATAATGTGTCTGTAGTTCATGGCCTCGAACAATAGTATGTCTCTGGCCTGAGGCTACGGATAATAGCGTGTATCTAACCTATGTCTCCGGACAAAAGTGTGTCTCTAGTCTGTGGTTCCGGACAATAATGTGTCTGTAGTTCATGGCCTCGAACAATAGTATGTCTCTGGCCTGAGGCTACGGATAATAGCGTGTATCTAACCTATGTCTCCGGACAATAGTGTGTCTCTAGTCTGTGGCTCCGAACAATAGTGTGTTTCTAGTCTGTGGCTTCGAACAATAGTGTGTCTCTAGTCCGTGGCTCCGGACAATAGTGTGTTTCTAGTCTGTGGCTCCTAACAATAGTGTGTCTCTAGTCTGTGGCTCCGGACAATGGTGTGTCTCTAGTCTGTGGCTCCGAACAATAGTGTGTCTCTAGTCCGTGGCTCCGAACAATAGTGTGTCTCTAGTCCGTGGCTCCGGATAATAGCGTGTCTCTAACCTATGTCTCCGGACAATAGTCTGTCTCTAGTCTGAGGCTCAGGACAAAAGTGTGTCTCTAGTCTGTGGCTCCGGACAATAGTGTGTCTCTAGTCTGTGGCGCTGTACAATAGCGTGTCTGTACTCTGTGACTCCAGAAAATAGTCTGGCTATTGTCTGTGGCGCTGAACGATAGCTTGTCTCTAACCTGTGACTCAGAACAATAGCGTGTTTCTAACCCGTGACTCCGGACAATAGTTCTGTCTCTAGTCTGAGGCTCCGGACAAAAGTGTGTCTCTAGTCTGTGGCTCCGGACAATAGTGTGTCTCTAGTCTGTGGCGCTGTACAATAGCGTGTCTGTACTCTGTGACTCCAGAAAATAGTCTGGCTATTGTCTGTGGCGCTGAACGATAGCTTGTCTCTAACCTGTGACTCAGAACAATAGCGTGTTTCTAACCCGTGACTCCGGACAATAGTTCTGTCTTATCTGTCTGATTTGTGCCTACCACTGATATGTATAAGCGACAGACTTCCTTTGTATAGCATGGGGGTAAGAGTAGTAGGACTTGATCATATCGTTTGCTTTTCTCTGAAACCTATCGTCTAACGTTCCAAATTAGACTCATTCAAATTTTCATGTCAGGATTCACACGTTATCGAACCAACAAGCACGTCACACACCTAACGGAATGGTTATAAAACAATCTCGCTGTAAATCCGTAAATGTTCATTACTTAACACACATCTGCCACAGATGGTACAAATATATGATAGAGATATACGAGTTTATTATTTTGAATCTATTTTATGGGTCAGCAGTATGTTGAAGGGCGGTGGTATTCTACAATTGGTAGTAAATATTCACAAGTCCTTATATGATATAGAAGTACTATGCGTCCACGAAAATGGGTATCATCCGCATATGGTCCTTTTTTCTGGACACAATTATATAATTCATATTACAATGATTTCTATGATAAAGTGTACAACCAGAAAGGTACGAGTCAAGCATTATGTTTAGAATTATACAGCGTGTTACATAACATGGCAAAATTGTTTCCTGAACATATATGTTTCCTACTATTATATAATATTACTCTGTATGTCTGGCCGGCGGTATATTTAATATATTTGCCTTATATCTTCAAGGGTTGATGAAAAGTTGTGAGGTGTATTGGTACACCATTAACAGTTTTCATTTATTAAGTGCACTACTTTCCATGCTTACATGCTGCATAAGAACAAAATACACATCCAGGCAGTATATTTCTACAGGCAACAAAGTAACGTGGTATTTATTTCCTGTTGATGAACATTGACACAATTGCCTATCGCGTCGTCATGAAGTATCTCCAAATGAAAGGGCTAACTCCAACAGCCATCCATGCGGACATGGTGTCAACTTTATGTGATGATAATCCATCCTTTGCGGGGTGAGTTCAAGAAGGGAAGAGAGAGCCAAGGCTCCAAGATCCAAGATCAGGTCACATAGCTAATAGGAATGAGGAATGAAGAGGGCATGACGCTTCAACACGCTGGATTCCAAGACTTCTGACTCCTGATCAGAAACGGGCCACGTCAATCATCACTCGTGAGAATTTACGTTGGTCTGAAACAGACCCAGCTGATCATGTTGAATGCTTTGAAACCATGGATGCTTCTGGGGTTCAGCCAAATACTACACAACAGTCAAGGCAGTGGAAACATCTAACATCTCCTCTAAAGAAGAGAAAGTCTGTTCCATCAGCTGGAAAGGTGATGGCTTCGGTTTTCCGGGATTCCCCAGGACATTGGTATATCTGCGCGTCTGTTGTCTCCAGGGTTGCAAAGCAAAATTGTGACATGCTCAGTATCTCGCCCCTCACTCGTTCACGAACTCGCCTGTTCACTCGGACACTAACTGTCCTATTAACTATCTGACTCATCCATCTATTAAACCCTTTCTAAAACAATCATCCACCTACTTGCTGATGAACTCGTCTAGTCACGCGCCCACCCACTCATTCGTCCACCAGCTCTCCTACCAACTCCCTCACTTACTCGTCCACAAACATGTCCGCTTACTCGTCCACTAACTCTCCTATTAAATCTCACTCACTCGTCTACTAACTCTCCTATTAACTCCCTCACTCACTCGTCCACTAACTTGACTGCTTACTCGTCCACTAACTCTCCTATTAACTCTCACTCACTCGTCCACTAACTCTCCTATTAACTCTCACTCACTCGTCTACTAACACTCCTATTAACTCCCTCACTTACTCGTCCACTAACTTGTCCGCTTACTCGTCCACTAAATCTCCTATTAACTCTCACTCACCCGTCCACTAACTGTCCTATTAACTTTCTCACATCCTCATCTACAGTTATATTAAGTCTATCACTTCCTCGTCGACTAACTATCCTGTTAACTTTCTCACTTACTCATTCACTAACTCTCCTATTAACTCTCTCGTTTCCTCGTTCCCTAACCCCCGTACTCTCACTCATTCGATAACTAACTCGCGCACAACGTATTGCTCATGAGGGCACGGGATGCTCAGTTGACCAAGGGACTAAAACCGCCCTCTTCCACTCTCCCACCCATCACCATCGTCTCTCACTCCCCATCGTCACTTCACCTATCCGTTTTCCTTGTCTTGGAGGACCCGATTCCCTGGTCTGTCAATGCGCTGTTCCCCTGGTATGCAATAAGCTGTTTCTCTGATCCACAAGGAGTTGTTTCATTGGGCTGTAAGGATCTTTACCTGGTATGTCTGGAACTGTTCCTCTAACCTACAAGCAGCTGTTTCCCTGGTTCTCATAGAGATGTTACCCTGGTCTGTCAGTAACCGTTTCACTGATATGCAAGGAGCTGTTTCCCTGGTCTTCAATGAGAATGTTTCTCTGGTCTGCAAGGAACTGTTTCACTAGCCTGCAAGATAATTCACTGGCCTCCAAGGAAATGTTTCTCCGGTATGCAAGGAGCTGTTTCCCCGATCTGCCAGGAGTTATTGAGCAGTGCAGTGCAAGATACCCCGATTTCAATCAGTGTTTTTTTGGATGTAACAGTTCTTAAGTTGTATTTCCAATCACCCCAAATCAAGATAAACGCATTTTCCATGTAAATATCTAAGCCTTTCAGATTGTACACGTGTTAAACCAACACCTTTAGGTAAAAATACCTCTTTAACAAATCGTTAAAATATCTAGACGTCCTTGAAACTTTATTACTATTCTTCCGCTCCAACTTCCCAGACCTTTCAAAAGCGATATAATTTTTCATTATGTTGACAATATGCATATGGTAGCAAAGGTAATGGTCATAAACGCCACGTTTAGTATGCTAACGACCAGGTAATCACTAACATGGTCGGAGCTTTATCTATGAATAAAACATAGGGGCAATGAATAAAACATGGACACATATATTAAGGGGATAAGAATAGGGTTCAGGATTAAGTACTCTTGGGCAATACAGTAGACATATAATTACATCCTGCCATGTCTGAAAATTCATAAGGAAAAAGTTTATCTTTTAGATACAGAATTACACAAGTGATCGCTATTATTGTTTAAATGAAGTCTGGTGCATTACAACTATCTTACAATTACATATTATTCACACATCAATTTGTTTCTATCTTTTATTATATTAGATCGTTGATATCCTATTCTTAATGGGTTGCCTTAAATATCAAAGGTTTAGTAAAACGACACTGAAAGCTTTGCTGCGCTTTTGCTATCAGCGCGTCGTGTTTCGAAAAATTAATACGATTGTAGTCTCGGGTTAAAGTAGACCAGACTTATACATTTAAATACTTGACACGAGTAGACATAGGCACCCCTGGTAAGAATATAGGTCCCCATCATCCTAAGCTTGCCGTTAGAGGAGACTAAATGAACCGCCTAGTCAGGCTCGGTGACTTTGTTGAGTACGTTTCATCGCACCCCGATGCTCAAAATATCAATTACTGTATTGTCTGGTCCAGAGTCTATTACTAATAGGCCGACGTCATGTGACTGGAATATTGCTGAGTGCAAACAAAAGATGTTTCGTGGAACGTTTCTTTTGTAAAATTACAACTCGCGGTTGATTGGACACTTTGTTTCCTCTTTGAAAGCCTGATTATTTTATCATCTTTCAATAATAAACATGAAGTTATCTTTACCAAAACGGGTACCTTAGCAGAGCTTCATGAACTAAATGTTGTATAGCTGTACAATGTATCTTCAACAATGCCTTAAAAGTGGTTGATCACATGGTCTACATCACCAAAAATTGTTTTTAGCTTTCAGTTTTGATAGTTTAGAGTGAATTCCTGCATGTACTGTAGCCAATGAATTCTCTCATATGTTTCAGATATACTATGGATCATACGAGAGCATGATTCTTCAATTCATTTACGAAATTTCGAACAAGTATATCTTCTTATATCAATTGTATTTTGAACAGAGGTGTCGATCACAAGCATCTCAGTGTGTTCGCGGGATCTGGTGACAAGAGAACCAAGTTATGACATCCACAGATTAAAAGGTTGTACTTCTCTTGTGCCGTTTATTGACGTTTAAACAACGGTTGAGGATACATTCAATATACCCATTTAAGGAATCAAGTCTATCAAGTGACTAACACCATCCCCATGTAAGGAATCAAGTCTGCCACGTGGCCTTCACTACAGCCATATAGGGACTCAAGTCTACCACGTGGCCTTCACTACAGCCATATAGGGACTCAAGTCTACCACGTGACTTACACCACAAACGGGCAAAGTTTTCCGTCATTTCTCCATTAGAAGTGACCTTGGATTTCGTCCATGCCTCGATCGCCGTTCCTCCCACGCGTCTTTGGTGACATTCCACGTAAATGCCACCGTGTGGGTGGATAATGACGTCGATTTTGTGAATTTAGCGAGTTTGAAAAAGCAATTTGAAGGGTAAGCATATTCAAAAAACACAATGAGAGTCTTCTTGTTCAATATTATTAGGTTTCAACACATTATCAGATGGGTGACTAGAACAAGTAACAAATATATATTCGGACACTGCGTCAAGTTATACACTTCTTTGGTCCGAACTATGGAATAATGTAAGGGACATTCTCGCGTTCTCGCAGTCTCCCAACAGAGACGAACAATTATTTTTTTCCACACGGTTTTCGTCATGTTTTTCTTTTCTTCTTATTGTTTTGTTTGTGAGGCAAAACTGTTTTATCCAGGATTATACGAAACAAATTGTGATTATTTTCCACAGAACAACGCTCCCCCTAGATTATCAATGCTCGGTCGCCTACCACACTCTGACAACATGACTGAGTAGTGAGTATGAGATTACGCAGCTTTTAGCAATATCATTGTGCATCTATGAATCCCATATACCACTTAAGACAAATCTCAAAAGCATTGAGAAAAGGATGCGATTTGAAGCTATATTGCTAACAAATATCGAAACATATAATCAATGAAGGAAATCTTTACGTAAAGAATACTTTTTTTAAAAATGTTGAATTTGAGTCCCGTATATCCCCTCAATAGACCCACGCAACCCGCTTACAAATCATCAAGACAAAGATATGCATGTGAACAAGGCAAATCGTGCATGCAAGTCAAGACATACATACAAGACAATGCATGGATATAAGTTAATTATTGCATATAGGACAAATCAGAAATTCACGGATATGACACAGGAACTCGATGATAGCGTGTTGAGCATAATATAATCATATAGAATAAAACTACACCCTTCTATACTAATATATATGTATAGAGTGGTGGGATTGTTTTCTATGCGAATATATTATGCTCAGAACGCAATCATCGAGTTCCTGTCGGCTATGTGATCATAAAAGGTAAAATATACATACAACTTCAAGGCATGCCATCCATACAAGGCAAGTTATCCATACAAGGCAAGTTTTCCATGCAAGTCAAGTCATGCATACAAGGCAAGTTATCCATACAAGGCAAGTCATCAATACAAGGCAAGTCATGCATACAAGGCAAGTCATCAATACAAGGCAAGTTATCCATACAAGGCAAGTCATGCATACAAGGCAAGTTATCCATACAAGGCAAGTCATCAATACAAGGCAAGTCATGCATACAAGGCAAGTCATCAATACAAGGCAAGTTATCAATACAAGGCAAGTCATGCATACAAGGCAAGTTATCCATACAAGGCAAGTCATCAATACAAGGCAAGTCATGCATACAAGGCAAGTCATCAATACAAGGCAAGTTATCAATACAAGGCAAGTCATGCATACAAGGCAAGTTATCCATACAAGGCAAGTCATCAATACAAGGCAAGTTATCCATACAAGGCAAGTCATCAATACAAGGCAAGTCATGCATACAAGGCAAGTTATCCCTACAAGGCTAGTCATCAATACAAGGCAAGTCATGCATACAAGGCAAGTTATCCATACAAGGCAAGTCATCAATACAAGGCAAGTTATCCATACAAGGCAAGTCATGCATACAAGGCAAGTTATCCATACAAGGCAAGTCACCAATACAAGGCAAGTCATGCATACAAGGCAAGTTATCCATACAAGGCAAGTCATCAATACAAGGCAAGTCATGCATACAAGACAAGTTATCCATACAAGGCAAGTTATCCATACAAGGCAAGTTATCCATACAAGGCAAGTCATGCATACCGGGTTAATCATACATACAAGTCAGCGACGCAGACTGCAAAGTACATTCCACACCAATGCACTTTGGTAAAGTTTGTTCAAGAATTATCTCCCTTAAAGAAATGCACTCATCGCATGCATCACATCGACAACATCCTTGGATTAATGCATAACCAAATCCAAATGACACCTATCATCATTATCCATTGACATATTAACCATGGCCTAACCAATTTAATACCAAAGTAAATCTATTCTTCTACGTCTAGCCATCAGACGACAAATCATAAAAGAAAATGATTAATTGCATATCCAGGAGCTCTTTATCGGCTTCCTCAGCTGCAATAGATTACGTGGAATCTGAAATTAACACTCATAGACGACATTAAACACACAGCTATCGCATATCGGCATCGTGGGCTGATAAAGGCGACAAATTTACTCTAATAATCTACAGTAATTGGAGTATCGCTATCGGCGAACGACCCTTGTTTACCGAGTAGCCGTTGTGAGGTTGATCTAATGTCCGTAATATGACGTGATTTATTATTATTGTATAATGGAATGGTAATCACTCACTGCTGCAATGGCAAGTCCAAAACACGGCATGGTCAAGCAGTGACCATTACTACCACAGGTCATGGACTCTATGATAGAGGTATGGAATCGATAGGCAATATTGTCCTACAGGGAACCATGCACTGGGTGATCTTGGCTGCGATACGTCCAACTGCTGTCTTTCTTACTCGTCTGGAATCAATCAGAGGGGACACTGGAGCCAGTTGACCATTATCTTGAGATAGTCCCGTTACAATCCATTAGCAGACTATATAAACATGCACAGTTGTACATTTTACCGTTATGATACTTGTCACTCCTGATGGGAAAAGACCATTCTAGATAGGCTCGTAGGCTCCATACGAAAGCTCTTTGATTCATCAGTTATTCTTCACAGCGTCCCAAGAGTTTATCAATTAATGATGATTGAGAACACTTACCATTCACCCATTGCCTCCCCCACTTACTATAAAGTAATATTAGCATAGATAATAACATATATCTGTGTTCATATGTTGCATATAAAACTATTCCCGTACGAGGTAATTCAGATAGCTTTGGTGATAAACAACAGCCTATTGTTTAGGCCTTAAGGACTTGTTCTGTCCAGTGTATCATATATGTTACACATTTGTGTGTTTGAGCTGCGATTGACATTAGTACCGAAAGGAGTGAGTGACTATTTATTTGCGACGTTATTAGCAATATTCCACCAACATCACGGCAGGGGACACCAGAAAGGAACTTCACACAGACACAACTGTGTTCCAGCTGTGGAAATAGTTCCGTGTATACAATGCCATATACCCTCAGGACGGCCGGGGATTACATTTTTGGGGAATTAAGGCCGTATCGGAAATAGGTTAAATTGCCAGTTTCTAGTATGCAGTCACAGAGATAATACCCTGAGGATCTCCAAAATGTATTTGGAACTTTGGGAAACGTTGACTTTTTTCTTACTCTCTGTTTGGAAGTGCAGAGGGTATACTGTGGACCAGAAGATATATGTCGCATGTTTATCGAAAGTTTGGTTCAGGGATAATGTTTGCTTGAAATAGCTTTACAGTTATATCACAACGTGTCAGTTGATGTGAGTGGGGAGTCCGAAGTGATGCAGGTCTTACACCGCTTACCACTTTCGTGATACCCAGTAGCACGTGTATGGAATTGACAATGAATGGCCCTCGATGTTAAGGCGCGCGTTCATGATTAGCGGTGATTTTTGAGTGAGTGAGTGAAATCGCCTTCGGCGTGACGATTGAACATCTTATAGCCGAGTGCAGACAGGCTGTACTCACGAATAACATCTTCGGTGGATTTTGTTTTACTCTTCTCTTATAACCCTAAAGCAAACAGAAACTGTTACTATTATTTATCGTTTACATATTTATATAGAACGGTCGGGTAGCCTTGTGGTTAAAGCGTTCACCTTAATGTCTTTTTGTGAGAACACGTATACAGACTCCAAACGGCGTTTTCTATGTGCCTACGTGCAGTTGTCGAGTTCGCCGCTTTTAGCAATATTTCAGCAGTGGGCTTCAACACGCAGTGGGCTACCCATATTTGGGAATGAAACCCATTTCTTTGGCGTGACGGGCGAATGCTTTAACCGCTAGGCTACCCTACCGCTCTCAATGGTAGAATGATAAATGCGCATTATATCTATTAATCTGTTCGCCCAGTTTCACAAGATCGACTCAATTGTATCGACATCTGAGTGAGTTGGCTTTAGGCCAAAAGAAAATCGTGTTCCTCATAATCGCCCGACTCAACTTTCGGTTCCATTTCGCATTTTGTTATTTTCCATTCCGAAGTCCACCTTTTTTACGTAACCCGCCCTGACTTCATGCAATACCGTTCGTGATATTGCAAATCAGGAGCATAATATTATAGATATAACTCGTCTTACATTTTGGAAATCGAAACAATAATTATAATTACAATTCGACTAACCTACAATATATTTTCACAAAGTGATGCCAATCTCATTAAAATCAGATCTTAGTTCTCGCTATCGCTAAACAAAGATCTTAGGATATGCCATTACGGGTCGCGTCAGAACGATCTTTCACCCGACCAATCAAAGCGTCGCTTACCAGATTCTGAAAGTGACAGTCGGAATGTGTTTTCTAATCATGCAACCTCGAAAACGTTAACACGGGGTATTCCAGCTACGGCCCATACGACTGATTCCGTCAAAATTATCATCATTAGACATTCCGGAATGTTCGTCTGTTCAGTTTTCAAAATTGTAATCGAGAACTCAGTCTGTGTCAATCCTATATTTCAAACGTAGTCTGAAATGGACGTCGTCAGGTTAAAACGAGTGACGTAAAGCTCGAGAAAGCTGCTTTCTAATTGGCTGATGTTTGTCATTTCAGTGGTCGGCCAAAGTTCGCGAAAGGTCGTTCTGACGTGACCCATAATGGGATGTCCTCAATTCTTTGTTTAGCCTCAGCGAGAGCTTAGATATGATTTTAATGAGATTGAAAGTGATGCGAAACAAGATGCTGTAGCCATACACTGTATCATTCCTCGAGAAGGACATTTTGCAGAGTGGCTGCTGTTGCTCTTGGTTGAATTTATTCTTGAGGAACTACCGTCCTTAACGTCTTCTGTTCATGTATAACTGATTCAGTATTCTGGAGCTCCTTCCCATCACAATCATACATGCATGGCGACTTTTAGCTATTGTGACGTCAAACATCACATCAAAACATGCCAATTACCAGCCTTTACGTATGGCATCCGAGCCTGAACGTGTGTGTTAGTATTTATAGATGTTATGAAATTAAAAAAGAAAAATCGCTCGACACAGAAGCTCCTAACTATCGTTCGGGAATATTGCGGAAAGTCTGTCTTCAAGGCGAGGAACTTTGTTTGTTTTAAACATATTTTATTGACATATGATTGGGGTAAGGTTGCTCTATATGTACAGACATTGATTATACATATATATACACATGCGAGGAACTTTGAGGGCTATATAAGCTATTGGACACATAATGTAAACTGCTCGTATGGTATAACTATTGTGCAGTCAGCTGCATAACAATCATATCACGGTGGTCAACATGTAGTGTCCGGTCTACAGTCGTCTGGCCTGTGGTCCGTCACTTGTATAGTATGACCCTTGACCTACCCCGAGGCGGTGGGGTATCCAAACGTTCACTCATCACACCAAATCCCCGGGTCTCGATTGTATATGTGTGTTGCCTATCTCAAGGGTCCCTTGCCGTGGTATTTCTGGAATATTGTCACAAAAGGCGTAAAGCTGACTGACTGACTCATCCACCCATCCACCTATTCACTCACTCACTCATTCTCCTGTTCGAAAAGGTTTAAATTGTAAATAAGCATTCTGGTCATAAACATCACATTGTTTAGTACTTCAATCATCAGTGGTTACTGGCCATACAATGATAGTCAAACACTTCCGACAGACAAAAAAGTATTCATAACTTTCAAATGTCAGTACAACATGTTTTACAATTCCTAGCCGGAATTACAAATAATGCCAGTTAGAAAAACTCGAAAAGTGTCACGAAAAATGTTTCACTTTTTATTAGTAATGCATTGAAAACGCTTATACGAGTTCAGTTTCAAATGAAATTCGATATTCGATATAATTGTCCTAATTTATTCGCATTATTGGTAAAAGATACAATGACCAATGTCATGCTCCAGCTTGTGATGAGTTGATATGGACTGTTATATAACTGAAATCGTGTGATAAACACAACATATAAGAAAATATGTAAAACATGACACATAATGCATAATAAGTTTTTGAAATATATATATTGATTTTGTTTTGTTACTGAAACATCGACACGTATGGAGAAAAACATTCTTTTTGTTCAGTTTTAGTCAATGTGTCATCGCATTGTAAACTGCCGGGCAAAAGAAAGTATACATTTGAAAATTGGATTTGGTAAAAAAATTACAAACGCTATCAAAACGTTACAAGGCTAAAAACAATCAGAAACAAGGCATTTCCTTCATCACAGTGACTCAATCTAAAAAAACAACGTCAACCACAGACAAAAAGCAGCCTGAAGTATCCGCCGAAACAGATTCCGCTGGGAGTGAAAGGCAGTGGTGAAATTATATGAATGGATCACTGGATCAGTTCTGGCATCAGGTGCTTGCGAAACGAGTAAGCATGTCCTACCCCACCGGTTGCCACCGCCGCTCACAATTTCCATAAAACGGGTAAGTTTCTGTTATTTGCCCGACGCAGCACAGCAGCACTCCTGTCATATGACGGCGGCATATAAACAAACCATGTAGAACCTAGCCAGTATTTACATTCAAATGTCTGACGCCATTCAGCACAGTCGTAGTAAAAAGGGACATGAAGTATTCATATCATGGCACATCAGGTCAGATATAATTATCCTTCCAGAACAGAAAGTTCATGATTGCTATTCTGATTTCAGATCACCATACATATAGAATCGATCAAATGATGCGGGTATAATTCCTTGCAGGAATATTCATTATCTTGACATCAGTGAAAGTCAGCGTTACTGCATCATTGATAATATTGTGAGAACCTAGTTACTGGGCATTTGGCCGAAATGGTCAACTTATTGGTCAGCATAGCTACTTAACTCGAAATGACAAACTGTTATTAACGACCTGCCTCAGTTCCTTGAATGATTTATTACCTCAGTATGCCGCTTGAACGGGGTATGAGGACACCGCTTGGGAACTGAAATACGAAATATAGGTTAAATTTCAGAATCAATGCTCACCGATACATGTACATGTTGTACATAACTGTGTTGACCCACATGTATCGAGTCAATTGTTGGGCTAATCATGTTTGTTCCATTGTCTTAGACTAACATCTCGTCTCTGAAATGAACATTTTACAGAAAAAAACAGTTGCTAAATTATAGTTATAAAATGTAATAAAAAAGGAGCCAAAAGACGTTGAACTATCTGACCACGTCAAACAATCTGACCATGTCAATCCATCTGACCATGTCAAACCATCTGACTGTGTTAAACCATCTGACCATATTAAACCATCTGATCACGTCGAACCATCTGACCATGTAAAATCATCTGACCAAGGCAATCCATCTGACCATGTCAAACTATCTGACCGTGTTAAACCATCTGACCATATTAAACCATCTCACCATGTTAAACTTTCTGACCATGTTAAACCATCTGATCACGTCAAACCATATGACCATATTAAACCATCTGACCAAGGTAATCCATCTGACCATGTCAAACCATCTGACCATGTTAAACCATCTGACCAAGGCAATCCATCTGACCATGTTAAACCATCTGACCATGTTAAACCTTGACCATGTCAATCCATCTGATCATGTTAAACTATCTGACCATGTCAATCCATCTGACCATGTTAAACAATCTGACCATGTCAATCCATCTGACCATGTTAAACCATCTGACCATGTCAATCCAGCTGCCCATGTTAAACAATCTGACCATGTCAATCCATCTGACCATGTTAAACAATCTGACCATGTCAATCCATCTGACCAAGGCAATCCATCAGACCATGTTAAACCATCTGACCATGTCAATCCATCTGACCATGTCAAACCATATGACCATATTAAACCATCTGACCATGTTAAACCATCTGACCATGTCAAATCATCTGACCATGTTAAACAATCTGACCATGTCAATCCATCTGACCAAGGCAATCCATCAGACCATGTTAAACCATCTGACCATGTTAAACAATCTGTCCATGTCAATCCATCTGACCATGTCAAACCATATGACCATATTAAACCATCTGACCATGTTAAACCATCTGACCATGTCAATCTATCTGACCATGTTAAACAATCTGACCATGTCAATCCATCTGACCAAGGCAATCCAACTGACCATGTCAATCCATCTGACAATGTCAAACCATCTGACCATGTTAAACAATCTCAACCATGTCAATCCATCTGACAATGTTAAACCATCTGACCATGTCAATCCATCTGACCATGTTAAACCATCTGAGCATGTCAATTCATCTGGCCATGTCAATCCTTCTGACCATGTCAATCCATCTGACCATGTCAATCCTTCTGACCATGTCAATCCATCTGACCATGTCAATCCATCTGACCATTTCAAACAATCTGACCATTTGAGGTTATTTATCTGTTTAACCATGTCGACCTCATGTTTACTTTCTGACCAGTTGGTGTGTAGTAAGGTCTCAATGCTAAACTACGTGCTGTTCATGGTCGGAGTGCGTCTGCCCCAAAACATAGAATCCATTTGGAAACGTCCCTTGACTGGAGAGGTCTTCACTTAAAGTAATTGCTAAGGGTTATCAAGGGCGTATATGTACTGTGACAGATGCCAGCACACGAATAAGTAGAAAGGTTGCATTAAGTCCGGGACTTGTGAGAGAGGAGATTAAAGCATGGGTCGTTGGGGAGAAGGGGTGAGGCGTTTGTCTTTTATTTAGAGTGGGGTAATAATCCTCAAATGGAGTGAACTGGAAATTTGTAGCAACGTAAATATTGACATAATTCCCCATGGTACCTGATTCCGAGGCACATCGGTCGATAACTGAAAGTAAAAGTGGAATATTTTTTTATTGATTATCCCGAAACATTTAAGGGATTAGGGAGCACGGGTGGTCCTGTCGATTAATGCGCCACAATTCGTTGTACAGAGTTGCGTCCCTTGGGCAAGCCACCAACCTGTGAATGTGGGTTCGAATCCCGGTTCGCCCTCATTGTGTTTCTTGGTTTGTCAGCACCATATCCGTGCTCGTGGGTTTCATCAAAGCGGTAAACGTCGGAGACCTGCATCACGTCGGGCTTTTCTCCCACATCAAGTTGACACGCCGTGATATAAATGAAATAGTGTTCAAAGCAGCGTTAAACCCAACTTACTCACTTTAAGAGGTTATGTTACTTCCTTTACCAACATATAACGTGCGAACTCTACATGCAAGAAACCGCCCCTGTAGTGTAGTTAATAGAGCGTCTGCTCGTCTGTGGTTCGATCCTCTGGCCGATGATGTGGGTGTCAATGTTAAACTGCAGCAGTGTTATCTCAGTGGGCTAGCAATATGAAACCGGCATAAGTCTGGACTGGAACAAGAACAGACACAGAACCGCTTTCCATCCCAGAATGACGCAAGTCGTTGACGTTTACTCCTTGGGTGAAACGACCCGTGAAGGTGCGGGTTAGAATTGGTCTTCAGCAACTCATTTTTGTATTTTGTTCGTTGTTAAACGCAGCACTCAGCAATATCCCAGCTATATGACGGCGGTCTGTAAGTACCCGAATCTGGACCAGACAATCCAGTAATTGACATAATGAGCATCGATCCACGCAGTTGGGGTACGAAGACATGCATCAACCAAGTCAGCGAGTCTAACCACCCGATCCCCTTAGTCACCGCTTACGACAAGCATAATTGTAAGCGTAAGAGGCGATTAGACTCGCTAACGGGATCGGGCGATTAGACTTACTGACTTGGTAGATGCATGTCATTCTATCCAAATTGCCAGGGTCGATGCTCATGATATCAACAACTAACTAACAAAACAAAACCTTGGGCGAAACCCAAGCAAAGAATTGCATTATGGGCGTATCTTGGATTCGAACTCTTAATCAACGAATCCTTGTACCACCAAGGGACGCAACTCTGCTAAGTGAATAACAGCAGGTAATACGACAAGGCCACCGTTCCCTCGCTTCGTAACAATGCGGGTTTCAGTAAAGTTGCAGGGTAAAGTCAGTAAAGTCTTCATGACATTTCTACTGTAAATGCCGTTCGTGCTTTGAGATTTTTCTTAGGGTTGGGTAAATACGCTCCAAATGTTGCTGTTAATGGAGATATGGGATGGATTCCTCCGATAGTTAGACAGTGGATGTGTATTGTCAGATAGAATTGTCGTTTTACTAAAGTTTCCTTTAGATTGAATGAGAATGTTTTATGTGGTCTGGACGGTATGCTGGTGGACGTGTGAAAAACTGGATTTTGTGTGTGAGGGCAAAGCTGAACGAATGGGGTCTGAATATTTCTGAGAATGTAAGCGTGAAAAATGTAGTTTTACGTGTGCATGGGAAAGTATGTGTCTGATCGGAATAAACTGTTATGCAAGCCTGGCGGGAGAACGGGTGGTAATAAATTATCTACGTATAGAGTGTTTAAAGATGTGTGTGGGTGTGAAAGTTATGTAAGTATATATATGCCTCGTTCTTACCTCTCTGTCTTCTCCAAATTTAGATCAAGTACTGCTCCTCTAAAGTTGAAAAAAGGCAGGTATACGAATATGAATGTGAATGAAAGAGTGTGCTTTCAGTGTAAGGAAAGTATTGAGAATGAATGTCATGTATTGCTGGATTGCCCTGTATACGAGTTATGTAATCCTGATAAACTTATTTTACTTTTTAAATATTATGTATATTTTACAGCCCAAACCTGCTTTTTATTTCTCCAACGATGAAAATATATTTCACATGGCTACTGATCGGTAGTATATTTCATATACCCCTTTTACACTAATATATTTATGCTGTATATACTGTGATATATTTTAAGTCTCTCGTAACCCTTAATGGGTGGCTCACTTATATGTACTATTATATGTATCTATGTAAATAGTTTTTTGTGAAGTGAGATTCAAATAAACACTCTGTCTGGGTATTAACATAAAACGTATCAGGCAGGTTATTGAAAAGCGCCAACACAGCACATTTCTTTCACAAGAAAACGATCATCACGCCTCTATGAAATCAAACATCCTACGATGAAGTTCACCAAATGTTGTTTATATAATACTTCAAGGTTTTATCATCGTATGTTTTTGTGCTTGATTTCCGATCGTGATCATTGTCTGTGCGTGTCTGGTTTGACGTCATTGACAGTGGCCTACACACAACGATCTACATTGTTCTTATTGTGCTTCTGTGTCGATGTGAGCCGCCGGACCGCGCTCACAATGCAATCCTACCAGCCCCCGCTGCTTAACAGATATATTGGCGTACAGTTTCAACACTACTGAAAGCGGTGTGTGTTAATGCATGCATTATATAGACATGGGAATATGTTGACACCACGCTAGATATTTCCATATATACTAGCTTTTTAGAAAATAACACCCTGTTTTATTTTCTGAAATGTTTTCATATTGATTAAAGGATACTGGATACTTCCCTGGAAGATAAAGATATTATTGGAGAATAATAAGGTGGGTTCCTAAAAACTTACACTTCAAAATGGTAAATTTTACTGCACTTTCGTAGATTTTAAGAAAGTATTTGGTATGGCGAATAGAAATAAGTTGATGTTGTTACTATTAAACAATGTCATTCACGGAAAGTTCTATAGAGTTATTCAGAGTATCTATAGTCATGTTAAATCTGCAGTGTCTGCGGGTAAGGGAAACTCATTACCTGAGTATTTTACGTGTTCTGTTAATGCACGACAAGAATGTACTCTCAGGATTAAGGGATTAGTGGAATTTATTAATTCTAGGTTAAACAATGGTGTGTTTATATCAGAGGAAATGTACAACATAATTTGTTTTGTTATTTTCACATGACTTAATACTGACAGCAGATTCTACTATAAAATTACAAAGACGATTGTATCAATTGCAAGAATGCTGTCAAATACGGGGAATGGAAAAAAAACCCAAATATTATTGTATTAAAAAATGGTGGCAGACTCTCTAGATACGAAAAATGAACCTATTATAATGTACCACTTAAGACTGTAAGCCCCTATACATATCTGGATCTGATGATGACTCCTAAGTTTATTTGGACTCCAGCTTCAAGAATAGGCAAGTAAAGCACTGTAATACTGTCAAAATGCTTGTGCGTGAATAAAATAGATTCACTACAGCGCAAAAGTCTTTTACTTTATTTTGCAAAATTTCTGCGATGACTACGCAGAATGACTGTAATTCTTTCGCGTAGCTACGCAAACACTCTGCGGAGCTACTGCGGTGTATCTGCGTAACTAATTGCCTCTTTTGTAGGACCAATAATTTTCATGACCCCAGGGTGTCGGCACAAGCGTGGTGTTGAAGACAAGTTATACATGTACATCCCATATGATGACTGTTTTTCACTATTCATATTCTAATTTCATTCATAATACCACACCATTAAAGTACTCCTTGAAACTGAAAAAATGACTTCAAATGTTACGTACAATAGATTGAACGAGAACAAATCATGAATTACACATATATTATTCAGTTATTGTCTGTTTAATCAGTCGCTACATTTGTATTGTGTGCATTGTACAAAGAAGGATTGTGTCTGTCATCTTGCAGATTTACACTAACAATGTGTTCATGCGAATTAGGAACGAGAACAATTGATTATCATGAATTATGCAGTTAAAAGTTATACATATACATGAACATGGTAAATGTATTCACTTCAAAGTCGTATACGACCTTCGACCTTCGCGAGCTAGCTGAATGATCCAGGTCCATTGGAACGAAATGTAGGACGGATGTATAAGTTTTTGGAGTTGGTAAAATACATGTAGGTTTGTTCAGTATGATCATAAAACGAAATTAAATTACTCTTGAGAAGAAGAGCTGATTTGATGAGACGTTAGCAAGCTGAGACTGGACACGCATTGCACCGATTACAGTATACATAAAAACATACATACATACACACACGCACGCCCGCACGCCCGCACGCACGTACGCACGCACGCACGCACGCACGCACGAACGCACATACATACATACATACATACATAAAACCAAGATAAATAAACAAATACATAATCATATGTAGACAGACACTAAACAGGATACATACACACACCACGTACATACACTGATACATACATTTGTACATGTACACTTATATACACACCACAAAATAGATACACTGATACAATTTGACTGATAAACTCATAAACTGTTAGATGCATTGCCTAACAGATACATGCACATTCATACATCTACACATTTACCCGTTTCAAATTCCACAGGTATCTGTCACATTCATGATTTTTTGTACGCATATGATTTTTGTCCTGGTCATGTGACACTGATGGAACCGTTTGAATATTTATTAAAACAAAGACATTCCCTATTGTCCCGATACACCTGGTAGGAGTTTCATATTACATATCTTGTTTGCAGATAAGTGATGTCCATCTTCGGCAAAAATGACACTCTTTTATTTCAAATTTATGGCAGACAACGGATGCCTAACTGCAGCATTTAATAACACTTTGTAGTTTCACATTATTGCAGACAGTTGATGCCCAAATGCGACCTCAGTATATGTTTCCTTAAGACTAGGAATTATATTTTTCCATGGCCACTTCAGACCACGTTCCCGCTAGACAACAAATATATCATGTAATATATAACTAAATTAGGCCAAGTGTGCTGACACTTGCAGAACGATGGCGAGTAGTGTTCAGTTTAATCAAGCTGCGCTAATGTGTATATCCCGAACCAAAATGGTTGTGAATGTCACATGCTGAGCTATTGTACATAACTGCAAGTTTTATATGAAGATCACCACCGCATATTTGCCATGAAGATCGCCACCGCATGTTTTACAATCGTGCAATTGTACAATCGCCATCGCTTTTGGCAGAGATGTCTTAGGAATAATGAAAGTAAATTGTCGCTTCTTTTTACATGAAGATCACCACATCATCTCATTCTCTCATGTGCCATTTTGTTTTTCTATATAAATAGATATTGAATAACTATATACACATTTGTCCGTCTTCATTTGTTCCTTCCTTGGATCCGACACCGACAGCATCACTGATGTCAAACTTCAGCAATAATGATACTTAATTTCAAATGTGTCCCAGACAGCTGACGACCTACAGCAGAAATAATAGAACTATGTAGTTTCAAATGTATTCCAGACAGCCGTCGGCCAATATACAACGTCATCAAGTTGCGAGCGCATGTTCGAATCTCCAGGAATGACGTCATGATAGAACAATGTGTTATTGTGTAATAAACTGTGTAGTTTTAAATGTATTCCAGACAGCTGTTTGTTTCTTATTTAACGCCGTACTCGGCAATATTGCAGCAATATGTCGGCGGCTCCAAATAACTGGTGTCCAACTGCGGCAATAATCACCCTATTCAATGGCATATGTATTTCAACACAGCTGCAGCAATAATGACCGACTGGGACTGTATATGTAGCATTATGGTTACATGTAAATATCGACCCATTTGGTTAGTACGATCTCTACCTTGTATGTGTGGTGTCATTAGTGTCCTTCATTAACAAGTTGATCGAGGAATGTGTAAGAATCGAAAAAGCTATAATCTCCGACCCGAGATTAATTAATAAAACAGCCTATCCATATGTAAAATATTTGATTGACAGTGCTACTACATGTACAATACATTAAAAATATTTATCGAAATGCGCTGAAATTCCTAATTAGCATGTGAATAAGAGAAAGTGACTTAATAATTTCTACTAAACCAAAACTGTTAGTAAACTCAAAATCATATCTGTCGGAGACATCCGAAGAAACCTACCCACTTTTATTCATTATTATATTAAGTACAATTTAAAATACTTTAGCGTCGCATTTTCAAGAGGAAGGGTATGTGCACGTAATACTTGGCATCCTTATTCTAATTTTCATAATGCTTCACACAGGTGGTGGACCGCCTCCGTGGTCTAGTGGTGGAGCGTATACCCGGAGAGCGGAAGGTCTGGGGTTCGATCCTCGACCAAAAGGCGTTAAAAGATGGTACTTGTTGTTACCCTGTCAGGCGCTCGGCATTAAGGGGCTAAAGCAAGGACTGGTCGGCTCGGAGTCAGTATACTGTGTCTGAGTGGGATAGTCATGTTAAACTGCGGTATGGTATCTCAGTGAGCTAGCACTTTAAATCGGCATCAGTCCGAACTAGTACAAGCAGCCACACAAACACATACACGTACATGCACGTCGCTATATAAGTGCAATAAACTTGGACGCGACGTTAAACCCCATTACACCTCACCTCACACAGGTGGTTTATCTGAATTTGTAATGTGTAGATGAAAGCATACGTACACATGTAGCATGAAAATCACTTGCTATTCAAGTTTGTGTTGCCTGTGAACTATCCTACCCTTGGGAACCGCTTGTACACAGGCAAGTTAATGTATTTTTAAAAATCAAAATCACTATTCTCTCTATACCCTGTTATGCATGTGTATGTTGCTTAATGTTATTGCTCATATTAGTGACTGATTTCAACCACATGTTTGGGTGTTCCCAAATCCCTTGTATAAAAAAACACTTTAGTGTTTCTCCTTGCTAATCTAACGTTATATCATTTCAGATCATAACCATCATCTAATACACAACAGATAATGTCAAGCCATATTTTATATTTGGTTTTATTGTCTGTGGCCAGTGCATATTTTCACAAACAGGACCGTTAGCTGATATCGGAATAAAATACAAGATTCGTTCTTGTTGTATATCAAGGCACCAATTCATCTTTCATAAGCATTATGTGTCTTTGTACCTAATATATCCACAATTAACGAAAATGTGTAATGCATGTATCTACAAACATATATATACAGGCTAAGTATTTGCCAACAGCAACACCTGCATGACTGTTTATTCACGCGAAGTGTGGCAGTTTGAAATTGAACATTATGATAATGAGAGCAGGTATTGTAGATTATCCTGTAAATTAGGCCAACTCTGTAATTAGTGGCAATTTTCTCTTTGGCGAGTGAAATTGTGTATTTAAGAGAAAGCTGACCTAATTGTAAGAAAAAGAGATTTTACTGAAGGTATTAATCAATCCGCACAAAAAGAGAGACAGTTACAATGAATTGCAGTTACTAACAACATGTACGTGTATTCATGAACAAATTCAATAATCGTTAACAAAAAAATTAAAAAATCTATATACATTATCGACCCTTAAGGATTGCACCTAATGAGCATGTTTCCATTTGTTCTACTATCAACAGGGCATACAAAGATTAGACATTACACGACGTACGTGTAGGAATAAACGAATTATCACGAGAAGGCTGTTTTTTTCTGAACTGTTACCGATGTCAAACCAAAAGTGACAATGCATGTAAAAGTTGTATTCGTTGCGAAAGTTGTCACTTTGTCACTCGAGTGTAGTAACTACATGTATTTCTTGTATGCACAATTCGTAAAATTCGTGAAGGTCAAAACAATCAAACCTAGTTATTTAATTATTATAAACTAACAATATTTGCTCACACATTTAACTTCAATCGTTATACAGTTATTTGCGCTTGTTAGTTGTACTCATTATACATGTACATTGTCTTGTTTTTGCCACACTGAACTAGTCATTCTAAACATACTGCGCTGTTTAATATGTAGAGAAACCATCACTTATCTGACCCTTGGTTACAGCTTGATAAACAATATGCGAAATATGTCATGTGATATGAGCGATTGAATATAATAACCTGACCCTGTTTACCGCACAGGGCAAAATATAGAACATCTTGAAAGATGTATTTGCATATGCAAAGCATATCATGATACAGAAAGCTAGGTCATCAGTTATAACAGACATTGTTTGTTGACACACGTGACCAAACACACAGTGAAAAGGGTATGTCAATTGCGTATATAATAATCAGTTTTGTAGGAGTACATGCACTGCACTTCATATTGTTATCAACGTTAACTGTGCGACCACACTAATCAGGACGTCTCTCCATACATGTACATTGTATGTGTTTTCTAAATGTACATGTGCACACATCAACTGTACTAAAACCAGTGTCAAAGTGTGGTATTTATCAAACCACTACATCAGTATATGCTAATACATGTAGATTTGTACAAGACAAGAAACACAATGCAAGTTGATCATAAATCAAATATTCATATCAAAATGAATATTTATTGAGAACATTTTTATAGCACGAATATTTTACAAAATGGTGTTTACATGTATTTATCAAATGTACCTGCAATCCATTCACAGTGAAGCATCATAGTATACATTGTACATGTATGGAGAGTATTGCCATGCCCCCCACTGATTGATGGCGTGATAGTCCCCTAAAACTCCTAATTAGTGCCATAAGACAATAAAATAGTTTTTGCGAATTATTCGCAAATTATTTGCAACTTATCCGCGGAATATCTGCAGATGCTTCGCAATTGTACTGCAGAACGCGATAACACACTTTTGCGTTTCAGTGTATGTTAATAATGCCTGTCAAATATTTCCCTAAAGGTGTACCGATATTGTTGTACGGTAGTAAGCTGTGGGCATACACTCAACGGGAAACTATATAGAAATTATGCATAGAGAATTTTGTAAATTTGTTTTAAATACTTGTTTGCCAAATGCTGTTGTGTTGCAGATATCGACTCAACACCAAATATTATTTCATACGTATTAAATATTGGTTACGTGTTTTATCTATGCCCACATGTAGACATCCGCCTCAGTGTTATCGAATGCTATATGATACATGTGATAGAAAATGGTTAAATTGGGCATCTCATATTTGAGAAATGTGCTGTTTCGTTACGCAGAGGTACATGTAATTTCAGTGATGAAGATTCTCTGTTCGTCCTGTTGAAATGGTGTGAAATGGTGTTTTAATGCTAAAGTTGCAAGTTGTTAGATGTAGATGTTTATCACTGGTAAAAGAATCAAAATCAATGCGAATCTGAGATTCGAACCCCTGGTCAGTTGTTCCTAGCACGGCTTCGGAATTGCTTTCTTAGAACTACGACGATTGTAAGTTGTAAACAATTAATGTGAATACATAAAAACAAATTTCCTCGAAAAAAATGAAACCAGGGCTCATGTGCACAAACCGACCACAGCACTAACATAAACATTATTTTCCAGGAAATGTTTTTGTGTATTAATGTTGTTTCAAGGATGATACTGATTTGTCACTTTCATTCGGTGGGGCAAGATCAAGAGCCGCGGAGACTCTCAGGACTTAAGATTTGCACATCCATCCACCTACTCTCCGCAACCAGCGTTGCTTACCGTCGCCTGCTTTGAGACTAAAGCGATGTACACAAGTCTACACAAGCATACCATGCACCTAACCCGCACTGTAAATCCCGATGATTTGGACTGAAAAAAAGAAGGAAATGTTTAACGAGCACTTAAATCCTACGCATTTTTTTCTTTGTTGGTTTTCTTGGTGGGATAAGCTAAAGGTACCCCCCCCCTCATCATTTTTGTTTCCATTAAAAAATGACCCTCCTCTCTTCTCCTTTTTAAGAAATAAATGTACCCGAGAAATATTAATTTCCGTTTTTAATGTGTTTATGAATCACTATCAAATAGCAATGATACCAGGTCTTCGCGAAAAGGTGAGCGTAATTATCCTGTCCCACCGAGGCACCCGCCACAAACACATGCAAAGGCAAGCCAATTGTTCACCTAAAAGACACGGAAATATATGATACAAGTCAGAATCGGGAACTGCATCGGACATCATTTTTGTCACAGATGCGCCAAATTTGGAAATGTCCTCCACATATCTACCATAAAACGTTTTGAAAGCTTCACTGAGGCCTTGAATGACATTTTTCAGAGTGACTGCGATGGAGTGACGCATATCGAAGACGTTGGTAAAAAAATACAACGATTACCGTTATTCTACTGAAAGACGTTGGGGAAAGAAAAAACAAGATGACTGTATTAAACAACAAAACGGTGAGTGAGTGAGTGAGTGAGTGAGTGAGTGGGTTTACACCGCAATATTTCAGCAATATCACACCAGAAATTGGGCTCACACTTTGTATCTATGTAGGGAATCGAACCCGGGCCTTCGGCACGAAGAGCGAACGCTTTAACCACTAAGCTACCCCACCGCCCAAAATCGTTACAAGAACCAAATTCGCGGATCCATACAATATCGACTTCTATTTCTCAATTCCTACGAGGGACGGTCGGGTAGCCTAGTGGTTAAAGCGTTCGCTCGTCACGCCGGAGGCCCGGGTTCGATTACCGCCGTGATATTGCTAGAATATTGCTAAAAGCGGCGTAAAACCATACTCACTCACTCACTCAATTCCTATGACGACAATGCGACGGGAACTGAACAATCCGTCCCAAATGACATGTTGTTCATCGTTAGTTAACCGTACAATTCGACAACAGAACCAGTAACTGCATCACTGCGGCAAGATTAACTACAAACACATTAACATAACTATAGACGGGTGCTCTTCCACATCCGTATTCCAATAAGTCACACTTATTCTGATAGTAGAAGACGGTCATTATTAACAAAATTGATATCATAATTAATTTGATTAATGTCCGAATCGATACTTGGACATCTGTGGTATAAACAAACCTGTATCCGATTGAAGATTGCTTGCGAGGGCTGAACATGATTTTGCTATGCTTAACAAAAATCTGTATTAAATAGCGGAAAGTCGATCACTTGATAGCGATAATGCCAGCGCTAAATGGAAACATCTAACATTTGGTCAGGCTTATCAATACTACCTAATACATGCACTGGTCATTGGCGCTTGATCCGAATTAGCTATCCCTAAGTTTGACCACCGACTGTAAAAAAATCGATGCCGGTTCTACATTTTCATCTTAAAAGTTGCAATCAGGTGGTCACTATTGACAGATAACAGAAAATCCTGGTTTAATTTAGGCCAGCAGACTTGACGCGATCTCTACCACATTAATGCATGGATCATTTGGCCTCAATGTAAGCGATGACTATTTACGTCTCACACAAGACGGTATGGCCGTGACTTTCGCAGGCTATTTACACTTACGTGGGCACTTTTGCAATAATGTACTCCTCATGCTCGGGAAAATGATTACTGCGTGTCTGGATGGTTTTGATGAAGTCCACGACCTTGAGATATGACGGTGATCTTTTTGGCTTATTGGTTCAAATTATGCAATCGTTTTTGGCAACTTGGTCAAGACTAGCGCGTTGTATGGTGTGGCTGTCTTACGATGAAGTTGTTCTCTCCAGTCATATATTTACATTAAATCAAAAATTCTCGAGGTCGTGTGATATTTAGTTGTTTGTTTTCCTTGTTTAATACCGCACTCAACAATATTATAGTTATATCATGGCGGCCCATTCCTACCCAGAATCCCCACTTGATGTGATATTCAGGTCATATATATTTTAAATGCTTTTATATTATTTTGATCAAACTAATTATTGATTCATAACATGATGAATTTCTGCATTTGCATTCCATTGAATTCATACTCGTTTCCCCTCCAGTGATTGGGCTTATTTGATACGCTTTTAAAACATGATAATGATACTTACATATTTAAATTTTCGTGCAAACGCAGAAGTCCCGTTAATATGGACGGCCCTGATCCTATTCAAACAGTCGTTATTAACGCATTTCCATATAAACTGACCATGGTGACATAAGAAGGTCAGCGAGCTCCTGAGTTCCTGAGTGAGAAACTGAGTGAGTCCCTCAGTGAGTATCTCAGTGAGTACCTGAACACCTGAGTGAGTTCCTGAGTGAGTACCTGAGTGAGATCCTGAGTGGGTTCCTGAGTGAGTTCCTGAGTGGATACCTGAGTGAGTTCCTGAGTGGGTACCTGAGTGAGTGCCTGAGTGGGTACCTGAGTGAGTTCCTGAGTGAGTTCTTAAGTAAGTACCTGAGTGAGTTCCTGAGTGGGTTCCTGAGTGAGTTCCTGAGTGGGTACCCGAGTGACTTCCTGAATTAATTCCTGAGTAAGTACCTGAGTGAGTTCCTGAGTGAGTACCTGAGTGAGTTCCTGAGTGGGTTCCTGAGTGAGCTCCTGAGTGGGTACCCGAGTGAGTTCCTGAGTGACTTCCTGAATTAATTCCTGAGTAAGTACCTGAGTGAGTTCCTGAGTGAGTACCTGAGTGAGTTCCTGAGTGAGTACCTGAGTGAGTTCCTGAGTGGGTTCCTGAGTGAGTTCCTGAGTGGGTACCCGAGTGAGTTCCTGAGTGACTTCATGAATGAATTCCTGAGTGAGCTCCTGAGTGAGTTCCTGAGTGGGTACCTGAGTGAGTACCTGAATTAATTCCTGAGTAAGTACCTGAGTGAGTTCCTGAGTGAGTACCTGAGTGAGTTCCTGAGTGGGTTCCTGAGTGAGCTCCTGAGTGGGTACCCGAGTGAGTTCCTGAGTGACTTCCTGAATTAATTCCTGAGTAAGTACCTGAGTGAGTTCCTGAGTGAGTACCTGAGTGAGTTCCTGAGTGAGTACCTGAGTGAGTTCCTGAGTGGGTTCCTGAGTGAGTTCCTGAGTGGGTACCCGAGTGAGTTCCTGAGTGACTTCATGAATGAATTCCTGAGTGAGCTCCTGAGTGAGTTCCTGAGTGGGTACCTGAGTGAGTACCTGAGTGAGTTCCTGAGCGAGGTCCTGACTGAGGTCCTGAGTTCCTGAGTGAGGGAGGGAGTGAGCGAGTTGGATGTGGGAGAAATTTGTTGTGCCGACACACATTGAAAGAAAATATACAATGGCCAAACGGGTATTCGAACCCACGATATCAGGTTTCTGGCACGACTGTATAGCGAATTGAAGCACCTCTGATGACTGGGGTGCACATGGACACATTTAGGTCGTGAAGGTATTCATCGGGAATGGGAGATTATGTCTACACAAAACACGTGAGAAGAGTGCACCCATTTCTGTAGTGGACAGAGCGTCGGCACTGAGAACGGAAGGTCAGTGACTCGTCACACCAAAAAACTTTAAAAGATAGTACTTGTTGGTACTGAGCCTGGCACCCGGCATTAGGAGGATAAAACAAAACTGGTCGGCTCGGAGTCAGTATAACATGTCTAATTATGAGTGGGTTATCCGTGTTTAGCTGCGGCATGGTGTCTATGTGGGCTAGCAGTGTAAAACCGGCACACGTCCGGACTAGTACAAGTAGCCACACACATGTACTGCACGTCGATGTTTGTGAAATAATCTTGAACACGACATTAATCCCCAATTCACTCCATTTCAAACTGCACAAACCACTCACTAAACCAAATACCACAGGATACGCATTTTACAACAAACAATAGGCCATGTCCTCTTTCTCCTTTTATGTGTCACTTCTACATGATATATTGCTGAACTATTGCTAAAACGGCGTAAAACCATACGCACTCACTTACCTCAAATGAATGAAATGAAAACCATACTCATTCACTCAATATTTCATTATAGAATCGAATCGAGTTTTATCAAATTAATACAGCGGCGTAAAACCATACTCACTCACTTTCTCACTATTGATGTAGCAACAAATTCAAGTTTGGATTCTCATCATCACCCATCAGTGGGATACGCGTGTTACTGTGAGATGCTCATATTGGATATATAACAGAGGTTCTTACATTATCTCTGTATTGTTCGTATGGTAGAAAGAGGATCATTTGCTCTATACAATAAATACAACACATAATAACATCGGCCATCTTCCAGTACCAAATGGGGAAGCTAATTACTGGCAATAACCCCTAAGAAGAAATCAGATCCCAATGTTTACCAAGTAACGACTTTGACATATATACATTTCCAATGAAAAAAGAGACATTTGGGAAACAACACCTAACGGCTTTTATAGCAAGAAGCACAACGACCACTCTGAACCAAAGGTGATGAAGGCGGACAAGAATACATACTGAAACAGAATCCGCGTGCTGTGCCACCAACACCCATTTCATGTCAATATTTCCATAATTCCAAAATTATGCATATGAGGTACGCCATCAGCGTCGGGGTAATGGCAAATAGGGCAAAATAACATGTCTAAAAAGTTACCATGAATCTGTCACGTGAAAATAACCAACCGATTATTGTAGTGGCCGACAGCTTTCGTTCTGTCCGAGTTTGATCATTATCTTCCGTTCAAAGGGACGGAATCATGCGGGAGGGAAGATTCAATTAAAGGGCACTTGTTACTCTTCATAGTGTTCATTGACCGTGATCTCGTACCAATGGATTTGCCCACGGGAAAATCACCATGCTGCAAGCTCCTTTAGCAGGCGGTCAGCGTCTCAGGTCTGGGGGATCAGGCAAAGAGTCCATTTCTTTCTGATCTCCTGACCCTACCACATTGGGAGCTGCGTTCTTCTAAGGATCCCCGACGTCTTCTTTTGGATTGGCAATCGCACCGATTGCAACGACATCGCCTCCACTGTAGATTACAGTTTCGCTGACATTAATCGGGGAGCAAGGTAGGAGGTGTTTGCTTGCATCAAATGTCAGATTAATCTTGACACTTTGGTTGTGGATGAGAAATATATATGTTCATCGGAGTACCCAAGCGTCACAAATTATCTGCACTTTTGCATTTTAACCTCGATCAACGTTGATTTTATATTATACTATCTCGTATCTAGCTGATTAATGGCACTGGGGAGAATTTGACAGATGTTAGTCATGGCGATTTTGTAATCATAACACTAACATGGAATGGTATATATTTGGAATGAATTTCAAGTACAGCTACAAGTATTTGATTTCTGCGTTGAAATGTTTTTGACAGTTCGTAAAATATTTTAAGTATGATTTAATCCCTTATACATACATGTATATATATGACATGATTTATTAGCTATTTAGGCCATAGCAAGCAGATTGTGTGCTGTTTGGAGCCTAATCATACACAAAATTGTTCAAGATTAAGTCACTAATAACGACATGCAGCACTTGTGTGGCTGCTTGTGCAAGTCCGGACAAATGCCAGTTGTATAGTGCTTGCCCACTGCGATACCATACCGCAGTTTAACCCGGATAACCCACTCAGACACAGTATATAGACCCCTAGCCGACAGTCCTTGTTTTATCCCCTAATGCCAAGCGCTGAGCAGGGTACCAACAAGTACCATCTGTTAATTTCTGTTGGTATGACGCTGCCAGCGATATTTGCCACCGCCCTTCTGCTCTCAGGGCAGGCGCTCTACTGGACCACGGAGGCGGTCAGCGTTGTAACGTCTGTGTGAACGTAACCCTTAAGAAATATTATATTTTTGCAGTAATATGTCAGTGTCGCATCAGATAGTTTATTACCCATTGGGTTAGAAATACTCGAGTTTATAAAAATCGTATATGTATTTTTTATCTCATCCGCAAGGTACCCGTGAAGATCAGGGTTAGAATTGATCTTCAGCAACACATGCTTGTCGTGAGAGGCGCCTATGCTTGTCGTAAGAGGCGACTAACGAAATCGGGTGGTTATGCTCACTGACTTGGTTGATCCGTGTCATCGTATCCAAATTGCGTAGATCGATGC
Organism: Haliotis rufescens; assembly: GCF_023055435.1. NCBI lineage: Eukaryota > Metazoa > Mollusca > Gastropoda > Lepetellida > Haliotidae > Haliotis > Haliotis rufescens. The sequence goes on from NW_025964268.1 coordinate 279,352, forward strand.
TCATGACGTCAATCACTGGATTGTCTGACCGCCGTCATATAGCGGGACTATTGCTGAGTTCGGCGTTAAACAACAAACTAACAAACATTCGCGCGGCATTGTAGGCGTAATTTGAATCTTAGTGTGACGTGAGGTCGGGATGACGTCACACTAGAAATGAAGTCATAGCTGAAGATTGTTGACGTCGTTCGACAGTTGTGGTTTTCTATGACGGCGGTCGTGATCAGTGCATTTTTTAAAACGGTAGCTCAAAGGGCTTAAGGAATTATAGGTAATGAAGAAATTATTACACTCGCATATGTGTCGTACTCGCGTAAAAAAGATTCAGGAGTTACCCACGCTCTCGCTCGGGAAATACCAGATATTGACTCTTTTGACACGTTACGTTAAATCAGTATGACACAGGTGTTCGTTTTATAATCTTCATATATGTGCTTTTTGATAGTGTAACAGCTTAAAAAAATCAAATCTATTTTAACTATTATGTTTAAAAAAACATAGCTCGGAGAACAAATAAAAAACATGTTAGAGACTTTCTTCGTTTATGGAATGGAATAGGATGAAGTTCCGTCGACAGTACGACTGTTAATGTCATCACATAACATACTACTCAAGTTAAGGGCCACCCAATTTCTTTAGTTAATCTGTCATGCCATAATTTTTTCATATAGCTACAGTTACTCTGTCATGTCATGTTTTTTTCAAAATATTACTATAGTTATGCTGCCATGCCATGAATATTTCGTATTGCTATAGTTATGCCATATCGTAATATGAAAGAATCGGTTGGTCCTTAACTTTTGTGTGTTGCATATCAAATTAAATACGTACAGCTGATAAATGTATTTACTCATTTCATCCTTTGAATTTGGTATATTTGAGATAAGTAAACATTGGCTTAAATCAAAGGAAATCCCACTGCATAGCAAGATCATAGCGGGGTGTGATGGAATAGAAACCCTTTCTTAATCCTGGACCGAGACAGGCTCCATCATATAGACATTAAACTGGATTAAGATAGATTATAAAAGACACGAAAGGACAATGCAATGAAACCGACGAGTCTCGGCAGGAAAGACGTTCGATCTAAATATCCCACTTAATCTATCAACTCACAAAAAGAGAATCTCGAACGTCAGAAGCCCCTGAGCTGAGTATCGTGTTTCGTCTTCAAAACCTTTATGGCGTCTGAATGTACCGATTAAATTTGTGGGTCCAGACTTGACAGGCATCACCATGCAGAATAAGAAGCTGTTTGGACATCTGCAACACATCGATCTAATTGTTCCTTTTACATATGCCAAAGGATCAGATACATATATGCTTTTGGGCGGATGGCTCCAACGGATGAGAGGAAGTCGGTTAACCAATGAAGCCCGACACAGACAGCTTTTTGACTACGTTCTGATAGGTGCGGTAGCTTAGTGGTTAAAGCGTTCGCTCGTCACGCGGAAATCCCGGGTTCGATTCTCCCATGGGTACAATGTGCGAAGCCCATTTCTGGTGCCCCCACCCGCCGTGATATTGGCGGAATATTGCTAAATGCGGCGTAAAACCATGATCACCATAACAGACGAACGCAAGGGTAAAGAAGGTGTCGACCTTAATAGTGAATCACAACATGGATGTAAATATAATAGTTAATCATTCCTTCGTGGTATCTTTCTAAATTACCAGGCTGGCTATACCTTGGCACCAACATATTTGTTCCCATGCAAACCAAGACTGATCGCACTGAAAGACTAACTGTATCTGAAAGGCTGGTATTTTGAAGTATACTGAACAACAAAAGTTCCTGTGACATTGAATAAGATTTTATGCAAAGTTATGTTTTATACCAAATCTGAAACAATTTCGGTTTGCAACAGATAAAAGACTCCTGTAAGTGTTCAAATGGTTTAATTTGCCAAACTGACTTAAGAAAATGCGGAATTTCATAACAAAACATGAACATGCCAAATGTCAATTTACAAATCAATAGCGTGTGTGTCCACCTCTGGTTGCGATGCAAGCATCACATCTTCGTCTCATGGAATGGACCAGGCGTCGCAGAAAGTCCTGTGGGATATCTGTCCATATCTGCTGGAGCATGTTTGGAAGTTCCTGGAGTGTCTTTGGAATACGTGGTTGACGTCGAAGACGCCGATCCATCTCATCCCACATGTAAAGTCAATAGCGTGTGTGTCCACCTCTGGTTGCGATGCAAGCAACACATCTTCGTCTCATGGAATTGACCAGGCGTCGCACAAAGTCCTGTGGGATATCTGTCCATATCTGCTGGAGCATGTTTGGAAGTTCCTGGAGTGTCTGTGGAACACGTGGTTGACGTCGAAGGCGCCTTTCCATCTGATCCTACTTGTGCTCGATTATTGAGAGATCAGGGGAGGCGAGCCGGCCAGGGGATGACATTCACGTTGTTTTGTTGAAGAGAATCCTGAACAAGTCGAGCAATATGAGGCCGGGCGTTGTCGTGTTGAAAATTAATGCTCCGGCCATGACGACGCAAAACCGGTAGAACAAAGGGGCCGATGATCTCGTCGCGGTAGCGCTATCCATTGAGATTTCCCTCTACCACTATCAAACGGGTCCTCTGTCTTGCTGTAATCCCACCCCATACCATAATGCTGCCGCCCCCGAACCGATCTTCTTCATGACACAATGATTGACGTAACGTTCACCTCGACGTCGGTACACTCGAATCCATCCATCGCTGTGGCTTAGGTGAAAACGAGACTCGTCAGTGAATAGAACATGTCCCCACTGCATAGCCGTCCAGCATAGACGCTGTATGCACCACTGTAGACGTGCTGCACGTGGTTTCCTGTCTAAATGGGACGTCTGGTGGGTCTTCTGGCGACAATCCCTGCACATCTGAGGCGGCGACGTACGGTTTGTGAAGACATTCGTCGAAGGCCAGGGATGCTTCTTGACGTCACTGTTGCTGGCTGGAATCGATTTCGTAGGTATGTTGTTCGAATCCTGTTGTCTTTTCGATTATTGGTTACGCGTGGCCTGCCACACCGAGGATGGTCTCTGACTGCATTCGTCTGTTGCCAACGTTGCCATTAACACCAAATGCTGTTACCAAATGACGTTAAATTGTCTCTAAACAACACGTCGACTCGATCCTGCTTCAAGCATACCAATGGCTCGCAGACGCTCATTTTCGGACAGGCGTGGCATTTCGTAATGTTGAATAATTGCGTAATTTTGTTGTTTTTCTGAGTGGTTGTCAGCACGATGCTAAACAATGCATATGGAATACCGTTAACGCACATGTTTTTATGCCCATTCTCGGGAAGTGAAATGCATGGGGCTTGCATAAAAGTCAACTTTTGCATGGAATGCATGCATTTCTGTAGCAGTTGCGTTTTTGTGACTTGATTCCATACATGTACTACAATATTGAAAAACAAACTTTACTTGTTTGAAAAATACACTAAAATATTGGTGTCACAGGAACTTTTGTTGTTGAGTTTATATTAAATTGAAAGTGTATAATTGCATTTTATTTCCAAAGTTTTGAAGTGGTATGGAAATAAAATGCAATTATATACTCGTACTTGAAAACTTCGGAAATAAAATGCAATTATATACTTTCAAAACTTTCAAATTAAGACAGTTGGTCTTTTCAGTGCGATCAGTCTTGACATGTGTATTAATAAGACTGCATACACGTTGAAATGTTTTATCAAAATAGCAAACTCGTTTCACATATCGACTGTATCAATCCACCATGGGAAACTTGGCTGCCAGAGCCAATCACAGACATTGTATGTGCGTAATCCCTCAAGGGCGAACTCTAATACGTACAGCATTACAAGCTGTCGAATATTGATAAACACTTTTCTCGAAAGAGCCCTTCAGGTTGACAAGGGCAGACAATCCTGTTATGATGACAGATATTTTACTTGTGATGTGTTTGTTTAGGCGTCTACAAAGTGTTTGTTCAACGGGGCTTACTTCCGTCAGACTAGCCGTATTACTGGTTATTGCAATGCACTTTATCAGCAGCTCCAATATATAATAATGCACGTCAACGACAAAACGTTAGCATAGATTATTTATCCGATAGAGATTGGCTGTTCTTAATACGTTATTAATGATATTTGATATTATCATAAGTCATTGACACCTTCATGAATATTATCGATCATATTTTGAATAATAAAACACAATATATTGTTTCCAGTGGTAAAGAGATGAAAAAAATGGAGATTAATCGAGTACGACTTTGTTTTTGGATCTAGTTCAATCAAACCAACCCTTATCATTTGAAGATTAGTTGATGTCGTTTAACGTCAGAATTATTAGTTGGGACTAGTCGTTTAACAGCTATTGACGCTTACAAGAACGTGGGTTTCATTAATAGAAAAATATCACCACTATCAATCAGTGAGTATTGATGAAAGAACCGCCTAGACCACGCATACAGTCTCTGAGGGATACTATTACTTTCCTCTTGAGATTAATCATGAATGATAAATCTGTTCAGCTTGTGTATTCTGTTTGTTAAATGATTGACGTAGTGTAAACATTTGCTGAGAGATATTGGACCCATACTGAGAAGTGTTTTGTTAATATCTTCATCACTAACACTTGGATTGAAAATTATTTTTTCAAACACTAGATGCCAACTAATTTGGCTTTTTCGAAAAATGGAATCTGTTTCGTCAGATAGTGGAGACTGGTTATTCACTGGCTTTGACGTTACATGTTCTGGGCCTCTGCTGATTTCCTTATTCGTAGCATATATTCAAGCAAAGTGTTGATTGGCTTGTGAGTAGTATAAGTTGTCTAATGCGCGGTCTATGCGCAGAGTTGCCTCCCTTCGTCATGCGAGGATCTGCACATCGCGTGCTTCACTTTGGTAAATTTTATCGTGATGACAAACCGGGAGTCCTAAGCAGGGCGAACCTGGAGGCACACAGAAGGCACCTACGATTACAAATCAGTTCCCCTTTAACACTTTAGTTGAATATATTCCTGTTGAAGGAAGAAAGTCAGTAGAGGCCAAGAGGCGAATTGCAGCGTCTTAGACAGCTATTCCTCCGCGCTTCCTAACAAAACAAATCGTTTTCCTCCAAATATGTGTGTACTGTAAACATCTTGAAGACATGAAACGTTTTCTGATTGTTTGAAACGACGTTTCAGGGTTACGTCTTGCTTTATCATAAACCTTTCATATACCTGGACAATATGTGACATTTCAAATTTGGCTTAATGTATCCTGTGTCATGAAATACAATAGGAAAAGATATGATGGACATAGTTACTTTGTTTTGACATCTGTTTCTGAATTTGAAAAGATCAGAATATACGGGTTTATGATTTTTCTCTTTTGAAAAAAAACTCCTTTTGATACATTTTCGGTTGATAAGTTTGAATGTTACAATGTTTCAAGTGCTCCATGCACATCGTGGTGACTCTGGGTTGGAATATAGGTCCCACGCAACCGTTGCTGGTCGTAAGAAAGTGGATCGGTTGGTCAGCGCAGTGGCTTGGCTGACTGCGTGTCATCGTACACCGATGACGTGGGACGTGGGACGTAGCTAAAAATATCAATCATAGGATTGTCTGGTCCAGATTAGACTTCTTTACAGGCCGTCGTCATAGAACTGGAATTATGCGGACTGTAGCGTTAAACAACGTCAAATAACCAAAATACAGACGCATACATTATGATGTGAGGGGCGGTCGGGTTGCCCAGTGGTTATAGCGTTCGCTCGTCACGCCGAAGACCCGGGTTCGATTCCCGACATGGGTACAATGTGTGAAGCCCATTTCTGGTGTCCCCCGCCGTGATATTGCTGGAATAGTGCTAAAAGCGGCGTAAAACCAAACACTCACTCAAGTATGATGTGAATTGTTTGCGTGGTGGGTGATGTCGGTAGGGTAGGGCGTGCTTGCCTTTCTCGCGAGCACCTGGTGTCATCACCGATTTTCGGTGATGTGATTTTCACGGCTGTTTTGCCTTTTGCGCCCAGTGTAACTTGTTTCGGCGGATAATCGTCTCTGGTGTTGACGTTTATATTTCTATGCAGATTGCGACGCTGGACGTCACGGATCTCCACGGGTCTCTAAGGGTCAGATTACTGAATAAATATATAATGCCGGGCAAAGAAATTATAAACCCTTTTTTGATGGTAGCTAAAATGAAAGAAACAAGATGTATTTCATACGGGAATCATAATTGTGTTTTCACCGTTGTTTTGCCTTTTGCACCTAATGGAATCTGTTTCGACGCATAATCGAGACTAATTAGTCTCTAGCGTTTAAGTTATATATTCAATTAGTTCCTAGACTGCTAATGTCAATGTAATACGGAAACAAACATGTACAACGTTAAGCCAACGTACTCCAATTGTGTCGCTCAATGGACCTACACGTATCACGCCTATCATAATGAATGTGCATTAGGACTGATTTTAAGAAGGTCAATTGATTTTACAGTTTGTATTGCTGAAATATTTATAGCTTGTCGCTTCGAGTTAGATGTACTAAATCAGCTGGCGATTCTCGCCTATCTGTGTCAGGGGGAGCTAACCCCGTCAGAACCATCAGCTACCGTTTCTTCTGCAGGCAGGTCAAGCGGAAAAACAATGAATGAATTCGTGAACAAAGGAATTGGAAATGACCACAAACTGGGATGATTGTTCCAATGAACTTTCTGCTTCGGAAATTTGATTTCCCATGAAGATTGATGAAATCCATTTGAGATATAAAGCCCGCAGGTACATTCGAATTTGGTATTTATATTTCTGTTGTTATTTTTGTATATACTAATCAAAAGACCCTATCTTTTCAAATGACTATAGTTTATCTGTCATGGCATGGCACAGAGATTGTATCCATGAGCGAACGAGCGAACGCTTTAACCACAAGCCTACTCTCCGCCGCCGAAATAACGAACCTTGGGAATGAATTAAAGACACTTTGTGTGTTTATAGAGATGTTTTCAATTAAAAGTGTCTGGAGTTTTCGTGTCCGAATAGTGGAGTTCTCGGATTAGCAGGGTCTGCCTTTGCGTAGCTACAGCTATAACGTGTTGAGAGGATACGGTATTTTTGTCAACATTCAAGACGGTATTTGGAAATGATTGCCTGCTTGATTGGTTAGTCTCCTTCATATTACTGGTCTTTCAGTGTGATAGTTTACTGATGGTCGTCGGCTAAAACTCATTTTCATTTCTTTCACAAAACAGAAGCTTCAATAAATTTCGCCCACTTCAAGTAATTATTCAATCAACAGAACTTTTTACCATACAGCTCTTTTTGTGTTTCCGTGATAACAGAAATGAAGTCGCTTTAACGGAAGATTCGTTCAGATAAAAATTGACTTTAGTGTCGTTTTTACATTTGATCAATAGCAACATTATTCAAAGATCTCTTGACTGAAATAACATTTTAATGAAGACCACATGAGTGTTAATAGAGTTTAACTGTCGCCATCACTAATTGCCTCTCTGACTTAAAACATCCAAGGTCGATGTCTTGAAATGCGGTCAGAGTAAATGGGAGCAGATTCACTCTGTACCTAATCCCGACTTCGGGAGATGTCTCAAATTGGATTAGGGTATTCCAACTATATATTTCAATGTACGTCACACCAGTGTAATAGACTCGTTAACGCTACCACAAAACGATGACACGGAGTGGGGAACAATACCTTTGGGAGTTCAGCTCTATAACAAGTACTAATAGGTTGCGGACAAGATACGTACATCCCTCAGTGCAACAGGTTTAATTCTCGATATCTTTTTACCCAGATATGATTAATTTTATTTTTGCGTATGGTTTAAAATATTTCAAAAGTCACGAAGCTATGTTACGCAATGACCGATATAAAAGTAAGTTATTTTTCATCTAATTGAATCTACTTACAAGAAAGTTGGAAATAGAAGTCCGATTCATTTACGTTCTGAAACGTGTAGAAATGACGAAATGTGGTTTCACATTTCTTAATTTAATTGAGATTTAAGAGTAAGCATTAATAACATTATTTAAATCAAATAGTTTTGTATATCCTATGCTACATGCCTCAGTGAGTTTGTTTTCTAGGATCGAGGTGCGTTATGTTGCAAGGTAGAAATATAGGTTCGATTTTATTACTGATAAGCCTAATTGAAAAATAATTCAAGAACGTGTTGCAACCTGACTGGTTAAAATGTTTGGACAAACTTGAATATATAGTGAAGAACAAAAATTCCTGTGACATTAAATAAGATTTAATGCAAAGTTATGTTGTTTACCAAATCTGAAACAATTTCGGTTTGCAACAGATAAAAGACTCCTGTAAGTGTTCAAATGGTTTAATTTGCCATACTGACTTAAGAAATTGCGGAATTTCATAAAAAAAACATGAACCGCCAAAATTTACAAATCAACAGCGTGTGTCCACCTCTGGTTGCGATGCAAGCAACACATCTTCGTCTCATGGAATGGACCAGGCGTCGCACAAAGTCCTGTGGGATATCTGTCCATATCTGCTGGAGCATGTTTTAAAGTTCCTGGAGTGTCTGTGGAACACGTGGTTGACGTCGAAGGCGCCGATCCATCTCATCCCCCATGTGCTCGATTGGTGAGAGATCAGGGGAGCGAGTCGGCCAGTGAATGACATTCATGTTGTTTTGTTGAAGAGAATCCTGAACAAGTCGAGCAATATGAGGCCGGGCGTTGTCATGTTCAAAGGTAATGCCTGGGCCATGACGACGCAAAAACAATCTCGTCGCGGTAGCGCTGTCCATTGAGATTTCCCTCTTCCACTATCAAACGGGTCCTCTGTCTTGCTGTAATCCCACCCCATACAATAACGCTGTCGCCCCCGAACCGCTCTTCTTCCATGACACAATGATTGACGTAACGTTCACCTCGACGTCGGTACACTCCAATCCGTCTATCGCTGTGGCTGAGGTGAAAACGAGATTCGTCAGTGAATAGAACTTGTCCCCATTGCATGGCCGTCCAGCGTAGACGCTGTCTGCACCACTGCAGACGTGCTTGGCGGTGGTTTCCTGTCTAAATCGGACGTCTAGTGGGTCTTGTTGCGACAATCCCTGCACATCTGAGGCGGCGACGTACGGTTTGTGAAGATATTCGCCGAAGATAAGGGATGCTTCTTGACGTCACTGTTGCTGGCTGGAATCGATTTCGTAGGTGTGTTGTTCGAATCCAGTTGTCTTTTCGATTAATGGTTACGCGTGGCCTGCCATTCCGAGGATAGTCTCTGACTGCATTCATCTGTTGCAATGGTGTTTCTGTGGACGTTAAATTGTCTTGCAACACCGCGTTGACTCGATCCTGCTTCAAGCATACCAATGGCTTAGACGCTCATTTTCGGATGGGCGTGGCATTTCGTAATGTTGAATAATTGCGTAATTTTGTTGTTTTTCTGAGTGGTTGTTGTCAGCACGATGCTAAAAAATGCATATGAAATCCCGTTAACGCACATGTTTTTTATACCCATTCTTGGGAAGTGAAATGCATGGGGCTTGCATAAAAATCAACTTTTGCATGGAATGCATGCATTTCTGTAGCAGTTGCGTTTTTGTGACTTGATTCCATATATGTACCACAATATTGAAAACCAAACTTTACTTGTTTGAAAAATACACTGAAATATTGGTGTCACAGGAACTTTTGTTGTTGAGTATATATTTCGGAAGTAAATGGCTGACTGTCTGAGCAAATGATGCTCCCACATAGCCTATGTATTTTGGAAAAATTTGCAAGACACATTTTATATTTCTAACAAATTAAGTATAACCTATCTGTTATTGCTGACATTGACGAACATAGCAACATAACGGTAAATTCCTAACTACAGGACGTTCTAACCTGGAACTAAACAAACCACGATTTTTAAGAGCATTAAATATCACATAGTATTTCCCTTGCAAAAATATCAACTGCATAAGGTTCATAACTGTATCTTTATTTTTGTAAAATATTTCACATTTATAAGAAAATTAGTTAGTAACATTTTCCATTAATGCTTCACCTTGGTGCTGTGATGTCACAATAGTGACATAGATATCACTGTTCAATGACGGCACAGGTCATAGTGTCACAACGATGCCGCTCAACACGCATTCACGTTTGCCGTCAAGTGATATGTGTCTTGTCTCGCCAAAGAGCAAGGTGGACGCGCAAATGGTTTAAGGCACATATTTCACGCGCATCACGGAAAATCGACTTCAGAATGTCCCAAGCCTCTTCTACCAGATCTACACCGTCCATGCATTTGTAGATGGCAAGATGTGCCCTCTACTGTAAGCCTTAATGCTTGATAAGAAGCAGACGACGTATCATATGTAGAGTTCTTTACATCCTTGCAGCAGGAAGCCAGTGACATTGACATCAACCTTCAGCTAACAACCATCTTCACAGTCTGTGAGACCGCAGCTCAGAATGATGCGCGTCTCGTCTTCCAATGTCATATAAAGGGTTGCCTTTTCATTTCATTTTCCGGCAAGCCATATGGAAGAACGTGAAATTCTGCTCTCTCCAGACTGCCTTCAAGAACGACCGCAGTGTGGACACCTCCATATATCCATCGAGTCTTCTGGCTTCATGCAGATACGGACAATCCAGACCTGGGAAACTTTGAGACTACGTGACAGACAGAACAGTGAGTCGAACGTGGCGAACCACGTGGAACCACATCGACACCCAAGGACCACGTGCAGGGATGGCATTCCAAAATTGTGAAATTGTCAGCAGGTCAACCCAACATGTATGCATGTGCCAGTTACGGGCAGGCAGTTCCATCCGCCCAAATGTATCGTGCCATGGATGGCCGCCTGAGCGTCCTGAAGACCCTTCTGCTGCATGGACCATATGGAGATGATGTGTCCTATCTTGGTATCCCAGTATAAAATATGTATGTATATGGTGTGCCGATATGAATAATACATGAATATTGATTAGTATTTGTGAATAAAATATGAATACTGAATGATATGAATGTCATTTTATAATAAAATATAAAATAATTGCACGAATTTATAATGAAATATAAGAATTATGAGATGTGAATAAAAACAATCACTATGATAAATATTTTTTAATTTAGACTATAGACTGTAGGCCGACCGAAACTGACTATAACCTTATCCCCTAATTGTATTGGGGATTATCAGAGCCGAGTGATTTTGTATATCTGAAAAATAGCAACTGGCAAAGTGGGAACTCTCCGACTAATCTATACTTTCTGTATCACATGACACGTTTTTTAGCTCACCGGATCCGAAGGACCAAGGTGAGCTTATGCCATACCGTAGCGTCCGTCCGTCGTCTGCCCGTCCGTCCGTCGTCCGCCCGCCCGCCCGTCCGTCAACATTTTTTTCAAACGACTTCTTCTTCTGAACTACTCATTGGAAATATGGAAATAAACGAAATTTGACTGGAAGCATCACTAGGTGATTGGGATTAAAAATTATACAAATGGAGGGTTAAACCCCCCCCCCCCCCCCCCCCCCCCCCCGGGCCAAATAGGGGTAATTTGGCTATATTGCTTTAAACGATTTCTTCTCTGGAACTAAGACATAGATATCAACCATATTTGGTTGGAAGCATTCTCCGGTGGTGAGAATTCAAAATTGTACACATAGAAGGGTTGACCCCCCAAGGGGCTGAGGGGCGTGGCCAAATAGGGGTAATTTGGCTATATTGCTTTAAACGACTTCTTCTCTGGAACTAAGGATAGATATCGACCATAAATGGTTGGACGCATTCTCCGGTGGTGAGGATTCAAAATTGTACAAATGGAGGGGTTGACCCCCCAAGGGGCTGAGGGGCGGGGCCAAATATGACTCATTTGGCTATATTGCTTTAAGCGACTTCTTCTCTTGGGCTGAGATAGATATCAACCGTATATTGTTGGAAGCATTCTCCGGTGGTGGGGATTCAAAATTGTACAAATGGTGGGGCTGACCCTCAAGGGGCTGTGGGGCGGGGCCAAAAAGAGTTAATAACTTGGACACGGTTAAGATCCCCCACCGTATAACCATTGCACACTGTATAATGAGAGGAATGAACATATGCTACCAGGATGGCCTGGGGGTCTTGCTCCACCTCTGGAGACTTAACCCCTGGGTCATAACAGTTGAGATCCCCACCCCATAACCATATTATATACAATTGCTGGGCATAGACAAACAAAATTATGATATTAGAATTGAGCCTGAGGTCTTGCCACACCCCTAGGGATTAAGGTCTTGGGCGAAAACTTGGCAACATCTGATATCCCCACCCTATTACAATAAACATGTATACATGCAATTGCTTTGTATTACAAGACACATATATGCTACCAGGACTAGCCCTTCTGTTCATCTGTCCGGCACTCCTAAAGGAGTTAGAACCTTGACCATAACATACAAACCGATATTATCCTCACCCTATAATAAACAGATACATTGTAAACATTTGTTCGTTATGAAGAGAATAACACATTTATGCAAATATGATTCGCCCTGTGGTCCAGCCTTGCCTCTGGAAACTTAGATTCTGGATCATAACATTGAAACGGTTCAGATCTTTATGTTACATTTGTATCTTGAGAAGTGCACGTTCATGCTGTCAGATTTGCCATCCACCCCTTTTAAATGTTGACAGGGTCAAAATTACGAAATATTTGGAATATCATATAAATGTACAATGCAAATGTTTATTTGGTCATGATTGCGTAAATATCCAGGTGAGCGATAAAGGCCATATTAGCCTCTTGTTTTATGTTATGGCCACTGGCTCACACAAAAGTGTGTGTACAAAACACAGCAAGCTATAGCCGTCGTCTGACGGCCCGATGATATATTTTGTATACACTGACGAGTTTTAGTCATGTATGGCTGACGAATGCAGTGTCAAATACAATCATTCACTCCCGCACGAAATCTTACTGGAGCGGAAACTAATTCAATATTTTCAAATATCTGAAGGGCCTAAACTTTTCAATCAGATTACAAATGTCGGTACCTCTTTGTGTCAACATTGATTTATGTTGTATTTCTACAACGTATGCAATTGAAATGTTGTTATTTATCCTGTTTTCGTTTGATATTGTTACTGTACATTGTACGAGGGCGACCCATTTATCGGCCAACTCCGCCTTCATTTGTTGAGCAACCAATCATCGATGGCAAAAAGTGTGGCATATTTCAAATACAAACAGCCCGACAGGCAGAATAGGTTCATATAATGTCACATGATAGGCAAAATAATCATACATTTACATACGAAGTGACCTGTCATCCAACCTTAAAAGGGTCATAAGACATTGACAATAAAATACATTATGTATGTAGACATGTTTATACATAAAAGTGAAAATAAAATAAATAATTAATAAGCATTAAATATAAGGATACAATAATGCGACATAAATCGTACAGGCGTCTGATAAACATTTAGTAAATGGTATAAGGCTATCATGTGATATAATATCTGATTTTGATAAAAGAAAAAATCTTATGTCATTGTTAAATGTACATTCTGAGAGGAAATGGGCTTCGATTTCTACACGATTACATAAAGGACAAAGTGTCTAACATGTGGGTGTGATACAACACATGTGACATTTGAGATATCAAGGCCGTTTTCGTGGATGCCATTTATCACCACGAAAACACCATGGTGATTAACACCCATATATATGTTTGCGTAGGCATTTACAGAACTCAATATCAGAAATGACCTTTTCCCCTTCCTTTAGACTACAAAATAAACAAGAATATATCATATTGCTTTTTCCAGATTTAATATTTTTGTATTATAGCCACGCATCCGTGCTATAATGTCTTTGTCGTGAGCGCTCCATGTTCCGCTTCATGTGAGTGCTCATGTTATAGTTATGTTTTATGAGGCTAGACAATATAAGACACCTTGTGTTATTTACGTTAAATAGCAGAAACGTTAGATCATATGAAATGTCAAAGGAGGGTTGCAGAATATGTGAGTCAATAAACGTTTATTTAAGAGCTTTATTTGATATTGCTCTTTGACACCATATCGGGAGTGTTACATTTCAACAGGAGAATATTTGGAATTGCTTTGGATTTAGTTGAAACTTAATGTCATTGTCCTTTTTTTATGTTTTAAATGATGTTTTCCGCGTGTATATTTGTGTTCTGAGTGAGCGGATGAATATGTTATGCTGTATGATCAACTTGACACAAACTATGAGTCATAGTTAGAGGACAACGTATTAATGCTAAAATATTCTACTGCACTGTTAGTTCAGGTGTTCGATTGGCACAGTACATGTACGTGCCAGTCGTGATGTACTCAGGTGTGATATGCTACATATGGCTTCGAATATTGGATGTATTTAAAAGATGAATTTATTCTTGAAAATGTGGAATATATATGACCTTCACTACCCCATTTTTTAGGTGAGGTGAAATGGGGTTTAACGTCGCGTTAAAGATTACTGCACTTATATAGCGGCGTGCATGCACGTGTATGTGTATGTCTGCTTGTACTAGTCCGGACTGATGCCGATTTATAGTGCCTGCCCACAGAGATACCATGCCGCAGACACAGTATACTGACTCCGAGCCGACCAGTCCTTGTTTTAGCCCGTTATTGCCGAGTGCCAGACAGGGTAACAACAAGTACCATCTTTTAACGTCTTTTGGTATGACGCGGCCGGGGATCGAGCCCCGGACCTTCCGCTCTCCGGGCGGACGCTCTACCACTAGACCACGGAGGCGGTCCACATATAAAAGGTCACTAACGGGATCGGTAACTTGGTTAATGCATGCCATTTTATCCCAACAGCGTATATCGATGCTCATGATGTCAATCACATAATTGTCTGGGCCAGGCTCGATTATTTACAGACCGCCGCAATAGGGCTGGAATATTGCTGAGTGTGGCATTAAACATCAAACAGACAAACAAAAGCTATTAAATAATCGGTCCCCAGCCGTGATTCAGGCATGACGGTAGTAGTACAGATTCTGAACATTGACGTACTTGCCCATTTCACAAACACCTGGTGTCTAACCTACAACTGAAGGTCTTCATACATGATTCAGGATTCACATTGTTAGTATCGCCACACTGTATTCATGACTTGAATACCACTGTGTATGTCTCTGTACCATTTGCGTTTTAATCCATATGCTATCAGAACGATAAATACAGCGGGGCATTTACATCCATACGGGGCATTTACATCCATACGATTGATAGCAGATGCACGGGTCACGATCAACAAATACAAGCCTGTCACTTTCAATGTAATACCGTCATCAGGGCAGAATGACATATTGTGATGGTCCTGTCTACACAGATGTCTACCAAAGTGACAACGGCGCACTTGCGACGTCATCGGGTGAATAGATTTCACACAGCCTCGCCGATCTTCAGGTCAAATTGATAAGATTGTTTGGTCATATCAGACATTTATTTTAGTTTTAAGATACCCTGTGCTAATGAGGGGATACCCATAAACAGATTTGCCTGACTTGTTAACTGGCGAGACACCAATTATAAACTACCCAATGGACATCGCGTTTGACCAACTGAAGGACATCTCACTGATAACCCGGCTCGGCCATCTCGTCTAGCTGAAATCTCGTGGCCAGGAGAATGGCTCACGAAAGAGTCAATATTTGTAGTAATCGGCTACCAATCATTGTTGTAGGTCTGAATTGCGCTTGTTATCGCGAAAGGTATCCGAACCGCTGTCAATTTCATAAATGATCACAATTTGTTTCCCTGATAGATGAGGTTTGTACAACGGTCAATAACGAACGGTCTTCACAGTCGAATCATACACTTTCTTCAAAAGTCAACCACGACAAATCCAAACCTTGATGTAACATCCTTGTTTACTTCCCCATGTCCGGCACGTCGACTCGGAAGATATACTAAAATACACCTGATTTCTAAGGGAAGGTTCCAGACAATAATGTAAAGCTAGTTGCTGCATCCTATTTCCCTGATAACCGTGAAAGCAATTCAGGCCAGACACGCTGTTCAGAACGAATCTATTCTCTGACATCGATGAAGAGTCCTTTCTTGTGATATTATTCTCTATAGACCGAGAGCGTGACATTCAGAGACATTGTCACAGAAACGCATGTACACTAACCGCCAGGTCATAAAACCCATGCCAATATATTTATGAAAATGCTGCTGGAATGAATAAAAAAAGAGTACTCATCTGCCTTCTGCTGGAAAGTAGGGATTTAATAAAGAATGCAATAATTACATTATTCTACTCAACAACTTTGATGGATTAGAATTGGTCTTCAGCAAGCCATGCCATGCTTGTCCCAAGAGGCGATTAACAGGTTGATGCATGTTATCGTATCCCAATTGCATAGATCGATGCTTTTGGTGTCAATCACTAGATTTTCTGGTCCAGACTCGATTATTTACAGACCGCCGTTATATAATTGTTTGTGCGGGGCAAAAGCACAAACAAATTAACAACAACTTAGAAATCGTTATGAAAATTAAAGTTATTATATGTGTGCAAATGTCTGAGGGAGTAAGTGTATGTACAAGACTGATGTCTGAGGTTTTCATGGAGCATTTCTGTCATATTTAAACACGAAAAAGTCTTTGACTCATGATCATGTTGATTTGCTCAGGAGATATAGAAATTTGTGTTTATAAACATTGTCAAAACTTGATTGGGCTGAAAATAGTCGCCGAAACACTGCACAGTTCAGGTCCAAAACCATGATACCCGTATCAAATATAATAACATCGAATAACCATTTCTTGTTTGTTTCATTTTAGCCACCATCAAACATGGGTTTGTACTTTCTTTTTTGACCGGCATATTATGATAAAACGTCATCTTGGGTCAGGACCAGCTCAAAGATTATTTTCCAACAACGGCCCTTATCACACCCCGTCCTTCGATCCTGTAATAAGGTGTCACGGTGATATCTACCAGAAGTTAATTAGGCACTCTGATCAGAAGCATAGTTCTTCTTTAATGTCATTTTAATCATTTCTGGTACCACCTTCTCACAGATACAACTATGACAGAGTACGTCGTCAGAACTGTCAATGCCTCCTTTCATTGGTATATACTGCCAGACAAAAGAAAGTATACATCCATGTTTGAAGGTTGCTGAAATGAAACAAACAGGATATGGTTATTCAATGGTGATGTATTTGATACAAAGATGATTTTTGGACCTTACGTTTGCAGTGTTTCAGCGACTGTAACGTTTTGATATCCTTTGTAATATTTGGGTCACATCCAAATTTCAAGTGTATACTTTCTTTTGTACGGCAGTTTACTCCAGTGATTGAGAAGGTGTGCATAAAAATTCAATCGAAATCCATTTTACTAGCCACATGGAAAAAGTGGTCACCTACAGGCGTGGAATTGGTCAGAGTAATGGCATAAGAATAGATGTTGTAATGGTAGTAACAGGCATAACGGTAGCAGTTGTTGTAATAGTTGTAGTAACAGTACCTAATTCAAATCATGATCAGCCTCATTAGGGAATTAACACGATTGATAGTAACAGTAACATTTAGTGACAGTAACGGTATTTCAATAACCTGAAGTAGAAGCAGCTGCAATGCATAGCAGACATGAAACACACACACAAAAAAGAAAATACCTATTAGTTAGTTACAGATAAACCGCGAAAAACGCCTGCATTCTTGTATCAAGCTCCAGAGCTTAACTCATTTCGATGTCGAGGAACTGATGACATATTGTTTGTTGTTTAACGCCGCACTCAGCAATTATTCCAGCTATATAAGGGCAGTCTGTAAATAATCAAGTCTGGACCAGACAATCTAGTGATTTACATCATGAGCATCGATCTACGCAATTTGGACGCGATAACATGCATCAACCAAGCCACCGAGCCAGACAACCTGACCCCGTTAGACAAGCATGGGTTGCTGAAGACCAATTCTAACCCGCATCTTCGCGGATCACTGTTGACATATGGTCGTGATGAGCTTGCAATGTCAGCGAGCAGAATAAATTGATGGAAGGAAACAATTGTCCGGTTAATTCCTACAGGTCAGCATACTCTATTAACAAAACTAAAGTATAACCATGTATATGGGTTTATTGCAAGCCACGTCACAAAAACTGCACACAGACCATATCATCAAAAACGTCTCGAAAACACATGTTGCCTACGCCGAGTACTGTTACACTTGTATTAGGTTGCCACAGTAACTCACGTGCGATACAACCTTAACATATATAGTCCATGGTTCCTATCACTTTCTTATCAAAGTATATAATAAAATAATTATTAAAATGACACATTACACAACTATGATACAGCTACTAAATAGGTCATTCAACCGAAGTATTTATGTGTAAGTGATTGGGTGGCATAATAACACAACAACAACATAAATATGCAACCAAACTATTTCTGTCTAGATATTAGGATGGCGTCAGAACATGCACAAAATAAAAATTACCAATTAAATAAATGTCTAGTATGCAACCAATTTTTTAAAGCTTACGTATTGGGGTGACATGATAACAACACAAATATAAATCAATTAAATCACCCACTTAAAGAATTGCAAAGAATACATATGCAAAATACGCTTTTGATAAATTATCTGGATTTCTCGAGGACTGAGGGTCGATTCGTCTATAGTCATACCACGAAGCCAAATCTCAGATTCCCTGATTCTTTCTGCTGGACTAACCACTATTGACTGATGAGATTATTCATAACGAAATCACCTCGCCATAATGAGGGACTTTCAGGGGAGAAACCAGAACCGTTATATTTGTCAATAGTGGCTGTGTAATGGTGTGTTCGTTTCAGTAGCCTGCAGGCCATTTTCTATGCAATAGCAACTCCTTTACGGCAAGCATCGCAATCACTTGAAGTTAATCTGTTATGTTCATTAAAAGTATTATACGATATGGTAAGGCCAAGTGTACATGTATTTGACGAAATAGGATGAACCCCTTTAAAATACCGTAATAATACGACACCGTTCTGCCGGGGCTTCTCTTTGCTCAGAGCTGCATAAGAAGTTCGAATCCCGGTTCGACCTGATTGTGTTTCTAGGTTTGTCAGTACCATAGCCACACTTGTGGATTTCACCAAAGTGGTATTCGTCTAAACCAAACGTCACTTACGAACACGCACGCGCCCACTCACCCCACCACCTGTTTAAATATACATCATACGGGGACCCGAAATCTATGCCTTCATAAACGCCTGACGAGACAAGTAGAATTTGTCGCACAACATTTTGTCACGACCACTTGCTGTTTGATATATGGGGATACACGCGATGTTTTGTCACGATCACCTGGTGTTTGATACACGGGGACACACGCGATGTTTTGTCACGAGCACCTGGTGTTTGATATATGGGGACACACGCGATGTTTTGCACGAGCACCTGGTGTTTGATATATGGAGACACACGCGATGTTTTGTCACGAGCACCTGGTGTTTGATACATGGGGACACACGCGATGTTTTGTCACGAGCACCTGGTGTTTGATACATGTGGACACACGCGATGTTTTGTCACGAGCACCTGGTGTTTGATATATGGAGACACACGCGATGTTTTGTCACGAGCACCTGGTGTTTGATACATGTGGACACACGCGATGTTTTGTCACGAGCACCTGGTGTTTGATATATGGAGACACACGCGATGTTTTGTCACGAGCACCTGGTGTTTGATACATGGGGACACATGCGATGTTTTGTCACGAGCACCTGGTGTTTGATACATGGGGACCCACGCGATGTTTTGTTACGAACATCTGGTGCTTGATAAAGGACAAACGCGATGTTTTGTCACCAACACCAGGTGTTTTATACATGTGGACCCACGCGATGTTTTGTAACGAACATCTGGTGCTTGATAAAGGACAAACGGGATGTTTTGTCACCAACACCAGGTATTTGATACATGTGGACCCACGCGATGTTTTGTTACGAACATCTGATGCTTGATAAAGGACAAACGCGATGTTTTGTCACCAACACCAGGTATTTGATACATGTGGACCCACGCGATGTTTTGTTACGAACATCTGGTGCTTGATAAAGGACAAACGCGATGTTTTGTCACCAACACCAGGTGTTTGATACATGTGGACCCACGCGATGTTTTGTCACTAGCATCTGGTTCTTGATAAAGGACAAACGCAATGTTTCGTCACCAGCACCAGGTGTTTGATACATGGGGACCCAAGCAATGTTTTGTCACAAGCAACTGGCGCTTGATACATTGGGACAAACGCGATGTTTTGTCACCAACACCAGGTGTTTGATTCAGTTGTCCAATCAAATTGCCATCACTATAGATTTGTTTTCCATTGCGTCATATTCCATGACTAAATACACTTATGTGTCTGATAATCTCACCACTCGGCTTGAAAGGAGATAAACATCATGTTTGAATTATCTAGGGTTCGGCACCATCTCTGTATTCGTCACGGAGCCATCTGGTCTAGATCTAGGCGTGATTACCGGTCTATTTTGAGACAATCGAGGAGAATCGATTGCGATAAAGTATTCATCTGGTTACGATCTGAGTACTCTGTTCTTTGGTCGATTTGGTCGCGATCATGTGATCAGAGAGTTCTCGATCATCGGTTATTCTAACCACGGTCCAAGTACCTGTTCTTGACAATCTGCTCATTTGGTCTCTACCAGAGAGTTGTTTTCTCAATCACGGATCATCTGATCACAATCCAAGTACTCGAGTCGCAACTCAAGCGCTACGTTCATAATTACCGGTCGACCGGATCGGGAGCCAAGATCTCTAGTCGCGACCTAATCGATATTGATGGACAAATGTGTTTATTTGTGTCTCATATTATACGAGAAACTGACGGCCAGCTGCTAAGATGATATAACAAAACAATTTATTTTAGATACTAAGATATAGGTTAAGTGAATAGGGTTAAAGGTCGCGAGAATAATCCGCCGATATAGCGACGTTCATGCACGGGTGTGCGTGTGTGTCTGTTTAAACTAGTCCGGACTAATGCCAGTGAGATACCATGCCGCAGATCAACATGAACCCCCTCTCAGACACAGAATGCTGACCCCGAGCCGACCAGTCGTTATTTTATACACTTAATACCGAGCTCCAAGAAGGGAAACAACAAGTACCATCTTTTAACGTCTTTTGGTATGACGTAACTGGGCATCAAACCACCGACCACTGCTCTGCGGGAAGACGCTCCATCCATAACACCACGAAGACGGTGCATAATGATAGAAAAGACAGCTTACATATACAGACATGTATTCTTTATTCATGTTTAAAGTATACATTTTTACATCACATAATTCCACCATCATAGCAGGCTTTGGCAACGCAAAAAGACATGCAGATAAACTTTTCAGGATAAGCGTTAGCATTAACAGATAGTAACTTATAGCTCACCGACTAAACTAAACTATCCTAGCAAATATACTGTATGGAAACAAAGAAGTAAAACAGTCAGGCTCGATGCACTGCAATATTGAATCAATATCTCATTGTCATGGCTATGGTTTTGTACGAGTTGACACAGTCGCGATCGAGTCGCTCAACTCGCGATCTGAGCTCTCTTGTCGCGATCCAATCCCTCTGCAATACATAACAGAAGAACAGAACAGATATTTATTCATGAAAAAGACTTGCGCTACTACCCCTCGTCTAGCAGAAAAACACAAATATATATTGACAATGGAGTTAGGGCCCGATTTCCTGTTTACTGTAAACAGGATTTTATATATCTAGAAATGTATAACAATTGTGTTTTAAAATTTGTTTGTAACAGGCTAACTAGTTTTAATTCAGATGGCCTTTCTCAAAAATATTTATGCATATATTTTACTCTGTTTACTTTGTTATTAAATTTGGGACATATTAATAGAAATAATACTCATCTTCAAGTACGTTAACACTTTTGGATTGACAATAATCACAGTATCTAAGAGCTTTGATAATGTTGTGATAGCGTCCAACTTCTATTTTTAACTTGTGACTCGATATTCTTATCATTGTAACATATTTCCATTCACCACGTGGTACTGTATTGAGATATAACTAATAACCAAAAGCTACTTTTAAATTTCTGTACAACATACAAGAGTGAGTGAATGAGTTTGGTTTAACGCTGCTTTGAACGTACAATATTCCAGTTATATCACGGCGTGGTAGTTAAATTAGACAGGAAAGCACGAAGTGGTGCAGGTGTCAGACGTTTACCACTTTGATGAAACCCACAAGCACGGGAATGTTGCCGACTAACCTAAAAACAAAATTGTAACGAACCGGGATTTGAACCAACGTTCATAGACTTCTGGCATGCCCAAGGGACGCAACTCTACACGGATAATTGCGGCGCCTTGGATGACTGGACCACCCGTGTCCTTCGAGAAATAAGAGCTCTTTCCGTGATGCATCACTGAAGTCGCAGTCCAAGAACTCTGATCGTGTACACCAGTCGATTTGCCACCGATGCGTAATGAACAGATATAAACCAAGAACAACTTAACATCAACCAGTGTGACATACACAACAGGCATCATGAATGTGTGTCCACGGGGTAAGCCTCTAACAACAGATCATCCACACTAATGTAACGTTTAGTTATGGAATGAATCCCCTGTATCAAATATCGTAACCAAGGGCAACTCACTTTCTTCACGATGTCACTGGAGACCATGAAATACATAATACCCGCACACTATTTTCAATGATTTTACAATATATCAATATATCATTACTCCATCTACTACCAGAGTGTACATAAAATCGATCTGGTTGTCCATACGGATGAAACATCGGGGTTATAAGTGTACCAGTGGGTGATATGGAGTTATATTCGTGTACAGAGCACTTAATGCACAGGCGAATCAATCATTGACTGTCAAGTCCTAGTGCAAAAACACTTCAGTGTGATAGTTTGCAATTGGATAAATAGTTTCTAAATCCTTGGTAAAACGTAATATTTCTAGCAGGTCCCCAATCTGTCACAAAAAACAAAAAAACTTTCTTATCGCGTGTTTAATTGAATACGTCTGAAAGCACCTGCTCTGTGGGAAAAGCAAGATTGACTTTATCGTAAGTCCTCGGTTGTAGTTGGATTTGTGCTGTTTGTGTTCCATACAGATTTAAGCTGACGTGCCTGGCCTCAGTATGGTGGACAATATATTTTCAGCATATACTTTAATATCATCATGTCTAAGCGTGATGACGAGGAAGACGAGGGTGTGGGTTTTAAAATAGAAATGCGAAATTTTAATAATGATTAGACTTTTATCGCGTCTGGTACGATTATATGCACATCTGGCGATTTTCTAAGATGGCAGAAGCATCGACGTTTTCGTATTTTTTCATTTGTATTTAGATTTCCACTGTTCGTGTTCAACCATGTTTTATGTTGACCCGTCTGATAACAGGATGATGGAATATAACAGTTCATTCAGTATAGAGTGAAAATGAAAAAAAAACAACTTTGATTTTAATGATCAGTAGACTTTCTTGTCGATCCTCCAAAATGAGGGGGTGGGGGGGGGGGGGGGGGGGTGGTGTTGGCCTAGTCGTCTAAGGCGCCGCGATTCGCTGTGCCGAGTTGCGTCCCTAGGGCACGCCAGAAGCCTATGATTTTGGGTTCGAATCCCGGTTCGCCCCGATTATGTTTCCAGGTTTATCAGCAGCATACCCGTGCTCGTGGGTTTCACCGAAGTGGTAAACGTCTGAGACCTGCATCACTTCGGCCTTTCCTCCCACATTCAGCTGACACGCCGTGATATAACTGGAATACTGTTAAAATCGGCGTTAAACCCAGCTCACTCACTCACTCTTCCAAAAGAGGTAGGCATCGAAGTCTAATTCAAAACGCTGCTTTTATACACACATGTCATCTGGTCTAGATCTAGGCGTGATTACCGGTCTATTTTGAGACAATCGAGGAGAATCGATTGCGATAAAGTATTCATCTGGTTACGATCTGAGTACTCTGTTCTTTGGTCGATTTGGTCGCGATCATGTGATCAGAGAGTTCTCGATCATCGGTTATTCTAACCACGGTCCAAGTACCTGTTCTTGACAATCTGCTCATTTGGTCTCTACCAGAGAGTTGTTTTCTCAATCACGGATCATCTGATCACAATCCAAGTACTCGAGTCGCAACTCAAGCGCTACGTTCATAATTACCGGTCGACCGGATCGGGAGCCAAGATCTCTAGTCGCGACCTAATCGATATTGATGGACAAATGTGTTTATTTGTGTCTCATATTATACAAGAAACTGACGGCCAGCTGCTAAGATGATATAACAAAACAATTTATTTTAGATACTAAGATATAGGTTAAGTGAATAGGGTTAAAGGTCGCGAGAATAATCCGCCGATATAGCGACGTTCATGCACGGGTGTGCGTGTGTGTCTGTTTAAACTAGTCCGGACTAATGCCAGTGAGATACCATGCCGCAGATCAACATGAACCCCCTCTCAGACACAGAATGCTGACCCCGAGCCGACCAGTCGTTATTTTATACACTTAATACCGAGCTCCAAGAAGGGAAACAACAAGTACCATCTTTTAACGTCTTTTGGTATGACGTAACTGGGCATCAAACCACCGACCACTGCTCTGCGGGAAGACGCTCCATCCATAACACCACGAAGACGGTGCATAATGATAGAAAAGACAGCTTACATATACAGACATGTATTCTTTATTCATGTTTAAAGTATACATTTTTACATCACATAATTCCATCATCATAGCAGGCTTTGGCAACGCAAAAAGACATGCAGATAAACTTTTCAGGATAAGCGTTAGCATTAACAGATAGTAACTTATAGCTCACCGACTAAACTAAACTATCCTAGCAAATATACTGTATGGAAACAAAGAAGTAAAACAGTCAGGCTCGATGCACTGCAATATTGAATCAATATCTCATTGTCATGGCTATGGTTTTGTACGAGTTGACACAGTCGCGATCGAGTCGCTCAACTCGCGATCTGAGCTCTCTTGTCGCGATCCAATCCCTCTGCAATACATAACAGAAGAACAGAACAGATATTTATTCATGAAAAAGACTTGCGCTACTACCCCTCGTCTAGCAGAAAAACACAAATATATATTGACAATGGAGTTAGGGCCCGATTTCCTGTTTACTGTAAACAGGATTTTATATATCTAGAAATGTATAACAATTGTGTTTTAAAATTTGTTTGTAACAGGCTAACTAGTTTTAATTCAGATGGCCTTTCTCAAAAATATTTATGCATATATTTTACTCTGTTTACTTTGTTATTAAATTTGGGACATATTAATAGAAATAATACTCATCTTCAAGTACGTTAACACTTTTGGATTGACAATAATCACAGTATCTAAGAGCTTTGATAATGTTGTGATAGCGTCCAACTTCTATTTTTAACTTGTGACTCGATATTCTTATCATTGTAACATATTTCCATTCACCACGTGGTACTGTATTGAGATATAACTAATAACCAAAAGCTACTTTTAAATTTCTGTACAACATACAAGAGTGAGTGAATGAGTTTGGTTTAACGCTGCTTTGAACGTACAATATTCCAGTTATATCACGGCGTGGTAGTTAAATTAGACAGGAAAGCACGAAGTGGTGCAGGTGTCAGACGTTTACCACTTTGATGAAACCCACAAGCACGGGAATGTTGCCGACTAACCTAAAAACAAAATTGTAACGAACCGGGATTTGAACCAACGTTCATAGATTTCTGGCATGCCCAAGGGACGCAACTCTACACGGATAATTGCGGCGCCTTGGATGACTGGACCACCCGTGTCCTTCGAGAAATAAGAGCTCTTTCCGTGATGCATCACTGAAGTCGCAGTCCAAGAACTCTGATCGTGTACACCAGTCGATTTGCCACCGATGCGTAATGAACAGATATAAACCAAGAACAACTTAACATCAACCAGTGTGACATACACAACAGGCATCATGAATGTGTGTCCACGGGGTAAGCCTCTAACAACAGATCATCCACACTAATGTAACGTTTAGTTATGGAATGAATCCCCTGTATCAAATATCGTAACCAAGGGCAACTCACTTTCTTCACGATGTCACTGGAGACCATGAAATACATAATACCCGCACACTATTTTCAATGATTTTACAATATATCAATATATCATTACTCCATCTACTACCAGAGTGTACATAAAATCGATCTGGTTGTCCATACGGATGAAACATCGGGGTTATAAGTGTACCAGTGGGTGATATGGAGTTATATTCGTGTACAGAGCACTTAATGCACAGGCGAATCAATCATTGACTGTCAAGTCCTAGTGCAAAAACACTTCAGCGTGATAGTTTGCAATTGGATAAATAGTTTCTAAATCCTTGGTAAAACGTAATATTTCTAGCAGGTCCCCAATCTGTCACAAAAAACAAAAAAACTTTCTTATCGCGTGTTTAATTGAATACGTCTGAAAGCACCTGCTCTGTGGGAAAAGCAAGATTGACTTTATCGTAAGTCCTCGGTTGTAGTTGGATTTGTGCTGTTTGTGTTCCATACAGATTTAAGCTGACGTGCCTGGCCTCAGTATGGTGGACAATATATTTTCAGCATATACTTTAATATCATCATGTCTAAGCGTGATGACGAGGAAGACGAGGGTGTGGGTTTTAAAATAGAAATGCGAAATTTTAATAATGATTAGACTTTTATCGCGTCTGGTACGATTATATGCACATCTGGCGATTTTCTAAGATGGCAGAAGCATCGACGTTTTCGTATTTTTTCATTTGTATTTAGATTTCCACTGTTCGTGTTCAACCATGTTTTATGTTGACCCGTCTGATAACAGGATGATGGAATATAACAGTTCATTCAGTATAGAGTGAAAATGAAAAAAAAACAACTTTGATTTTAATGATCAGTAGACTTTCTTGTCGATCCTCCAAAATGAGGGGGTGGGGGTGGGGGTGGTGTTGGCCTAGTCGTCTAAGGCGCCGCGATTCGCTGTGCCGAGTTGCGTCCCTAGGGCACGCCAGAAGCCTATGATTTTGGGTTCGAATCCCGGTTCGCCCCGATTATGTTTCCAGGTTTATCAGCAGCATACCCGTGCTCGTGGGTTTCACCGAAGTGGTAAACGTCTGAGACCTGCATCACTTCGGCCTTTCCTCCCACATTCAGCTGACACGCCGTGATATAACTGGAATACTGTTAAAATCGGCGTTAAACCCAGCTCACTCACTCACTCTTCCAAAAGAGGTAGGCATCGAAGTCTAATTCAAAACGCTGCTTTTATACACACATGTCATCTGGTCTAGATCTAGGCGTGATTACCGGTCTATTTTGAGACAATCGAGGAGAATCGATTGCGATAAAGTATTCATCTGGTTACGATCTGAGTACTCTGTTCTTTGGTCGATTTGGTCGCGATCATGTGATCAGAGAGTTCTCGATCATCGGTTATTCTAACCACGGTCCAAGTACCTGTTCTTGACAATCTGCTCATTTGGTCTCTACCAGAGAGTTGTTTTCTCAATCACGGATCATCTGATCACAATCCAAGTACTCGAGTCGCAACTCAAGCGCTACGTTCATAATTACCGGTCGACCGGATCGGGAGCCAAGATCTCTAGTCGCGACCTAATCGATATTGATGGACAAATGTGTTTATTTGTGTCTCATATTATACGAGAAACTGACGGCCAGCTGCTAAGATGATATAACAAAACAATTTATTTTAGATACTAAGATATAGGTTAAGTGAATAGGGTTAAAGGTCGCGAGAATAATCCGCCGATATAGCGACGTTCATGCACGGGTGTGCGTGTGTGTCTGTTTAAACTAGTCCGGACTAATGCCAGTGAGATACCATGCCGCAGATCAACATGAACCCCCTCTCAGACACAGAATGCTGACCCCGAGCCGACCAGTCGTTATTTTATACACTTAATACCGAGCTCCAAGAAGGGAAACAACAAGTACCATCTTTTAACGTCTTTTGGTATGACGTAACTGGGCATCAAACCACCGACCACTGCTCTGCGGGAAGACGCTCCATCCATAACACCACGAAGACGGTGCATAATGATAGAAAAGACAGCTTACATATACAGACATGTATTCTTTATTCATGTTTAAAGTATACATTTTTACATCACATAATTCCATCATCATAGCAGGCTTTGGCAACGCAAAAAGACATGCAGATAAACTTTTCAGGATAAGCGTTAGCATTAACAGATAGTAACTTATAGCTCACCGACTAAACTAAACTATCCTAGCAAATATACTGTATGGAAACAAAGAAGTAAAACAGTCAGGCTCGATGCACTGCAATATTGAATCAATATCTCATTGTCATGGCTATGGTTTTGTACGAGTTGACACAGTCGCGATCGAGTCGCTCAACTCGCGATCTGAGCTCTCTTGTCGCGATCCAATCCCTCTGCAATACATAACAGAAGAACAGAACAGATATTTATTCATGAAAAAGACTTGCGCTACTACCCCTCGTCTAGCAGAAAAACACAAATATATATTGACAATGGAGTTAGGGCCCGATTTCCTGTTTACTGTAAACAGGATTTTATATATCTAGAAATGTATAACAATTGTGTTTTAAAATTTGTTTGTAACAGGCTAACTAGTTTTAATTCAGATGGCCTTTCTCAAAAATATTTATGCATATATTTTACTCTGTTTACTTTGTTATTAAATTTGGGACATATTAATAGAAATAATACTCATCTTCAAGTACGTTAACACTTTTGGATTGACAATAATCACAGTATCTAAGAGCTTTGATAATGTTGTGATAGCGTCCAACTTCTATTTTTAACTTGTGACTCGATATTCTTATCATTGTAACATATTTCCATTCACCACGTGGTACTGTATTGAGATATAACTAATAACCAAAAGCTACTTTTAAATTTCTGTACAACATACAAGAGTGAGTGAATGAGTTTGGTTTAACGCTGCTTTGAACGTACAATATTCCAGTTATATCACGGCGTGGTAGTTAAATTAGACAGGAAAGCACGAAGTGGTGCAGGTGTCAGACGTTTACCACTTTGATGAAACCCACAAGCACGGGAATGTTGCCGACTAACCTAAAAACAAAATTGTAACGAACCGGGATTTGAACCAACGTTCATAGATTTCTGGCATGCCCAAGGGACGCAACTCTACACGGATAATTGCGGCGCCTTGGATGACTGGACCACCCGTGTCCTTCGAGAAATAAGAGCTCTTTCCGTGATGCATCACTGAAGTCGCAGTCCAAGAACTCTGATCGTGTACACCAGTCGATTTGCCACCGATGCGTAATGAACAGATATAAACCAAGAACAACTTAACATCAACCAGTGTGACATACACAACAGGCATCATGAATGTGTGTCCACGGGGTAAGCCTCTAACAACAGATCATCCACACTAATGTAACGTTTAGTTATGGAATGAATCCCCTGTATCAAATATCGTAACCAAGGGCAACTCACTTTCTTCACGATGTCACTGGAGACCATGAAATACATAATACCCGCACACTATTTTCAATGATTTTACAATATATCAATATATCATTACTCCATCTACTACCAGAGTGTACATAAAATCGATCTGGTTGTCCATACGGATGAAACATCGGGGTTATAAGTGTACCAGTGGGTGATATGGAGTTATATTCGTGTACAGAGCACTTAATGCACAGGCGAATCAATCATTGACTGTCAAGTCCTAGTGCAAAAACACTTCAGCGTGATAGTTTGCAATTGGATAAATAGTTTCTAAATCCTTGGTAAAACGTAATATTTCTAGCAGGTCCCCAATCTGTCACAAAAAACAAAAAAACTTTCTTATCGCGTGTTTAATTGAATACGTCTGAAAGCACCTGCTCTGTGGGAAAAGCAAGATTGACTTTATCGTAAGTCCTCGGTTGTAGTTGGATTTGTGCTGTTTGTGTTCCATACAGATTTAAGCTGACGTGCCTGGCCTCAGTATGGTGGACAATATATTTTCAGCATATACTTTAATATCATCATGTCTAAGCGTGATGACGAGGAAGACGAGGGTGTGGGTTTTAAAATAGAAATGCGAAATTTTAATAATGATTAGACTTTTATCGCGTCTGGTACGATTATATGCACATCTGGCGATTTTCTAAGATGGCAGAAGCATCGACGTTTTCGTATTTTTTCATTTGTATTTAGATTTCCACTGTTCGTGTTCAACCATGTTTTATGTTGACCCGTCTGATAACAGGATGATGGAATATAACAGTTCATTCAGTATAGAGTGAAAATGAAAAAAAAACAACTTTGATTTTAATGATCAGTAGACTTTCTTGTCGATCCTCCAAAATGAGGGGGTGGGGGGGGGGGGGGGGGGGGGGTGGTGTTGGCCTAGTCGTCTAAGGCGCCGCGATTCGCTGTGCCGAGTTGCGTCCCTAGGGCACGCCAGAAGCCTATGATTTTGGGTTCGAATCCCGGTTCGCCCCGATTATGTTTCCAGGTTTATCAGCAGCATACCCGTGCTCGTGGGTTTCACCGAAGTGGTAAACGTCTGAGACCTGCATCACTTCGGCCTTTCCTCCCACATTCAGCTGACACGCCGTGATATAACTGGAATACTGTTAAAATCGGCGTTAAACCCAGCTCACTCACTCACTCTTCCAAAAGAGGTAGGCATCGAAGTCTAATTCCAAACGCTGCTTTTATACACACATGTCCTGGAAGTTATTACACAGATGAGTGCAGAAATGAAACGTATTTGGGACGTATGTAGGTCACATGGTACTTTATGTCCTCCAGCTGTGGAGAATCGGTCGATGGCTTCCTTTAATCGAGAATGGTTTGTCCTGAACAAAGTTGTCGGCACAGTGGGATGACCTCGTTCTTAATGGAGGAGTCCATCGAGCTTTTCCTCATAGTGGGAAGACAGAAAGTACCACGTGACTTAAAAACGTCAGACAAGAATTACCTTTTTGTACATCACGCGAATGTTATAACTACAAGTACAGCGCCTCGAACAAACATTGTACTAGCCTGTGTTTTGATACACAAAAACACTCTAAACGTTTCGAGACACATTTTAGGAATCCACTTTGCCTAAAACTTCACTCACTCACTCACTCACTCACTCAGTACAGTGAAACATCGTTAGGCCAGATCATCCACATCAGCAGTACACGGTTACTGTCGGAGACGCCTATCCATACTAAAACATAAATCCTTACGATTCATGTTTCGCTAATATGGACACTTGTTAATCCGGACGATTTCAACTGACCGGATTAACAACATTTCACTATATTCTTCCTTGGAGTTCAAAGAAGCTTGCGAGGATATTAAATGTTGTTTTAATACTGTCCTTTTTGACAGTGGATGTTAATTATGAACAGAATTATCGGTTATGAATAATAATAACCCAATATTGCTTGGCTCGGGCAAGTAAACTAGTTTCATAAGCGTTGCGAAATTAAGAAATTTATTAGCGGTATCCAAGGATTATAATCTAGGAGTGAGGACACACAACTTCACACGCTTTGACATCAATAATCATTTCGAATATGATGCAAAAGCAATCGGTATTTTCACTTCTTAATTAACAATCAGAGGACATGGTAACAGTTTAATATGGTTTTCATATGATTGATGAGAACTTCCAAGAATATCTGATTTCTGTAACACTCTTTCCATAACCGTCAACATTTCATTTTTGCTCATTTTGTCTGGAATCGTACACCATCTCCTTAAGACAACCATGTGATAGCATCTAAATGACGAGGAAAAAACGGTCTTTGGTCAGTGAAGCAACTCTTTTACATCTTCATTGGCTCGTCTTTTGAATTTTGATGAATATCCCGGCTTTGATGTTGTTTAATGTGTGGACTACAAACACTAAGGACTTCTCCGATTTAATTTTATTTACATAATACACAGTCACTTATTCATACGCGTTTTCCTGCTAATTAAACACATACATTGCATCCGGGTCTTTTCTGAAGGGCATGATGGTGCCCGTTGCTCTTTTGGAGTACCATGTCATCATAAAAGAAGGAACATTTCAGCGTTTAGATTACTGGAAACGCGGAAATAAAGACATAAAAGGACAAAATATTGGGACAGCTGTAATTGATTTTGGAACTCGGTTTTATTGCTGGAGACCACATTTTACGGACGTGATAAAGATTATTACATCCGAAGCCTTGAAACAGTTAACGAGATGTATTGAAGGGCAGTGCATGATGCCAGCCTGTGGAGGGGCGTCTTTAAACTCATGAATGAGAGAGATTAGGAGCAAATATTTTAATCTTTCACGCGACGCCAGCGAGGTGAAACATTTAGCATTTGAGAACATTCATGACTATTCTTGTATCAGAGTTGAAGCGTTTAAGGAGAAACATTGTACACGTGTCCTTAATTGTAGGTAATTTGTCTTGATAGAAAAGGTACTAACTTCCTTGCCTCTGCGTAAGAATACGCCATTACGTGAATATTGTTATAAAAGGTATTTTTACCTGTTAATGGGCAAACCTTTATGATTGTGATATTAAACATGGTATTAGCTGTATGTCTTTATGTTTATTAAGTAAAATTAAAGTCTGAAATCGGGAAACCAGATAACAAGATATTCAGATATTCAGATAGACAGACAGACAGACATATAGACAGATAGGCAGACATATAGACAGACAGACAGACAGACAGACAGATAGACAGATTGAACAACAGGGAAGAAGATAAAGAATTATGTTGATTGTTGACAGTAGGAGATTTATAGGATCCGGGATAGCCCACGTGGGCCCTCTCAGTCCGATTGTGTTATCGGAATGTTCTAATTGACTGTTTAGTGTCTACATTAGTCCTGCACCATGACCGCGGAATATATTTATTTTATGGAAAAAAATAATCTAGAAATGCATACAAAAGCAAGTCTAGTCAGCTCAAGCTAGCTATATTCTGAAATCAGCATAGGGAATTTTTATTTATTTTTTGAGTCAAAAAGCATATTGTATAATATAAGATTTCAGAGACTAAATGTTAGTCTATGTCTACATCTGAAGAGTCTGGTCTCCGCTGGACGTGAAGATAAACGTCATGAGAACAGGAGGTTCGCATAAATCACTGTCCGCCACTGATGACACCAGGTGTTCACGGGGAGGTGAATTCGTCCTTCTCAACTGGTGGTCGCGATCATTATCATGTCGGAATTTACTTCACATGGATCGGGATCTACTTAATGCTGCGGAAAAATATATTGTTTCTAACCAACGACTGATCCTCAAAAATGTAATATTGTATCTTATTTACGGAGTGTAACACGAATATCCCCCTTAGAAACATATAACCGACTCCGAGCCGAACAGTCTTGTTTTATCCCCTAAATGCTGATCGCCTGGCTGGGAGACAACAAGCACATTTTTACGTCTTTTGGTATGACGCGGCCGGGGATCGAACCACCGACCTTCCGC
Organism: Haliotis rufescens; assembly: GCF_023055435.1. Classification (NCBI taxonomy): domain Eukaryota; kingdom Metazoa; phylum Mollusca; class Gastropoda; order Lepetellida; family Haliotidae; genus Haliotis; species Haliotis rufescens. The sequence continues at coordinate 312,792 of NW_025964268.1, forward strand.
TCTCCGGGCAAACACTTCACCACTACGCCACAGAGACGGTGCAAGGTTTTGAAGCCTTACTTAGAGGATTGTTGTGGAACAGTTGTGAATTTAGAATTGTTGGGAAATCAACATGAATACTGAAATAAGTAATGAGAAGCAAGATGTTTTAGATGGCCTGAAGGATACCTTCTCGAATAACAGCTAATTCATTCGGGACAGGTATTCATGAGACCAATGATAGCTTGGTTGGATACCAAATATCACTTTTCGTTATTTTTAAAAATTTGATTAATAATGTTTATGTTGCTGAAGAAATTGAACTTCTTATTCTTATAATAAATATTGTAACACATACGTATATGACTAACAATCGGATAGTTTACACTTAATATCATTTGATTTGTTTAATGTGAGTAATATTGTATTTTAAAATTCTATATATAGTATTGTGCATATTGAAATATCGCATACTCACAATACTTCATTGTATTCTTATTCATGGCTTTTTTCTCAATTTCGAATTTTGTTTTTAATTCAATCCGTGCTTTGTCAGGTGAGAAAACACGTAACAGCTGGCATGCAAGTGTTATCCTGGGACATGTAGTCGTATCTCTAGTAGTTATTTGTACTGATAGTCAATTAACGGAAATAAATAAATCTAAACCTAACACACCTTGCCGAACAATGTAAGAATATTGATATAAAAGTCATAATTTACACCCTGAAAAAAACATCATTTATTATTAATTGACTACTAGATAAACACAATTCAAGGCAAGGCTGTTTAAGTTGGATAGAAAGAGCGACATTTTGCCAACCTGTTTTTGAGTTCGGTCCTACTGACTAGCTTTTTACCTGCTAGGTGTTGATTTAACCGTAGTTTGCTATAAACACAGCTGTTTTCGAATAATATCCCGGTCAGAATGTCAATGAACAGCTGTGTACTCGATCCCGTGAAGTCTTCCACTCAATGAAAGTGTTTTTCATTTGAGTGTGAGAACCGGTTCGCTTGAAATCCTCGGTCGTTATTTGGGCTGTTTCACGACGGGGGGACACCAAGAGTTGCTTTCTTGACATCAGTATGTGGAGTCGAACCTCGCCTTTGAGTATGACGAGCTAACGACAATACCCCATGTAGTGTTACTGCTGACGACCTGACTATTGAACTCGTGGATCTGCATAATCCGTTCAATTGATAACAACATAGGAGAAGAAGGTTTTCTTGTGGGCAACCACAATGCATGTGTCGAGTCGACGTGGTGCATTGACCAAAACACGTTGAGCATGAACTCCACATCTCAGCCAATAGCGGGCCTGATCAAAGGAAATGGACTCTTCCGTTGCACGCGGAACGCCCACTGTTCCTCGCTGTGGTCAAGCTGATTTCATCTTAAGTGTGTGAAGCAATAAGATCGAGATAACTGAAGCGCTACAATTCTAGAGATGGTAGTTGAGTTTCAACCAGATCACACGCGTGTTGTTACAAGCTAACAATTTCGTCCAAGTGATCTTCAGAGTTCCTTACTAACGTTATTACGCCTTTATAATGACGCAGGGGTGTAACTTGTTTCTCGTACAGACCCCAGAACATACATTTATAAAATAGTATAGCCCGTTCCCCTCTCGCCCTCCTCTTAGCTCCAGCAGTGTATTCTCGTCCCTCATCCCCATCACCAGATCTATAAGACTCGATGGGTCCTTTATAGAATTATTATATTCACCACGTACATTTGTATGTCCTCATACGTGACAAGAATTCGGGGACCTTATTGTTTTTGACCAATTTGCAAGCCAAAGTATTTTCTATTCGTTTTATGTAGCTGTACTCCAGTTTGTTCAGGTTGAAGATGTTCAACATTCGCCTGTTAGGTGAGGATCTGAGAATTAAGTCTAGCCTCAAATTGAGAAATATATATCCAAACTCGTAAGTAGTGTTGGAATATTTCTCCGAAGGGCTGAAATAACTTCCCGACGGATGTAAGTAAAAGTACATCTTAACGATCCTGAAAGTATTCGCACTGCTGCTCTGTTTAGAACGCCATATGACGCCATACATTGTTCACCCCTTAAATAAATATTTTATTAAATATGGAGACGCGATATTTTAGCTGGTTCGAAAGGTAATCACTATCAATTTGTTAAGCAACTTTCCTCTCTCTGCAAATAGTTACTGTGCCCATGAGGGATTTCCTACCATGTGTAAGATAGTAAGATACATAGATAGCTACCAATCATAGTCTACCTGTTGTAACAAGCCGTTCGCATAGGTCCATCCATATACTTTTCACAGCTATTTTGCCCTTTACTCCAAATGGAATGTTTCGGTGGATAAAGACTGGGTATTCTCATGCTTTGACAATTATATTCAATATATCATTGTCTATCAACTTGAAGTGGAAAAGTTCTCACATGCTTCTTGTTAATCGATATGTATGTCCAGGTGCCTGATAAATATTATCCTAAAAGATATCAGTAAATGCCTACCAGCTGACCCTGGGTTCATTTACTTCCCCATCAGCACGTCGAGTCAAGTGGACATGTAATGCACATACCATCACTGCTAAGGAGAGAGTCAATATAATTGAGCAGCAGGATGCTCCCGATGAAGGTGCAGAGTTACCAACATCAGGCGTGTCATGATCACATGTTTGGACGTTCGAATGCCAGATTCGCACTGAATAATACCATTGGTTTGTCAGCACCAAGCCCATGTTCATTGGTTTAATCAAAGAGATAAGACATAACATCTAAATCTGCAGCATTGATTTGAACAAAGTCATAAAGATCTACGATATGCATTGTTTCGAGCTTTCTACACATGTTAAATGAGTGAGTGAGTGAATATCGCTTAAAGCCACATCGGCAACCTTGACGCTATTCACGTACTAAACTGACACCTCGTGATATAAGTGAAAGACAACGTAAAAGACAATTCACTAACAAACAAGAATGTTTGTCTTGTTTAAACAGGCGTGTCTCACTGATTGTTTGAAGGTGAGGTGAGGTGAGGTGAGGTGAGGTGAGGTGAGGTGAGGTGAAATGATGTTTAACGTCGCGTCCAGGATTATTGCATTATAGAGCGACGTGCATGCATGGATAGTTGAAAGTCTGAACTGTATAATGAATATTGAACCGATTGTTTTATTAGACTACTATGTCCTCATCTATAACGTGATATCTCATGAAAAGAGGTTGATTGTCGCATTCAAGATTATTGAACTTCCATAGCGACGTGCAAGCACGAGTATGTGTATCTGCTTGTACTTGTTCTGACTTGTGCTGATATTACAGTGCTAGCCCACTGAGACACAATGCCGTAGCTTATCATGAATCCCCTGTCCCAAATATCGTAACCAAGGGCAACTCACTCTCTTCATAATTGCACTGGAAACCATTAAAAATAATACACTCACTGTATTTCCAATGAATTAATAATATATCTTTACTCCATCTTTTACCAGTGTGTACATAAAATCGATCTGGTTGTCCATATGGACAAAACATCGCAGTTATAAGTGTACCAGAGGGTGATATGGAGTTATATTCGTATACAGATTACTTACTGCACAGACGGATCAATCATTGACTGTCAAGTCCTAGTGCAAAATCACTTAAGTGTGATAGTTTGCAATTGGATAAATAGTTTCCAAATCCTTGGTAAAACGTAATATTTATAGCAGGTCCTAAATCTGTCACAAAAAGACAACAAACGTTCTTATCGCGTGTTTAATTGAATACGTCTGAAAGCACCTGCTCTGTGTAGATAGCAAGATCGACTTTGTCGTAAGTCCTCGGTTGTAGATGGATTTGTGCTGTTTGTGTTCCATACAGATTTAAGCTGACGTGTCTCGCATCAGTATGGTAACATTTCATTCGGCATATACATTTTTAACATCATCATGTCCAAGCGTGATGACACGGAAGCCAAAGGTGTGGGGATTAAAATAGAAATGCGAGATTTTAATGATGATTAGACTTTTTTTCGCGTCTTGTCCGAATATATATACATCTGGCGATTTTCTAAGATGGCAGTAGCATCGACGTTTTCGTATTTTTTCATTTGTATTTAGATTGACACTGTTCGTGTTCAACAAATATTTTATGTTGTCCCATCTGAAAACGGTGTGCTGAAATATATCAGATCATTCAGTTTTGGCTGATATTGAAGAAATACTTCGATTTTAATGATCAGTAGACTTTTTCCCCGTCTGGTCCCATTATATACACATCTGTCTATCTTCCAAAATGCTAACTCAAAGGTAGGCATTCCAAACGCTGCTTTTATACACATATGTCCTGGAAGTTATTACACAGATGAGTGCAGAAATGAAACTTATTTGTGACGTATGTAGATCACATGGTACTTTATGTCCTCCAGCTTTGGAGAGATCGGTCGATGCCTTCCTTTAATCGAGAATGGTTTGTCCTGAACAAAGTTGTCGGCACAGTGGGATGACCCCGTTCTTAATGGAGGAGTCCATCGAGCTTTTCCCCATAGCGGGAAGACAGAAAGTACCACGTGACTTAAAATCGTCAGAAAAAGATGATTTTTTTTCTGCACCACGCGAGTGTTATAAATTCAAGTGCAGCACCTCGAAGATTCATTGTACTAGCCTATGTTTTGATACACAAAACCAACTCTAAAAGTTTCGAGACACATTTTAGGTATCCACTTTGCCTAAAATTCCACTCACTCAGTACAGTGAAACCTCGTTAGGCTGGATCCTCCACTTCAGCAGTGCACCGTTACTGTAGGAAACGCCCATCCACACTGAAATGGACATGCTTACGGTTCATGTTTCGCTTATATAATCCGGACGATTTCAACTGACCTGATTAACGAGATTTCACTATATTCTACCTTCGAGTTGAAAGAAGCTTGCAAGGATATTAAATGTTGTTTTATACATAATACTGTCCTTCCTTAACACTCGCAGTTAAGTAAGAACAGAGTTACGGGTTATGAATAATGATAACCCACTATTGCTCGACACAGGCAAAAGCGTTGTGAAATAAAGAAATTTATTAACGATGTCCATGGAATATGATCTGTAGAGAGGACACACATCTTCACACGCTTTGACATTAACAATCAGTACAAATATGATGCAACGCAATCGGTATTTCCGCTTCTTAATAAACAGTCAGAGAAAATGGTTTCAGCTTAATATGGTTCTCAAAACATTGAGGAGAACTTCCAAGAATTTCTGATTTCAGGAACTCTCATTTCATAACACATTTTGTCTGGAATTGTACACCATCTCCTTAAGACAACCATGTGATAGCATCTAAGTGACGAGGAAGAAACGGTCTTTGGTCAGCGAAGCAACTCTTTTACATCTTCATTGGCTCGTCTTTTGAATTTTGATGAAGTTCCCAGCTTTGATGTTGTTTAATGTGTGGACTACAAACACTAAGGACTTCTCCGATTTAATTTTATTTACATAATGCACAGTCACTGATTCATACGCGTTTTCCTGCTAATTAAACACATACATTGCATCCGGGTCTTTTCTGAAGGGCATGATGGTGCCCGTTGCTCTTTTTGAGTACCAAGGGACAAAATATTGGGACAGCTGTAATTGATTTTGGAACTCGGTTTTATTGCTGGAGACCACATTTTACGGACGTGATAAAGATTATTACATCCGAAGCCTTGAAACAGTTGACGAGATGTATTGAAGGGCAGTGCATGATGCCAGCCTGTGGAGGGGCGTCTTTAAACTCATGAATGTGAGAGATTAGGAGCAAATATTTTAATCTTTCAAGCGACGCCAGCGAGGTGAAACATTTAGCATTTGAGAACATTCATGACTATTCTGGTATCAGAGTTGAAGCGTTTAAGGAGAAACATTGAACACGTGTCCTTAATTGTAGGTAATTTGTCTTGATAGAAAAGGTACTAACTTCCTTGCCTCTACGCAACAATACGCCATTACCCGAATGTTGTTATAAAGGGGATTTTACCGATGCATTTGACCTGTTCATGGCCAAATTTTATTTTTATTTTGTATTTTCAACATGATATTAGTTTTATTTCGCAATATTTATTAAATAAAAATAAAATTTGAAATTGTCTACCGATGTGATCTTCAAATAAACTGCCGGGTAATAGATCAGGCATGTCAGCTTGTGGCTCACGGGGGTGAGGGTGGGGTTGTGGGCTGGGGGATGGAGGGGGGAGGGCCACAAGTACATGGAGCGCCAGCCTGTGACGATTACCTCTTTCACGATCATGTGCTGAAAAACAATCAGGGCAAATTTGGGATTCGAACCCACGATCACAGGTTCCTGGCATGCATACGGGACATAACTCTGCATAGAGAATTGCACCACTTAGTCGACTGGGCCATCCGTGCCTCCTCTACAAACAAGAAATAGGCCCGATCACGTAATATGCAAATTAGCTTCTTCCTGCGGCGAAATACTGGTTATTCCTTCGCAGTTCTCGTGTCTTAGTAGATTTGATACAGCTGTTAGGCTGATCATTCTAAAATGTCATGGGGGATATACTGGGAAAACTATTTCTACAGATATATCCGGAGTGTGCAGATTTCGGGATAAGAAAGTCCAGACAATTTGGGTCGATCGGGCACTCTGGGAAAACAGATAACCAGATATTCAGATAGACAGATAGACAGACATATAGACAGATAGACAGGTTGAGCAACAGGGAAGAAGATAAAGAATTATGTTGATTGTTGACAGTAGGAGATTTATAGGATCCGAGATAGCCCACGTGGGCCCTCTCAGTCCGATTGTGTTATCGGAATGTTCTAATTGACTGTTTAGTGTCTACATCTGAAGAGTCTGGTCTCCGCTGGACGTGAAGATAAACGTCATGAGAACAGGAGGTTCGCATAAATCACTGTCCGCCACTGATGACACCAGGTGTTCACGGGGAGGTGAATTCGTCCTTCTCAACTGGTGGTCGCGATCATTATCATGTCGGAATTTACTTCACATGGATCGGGATCTTCATAAGGCTACAAAAAATATATTGTTTCTTAACATCGACAGATGCTAATAATTGTTATGTTTATCTTATTTGTTAGTATGCCTAATTCAGTTTCTGTTCCTCGTTTCAGTTATTTTCCATTCCAGTGTGTACTTGTCCGGTACTAGCCAAATGAGATACCATGTCGGAGTGTCACATGAATATCCCACTCAGAAACACATCCCCGGCTCAGTGCTGAACAGTCTTGCTTTATCCTGTAAATGACGGCCGGGCAATGTGACAAGTACATTTTAACGTCTTTTAATATGACGCGGCCGGGGATCGAGCCACCGACCTTCCGCTCCGGGCAAACACATCACCACTACGCCACAGAGGCGGTGCATGGTGTGGAAGCCTTACTTAAAGGGTTGTTTTGGTACAGTTGTGAATTTAGAATTGTCGGGAAGTCAACATGAATACTGAAATAAATAATAATGAGAAGCAAGATGTTTTCAGATGGCATGAAGGATACCTTCTAGAAGAACAGCTCATTCATTCTTGTATTCCTGTACGTCATATACTACAAGGATGCCATCGGGACAGGTATTTATGAGGCAAATGACAGCTTGGCTCGATATTAAATATTACTATTCGTAAAATTTAAAGTAATAATGTTTATATGGCTGAAGAAATTGAACTATCTTATACTTATAATATTGTAACATATACGTCTATGATTAACAATCGGATAGATTGCACTTAATATCATTGGATTTGTTTAATGTGAGTAATATTGTAATTTAAAGTTCTGAATATATTATTGTGCATATCGAAATATCGCATACTCACAATACTTCGTTGTATTTTTATGCAGGGCTTTTTTCTCAATTTCGAAAAAAATAAAATCAATCCGTGCTTAAAGATCCGAAGACTTTGTTAGGTGAGGAAACACGTAACAGCTGGCATGCAAGTGTTATCCTGGGACATGTAGTCGTATCTCTAGTAGTTATTTGTACTGATAGTCAATTAACGGAAATAAATAAATAAATCTAAACCTAACACACCTTGCCGAACAATGTAAAAATATTGATATAATAGTCATAATTTACACCCTGAAAAAAACATCATTTATTATTAATTGACTACTAGATAAACACAATTCAAGGCAAGGCTGTTTAAGTTGGATAGAAGGAGCGACATTTTGCCAACCTGTTGAGTTCGATGAGACTTTGATTTCCTACTGACTAGCACTTTACCTCCGAGGTGTTGATTTAACAGTAGTTTCATATAGACACAGCTGTGTTCGAATGATATCCCGGTCAGAATGTCAATGAACAGCTGTGTACTCATTCCCGAGGATATTCCACTCAATGAAAGTGTTTTTCATTTGAGTGCGTGAACCGGTTCGCTAGAAATCCTCGGTCGTTATTCGGGCTGTTTCACGACGGGGCACACCAAGAGTTGCTTTCTTGACATCAGTATGTGGTGTCGAACCTCGCCTTTGAGTATGACGAGCTAACGACAATACCCCATGTAGTGTTACTGCTGAACTAACAAGAACGACCTGACCATTGAACTCGTGGATCTGCATAATCCGTTCAATTGATAACAACATAGGAGAAGAAGGTTTTCTTGTGGGCAACCACAATGCATGTGTCGAGTCGACGTGGTGCATCGAGCAATACACGTTGAGCATGAACTCAGCACCTCAGCCAATAGCGGGCCTGGTCAAAGGAAATGGACTCTTCCGTTGCACGCGGAACGCCCACTGTTCCTCGCTGTGGTCAAGCCGATTCATCCTAAGTTTGTTAAGCAATAAGATCGAGATAATTGAAGCGCTACAATTCTAGAGATGGTTGTTGAAGTGAACTTGAGTTTCCCCAGATCACACGCGAATGGTTAATAAACAAGCTTACCAATTTCGTCAGGAAGTCAAAGTGTTCTTCACTGACGTTCCTTACTGACGTCATTACGCCTTTATAATGACGCAGGGGTGTAACCTGTTTCTCTAACAGACCCCAGAACATATATTTATAAAACATTCTACCCCGTTCTCTCCTCACCCCCTTCTTAGCTCTTGCAGCCTATACTCATTCCCCATTCCCCTCACCAGATCTATGAGACTCGATGGCTCCTGTATAAAATTAGTTTATTTTCCACTCATGTCCTAATACATGACTATATTTATGGTAATTGTTGCTTTGACCAATTTGCAAGCCAAAGTATTTTCTATTCGTTTTATGTAGCTGTACTCCAGTACAGGTTGAAGACGTTCAACATTCGCCTATTAAGTACGGATTTGAGAATTTAATCCAGCCTCGATTTGAGAAATATATATCCAAACAAGTAGGTATTGTTGAAATATTTCCCCGAAGGATTGAAATACCTTCCCGATGTCTGTACGTAAAAGTGCACCTTAACGATCCTGAAAGTCTTCACATTGCTGCTCTGTATAGAACGTCATATGGCGCCATACATTGTTCACTTCTAAAGGATATATTTTATAAAACATGAAGACGCGATATCTTAGCTGGTTCGAAAGGTAATCACTATCAATTTGTTAAACAACTTCCTTCTCTCAGAATATATTTATTGTGCCCAAGATCGATTTCTTACTCTGTTTAAGATACATGGCTACCCATCATTGTCAACCTGTTGAAACAGGCCGTTGGCATGGTATCCCCAGAGAATAAAAACTTGTATATTATGTAAATCATCAGCTACTGCCGACGAACTCCATTATATACTCCATTGTGAGGTATTGAAAGAAGACAGAATTTTATACATATCTTATACTTGTGTTGGCAAAATATGCTCTCTTTCCAACGCGTAATTTGTAATTTGAAAGAGGGGAAATCTTTATCTTCGTTCATATCAATTCTTTTTTTCAAATTTAATCTAATATGGATACTTGCCAAGGTTTTTATTTTGTAAAAATGACAAAAAAAATAAATAAAAAAGATATCAGTTTTCTTCTACACTTGTACACAGCGGACGTAATGCACAATTAACACATCGGTTTTTTAGTTTCGCCAAAATCAGTAGGTGTACTATCGTGTCACTGGATGTTCTGGTTCATTGATCACTTGCTTGTCTAGTTTGTTTACAGGCCGCCATCGTATGGCAGGAGAACTGTTGTGCGGCGCCAGGCAATACGAACTTACCTGTTTATGCAAATTGTGGGGGTGGCTGGTGCTACCGGTAGGACAGGAGATGCTTACCCTTTTCGCGAAGACCTGGTGTCATCACTGATTTTCAGTGGTCCATCCATTAAATTTTCACAGCTATTGTGCCCTTTCAGCCCAATGGAATCTGTTTCGGTGGATGAAGACTGGGTATTCTCTTGCTTTGACAATTAGATTCAATATGTCATTGTCTATACATTTCTTGAAGTGGAAACGTTCTCACATGCTTCTTGTTAATCGATATGTATGTCCAGGTGCTTGATAAATATTATCCTAAAAGATATCAGTAAATGCCTACCAGCTGACCCTGGGTCCATTTACTTCCCCATGAGCACGTCGAGTCAAGTGGACATGTAATGTACATACCATCACTGCTAGGGAGAGAGTCCCGTTAAAGGTGCCGTAATGAAATGATTCAGAGTTACGTACCTTAGGCGTGTTATGATCCTATGATCGGTCGTTCGAATTCCAGATTCGCATTAATTGTGATCAAGTCCATGTTGTGTCATTGCTTTAATCAAGAAGAAAAACGTCACACTTGCAGCATTGATTTGAACAAAGTGATAACGTTTACTATGTGCATTTTTTAGAGCTTTCCGCACATATGAGATGAGTGATTTTTTATTGCTAAACGACTGTTTCTCTTGTTAACCAGGTGTGTCGTACTGGTAGCTTAAGGTCTGAAAAGATTGAATAAAGATGAATATTAATTGTTTTATTAAACTCATATTGCTTTATCTATAACATGGCATCTCATGAAATGTGGTTGAACGTCACGTTCAAGATTATTATACTTATATAGCCACATGCATGTAAGTTTGTATGTAACTACTTGAACTTGTTCTGACGTGCCGGTTTTATAGAACTAGCTCACCGAGATACCATGCCGTTTGACATACCCCACTCAAAGACATACTGACTTTGAGCCGACCAGTCCTCATTTTCTCCCATCAATGCCGAACCCCCGTCATTCCACTCTCTATCGAACGTGCTATCCTAAGATAACAAAGGCGGCCCTACAACATGTAAGGCAATAAATATACATTGAGATTCATATATAAGACGCTTTAGGAATAGTATAAAAAGGCAATATTTAAATGTTTGTAGCAATCAAGTTTTTTCGATTGTAAGTGTCATCAGTACTACATCAATAATTGCTGACTGAGCATTTCTCATTTAAATTGGAACTGTTTCTCTCTGGGAAATGAATTTGATTTTTTTGGGATTTTTTGGACATTCTGACTTTAACAGTCAATGGATTCCATAAACATTAAAAACGTGTCTCCCGAAGGCCCAATCCGACAGAAATGCCAGACTGCACTGTACGTTTAACCATGCTTGACTATAACCCAAATTGTTAATATGAAAAAAAGGATACACTACATTGAAATAATAACTAAGAAAAATAGTTAATGGCTTTCTAAGATGATGCTTTAACGGTAAAAATCGTCCTTTGCCCGAAGGGTCTCCAGAACGTGATACAATCAACCTGTTGAGTGAACAATGAATCTCAATGCAATGCCGTTATTCTGCATCTGATAAATTACACGACTTGGGGGCGTTTGGAATTCATCTTGCCGAAATTACGTCTTTTTTGCTTTGGGTTTTATAGGAATTAATGTTTTCTTCCCGCAGATACTTAGCAATGCAAATTTGTGTAATGTTCCGATGACTACGCGAGTTGACGAGAAGTAGGTAAATAGGGGTAACACGAGGTGGGAAGTGACGCTAACAGTGATATACACTGCCGAAAACAGAACATAATGGTTATACATGGTGTTATTTTAGCAATGTAATAATCTGGTGCCGTTCAGGGATGTATGGTATTGTCCAACTGTTTCGCTATATAATTTTAAAGATTATTACATTGTTGAAACAAAGTTCTCACAGTGTTACAATATAGCCTAAAATCAATGCCATTAAAACAAGTTCATAACTGTAATTATCCAATTTTAATATTCGTCAAATCTATTTCATATTTTAGATTTATACATAGAGATTCAGACAAAACACTCTCCACAAGACTGTATGACAAGAGGGATGACTTCAACTTTCCAATAGTCATTGACAACTTTCCCCTCATGTCGAGCAATATTCCAGCAGCTCCAGCCTTCGGTGTTTATATTTGACGCACCAGTGACAAAAAGTATGTCCGATGCTAGTTCCCGTTTTGACTTGTACCGTATGTTCCGTGTATTTTCAGGTGAACATTTGACTTGCCTTCGCATGTGTTGGTGACGGGTGTCAGCGGTGGGGTGGAATACGCTCACCTTTTCGAGAACACCTGGTATCATCACTATTCCATTTAGGAATTCATAAACAAATGCTCATGAAATAGTACAATGGACTCAGGACAATGGAGATTACTTATAAATATGGAAAATGTTTTGTCGCGTTTATTTACATTACATATATATTTATGGTAGAAAATAAGGGAACGTGCAACAATTAGTGGTATTAATACAGCGAAACCCCGTGAATCCGGACGGCGTTTTTTACCAGTCAGTCTGGATTATAGAGATATAGTTATGTCCGCATAATTATGTGATGTCGTTTCAAACAGATGGGGTTTCTGCAATCAACGGTGTCTGGACTAACCCGCATTCACTGTGTGGGAAATTATTCTGGAGGAACATGGGTAACACAGGACGAGGTAACAGGTGTTTTCTCAAACATTAACATAAAATATTTCCATCCATTTAACTGTATTCCCTAATGTCCACAGAATGTATGTTTCTGTGCTGTGATTATTTGTCAGCTATTTCTTCAACAAAGCAGTGAATCGCCGCCAGTAGCTGTCACTGAAAAATTGCTTACCGTAGCACTCACCCACCCACCAACAAACTCCCTCACTAACTAACCCACTCAAACTCACTCACTCACTTATTCACACACCCATTCACCGCCACAATAACTCACTCACTGAATCACCTACACATTCACCCACATACTAAGACACTCACTCACCCACCAACTCAAACTCACTGACACACTCACTCACAAATTAAACTATCCGAAAGAGTCCAGCCCGGAGTCACTCAAACCCATCCAACGACCCATTCACCAACTCATTCACTCACCCACACATTCACCAACATATCTACTCACACACTCACCGACCCACCCACTAACCCTCTCACCCAATCGACCACACATTCACCCACACACTTACTCAGACACCTTACTTCCCACCTACTCACTCACCCTCTCAACGTCACACACACACACACACACACACACACACACACACACACACACACACACACACACACACACACACACACACACACACACACACACACACAATGGAAGCATGGAAATGGTTTGTCGGGCAATGAAATATACGCGAAAAACATAGCACCGACCAAAGCAAGACCAGGTCTGCAATACATTCTGGCTATACTAATATTTATATAGATATGAACAACTCCGTATCACCTGGATACACACGTTCACTTAAGCGGGATAATTTGCGATCATAATAAATGCTTGAAGCAATAATAAATAACCGTGGTTACAGGCCTAGGTGAAACACGTGCACGTGCACCATACACATCCATTTTGATTAATAACCCTTTCAGTTTCATAACACCATGCCTAATTCTACCAGTATCTCAACTCCCCCGGTTCATCAGCATAATGAAGTGCTTATAGCCAGCTGTTTTCAGCATTGAGCGTGGTGTATGGAGTACCGTTATGGTCGGCACGTTTGATCTCGCTTTCATCTTCCCACCTTGTTGCCGACCTTACTTACCGTTGCAGGTGTAAATGAATCTGCAGCTGTAAAAGATTATGCTATTTATTTTGAAAGGCAATATGTTCCGTTTCCCATGGCTCACTAATCTTATTTTACATCGTGCTTGGATGATGGATGGATGACGCCACAATATTGAGTTTATATCACGATGGCCTGTAACTAATCTAGTTTGGACCAGGCACACCAGTCCGTGTCTCTTGACATCCAAACATCAACACTCTTCGATACAAGTAGCAACTCTCTACGGCATAACCTCGTTTTGTATCTTAACAGACCCTCGTTGATATAATTGCATCAGAAGATTTAAGTCTCTCTGTATCTATTTAAGAAAGTTCATTTAGTTTTATTGAGTGAGTGAGTGAGTGAGTGAGTTGAGTTTTAAGACCTTGAGTGAGTTCGTGAGTGTGTTCGTGAGTGAGTGAGCGAACACCGCTTTAAACAGTATTCCAGTTATATCACGGCATGTCAGCTTCGTGTGGGAGGAAAGCTTAAAGTGATGCAGGTCTCCGGCGTTTCCCATTTTGGTGAAACCCACGAGCACGGGTATGGGGCTGACAAACCAAGAAACATATTTTGGTCGAACCGTGATTCAAACCACCTGTCATTAGTTTATGGCGCGCCAAAATGGAAGCATCTCTGTCCAGCACCGTGCCCTTTGTCCTCTGGGTGTATCTCGCATATCTCAGTTCTGCATTGTGAAGACCATTTCCCTGTGCAATTGTTTTCATATTTCTATCTGCCATGGATGGTTACTGGAGCCAAAGACTCAGACGTCCTTGAACCACTGCAGTAGAAGAAGATACTTGATACATATGGAGATTGTATCTCGTCAGAACCTTGAGAGACATTCTTTGATTTCATTCCATTAAGACGTATTTGTTTCTATGACGGCAATAGAGGTGAGACAATACAGAAAATATACAAAAACATCCTGGGATTCCAGTGCTCAGTTATGGACTCAACTTCAGTTAGAAATCGCTGAAAGGTAAGTCAAATAATCCCCTACATGTTATGAGGCATTGGAGTTATTTGGTTTGCTTAAACAAAACGGTAAAGAGCAGATCAACGTTCCGAATTACCACGTGTGTGCTGTTGGCGAAAACAAACACCACATTTGCGTCGTTCGTTGTATATTAGCTTTTACAATAACCTGCTGTGAATGTTACTAAGCTGATTGAGGAGATGATTATTTTTGACAAAGCGGTCATAGCATATCAGTTGGAACATCGGGGTTGCTTTGAAAAACAACATTTCTGTGATGTGAATAATGATGATGATGGTGGTGATGATAATGATAACGAGTGAGCGTGAATGAAGTAAAGGACACCCTATTCTATGAGTGAGTGAGTATGGTTTTACGCTATTTTCAGCGATATTCCAGCATTATCAAAGCGGGAAACACCAGAAAAGGGCTTCACACATTGTACTCATGTACGGAATAGAACCCAGGGCTTCGGCGTGACGAGCGAACGCGTTAACCACTTGGCGTCTCCTACCCCATGATGACTGGAGTGAGTGAGTTACAAATGTACTTGGTTGTGTCGCCGATTTCAATTTTGTTTTAGTTATATCATTGCGTTCACTATTTTCAGTGTAATCATTTCTATTATGACCAGACTACAGCTCGTCGCGTTTCACGGAGGCGTTAGAGTATACCTTCTCGTTGAACGATTTCATTCCGTTGTATTAAACCCGAATTTAGAATCAGTTGTAAATGTATCAAAAATACTTGAAGGTGGGACTCAATACTCGGAACGTTTTACACAATGCCACCGTTGTCAGTGTCTGCCAGCTTTAAAATAAGTGTTATCTGAAACGATTAGCCTTTATTACACATTAAAACATGATGAAAAGCCAGGAAAAGCTTGAAAGTTAAGCAGCTCCAAGACGCGTTACACATGTTGGCATTAGCGAGTGCCCTTAGTAATTACGGCAGTTATTTATGATTAAAGACGGTTCTCGTTACGTCTCAAGGTGGTAAGTTTAGTTTACGTGAGATTAACAACGGGATTTAAATTGAAAGAAATTTGCTGTTATCAAGGACAGGAGTTTAATGTTAGTCTATTCTGAGTTTGAGATAACTGATCGTTTGCCCTGTTTGACATGGTCCAGAAGCTGTGGGCGTTGAAAATCGCCCTTGCTGTGTGAAGTAATAATTTAATGATGCTATTCCATCAGCAGCGAGAATAGTAGGCTCTAACTTTAAAATTACTAGTTAGACTCTGTTATTAGTGTTAAAAGGCTTCTGGTATACGATACGATGAATCCCCAAATCTTTCATGTGACTCATATATGTATGTCGATCCTATAAAATACTTTTTGTATATAAAAGATGAATCAAACTGTCTATCTTAGACACTACTTTGAAACTGACAATGGTCTCACTTGCAGATGTTTATAAAGTGTAAGTAAAATTGCAGTCTGTTGGAATATCTCAAATAATATCTTTACAATGCGTACGGTTTGCAGTCTTTGAAGATGTCTACCAGTGTATGATGGACGGATCTTAAGTATATTCACATTTCGTATCCCATTTATATTCCCGTTTGACGTATTGTGTGCTTTAGTGTTCATTAATGACAAACATTCATCATTAATGACAAACATTCATCATTAATGACAAACATTCATCACTAATGACAAACATTCATCATTAATGACAAATGATGAATGGTGTATGTAGATGCGTCTGATATGCTTTACATGCGTCTGTCTCCGAACCAATGAGGCCTCCCCATCAATCATTGACACAATAACGGTTATGAGTTACTTATGGCTTTGTACATTGAAGCTTCTTCACTTCTTCTTTGGCCTGTTGCGGTCATCCTTATCGTTTCATGTAGACACAATTTACTATTAATATATCCAATAGGATGTAGTGTCAACGAGCGCTTTTGCGCGGTTGTTGTTACTGGATTCCAGCGCCATACACGTCTTATTATTATTATTATTATGATGATGATGATGATGATGATGATGATGATCCACACTGCTGTACATTTGGACTGAAGCGTTGTTTTTTATTTACACCAAGCGTTGTCATTTTCTCAGAAAGAGATGCCTTGTAAATCTGACATAAACGTGTTCGTTTATTTGAAGTTAGATACATATGGACTTGAGTATTAAAATATTACTGCCTTACAAATAAGGCCCATGTTGGATTTCCCGGTTAAAATAGGACCGTGCAACCTATGCTGGTCGCAGAAGGCGACTAAATGGATCGGATGGTCAGGCTCGGTGACCCGATGGCGTGGATCGTTGCTCACAATACCAATCACTTGATTGTCTGGTCCAGATTCAAATATTTACATGCCGCCATCATACAGTTGGATTAACTAATCAAATAAGGATTCAAGGATTCGAGCCGCAAAACAATACAAGCCATGATATACTTCAAAACGTTTCATGTCTTTTTCCAAAAATATAAAACCAAAACTTCAATCTCGAGTCATCTCTGTGCAATAACGAACGCGATCTAACCTGCCGGTTATGAGAATTATGTATTATAATAATGATACAAACACCAAAACAACTTTCATAACCAAACGGGCCACGGGTGGCCCAGTCGTATAAGGCGCCGCAATAATTCAGAGTTGCGTCCCTGATCAAGCGCCAGAAACCTATGATTGTGGGTTCGAATCCCCCGATTATATGTTTCTAGGTTTGTCAGCACCATACCTGTGCTCTTGGGTTTCACCAAAAGTAGTACACATCTGAGACCTGCATCACTTTATGCTGTCCTCTCACATTAAGCTGACACGCCGTGATATAACTGGAATACAGTTCAAAGCGGCGTAAAACACAACTCACTCGCTCGCTCATTACCAAACAGCTTGATTGTTATGCGTTTGTACATCCCATTCACCAGCAAGCTATATATGCCGACAAATGTAAACTGGAAATATCTACAACCGTTTGCAAGCCGAACACATATGTTCAGTCGAAGTCTGTACTTCTCATACCTGTTCATCACTATATGGAGGCGTTATGCTTCCGTGTACTCCCTCGACTTTTATAACATATCAGGGAAAATATCGATTCCATCATAGGAAATATTCCGACTTTGAAGATGTGTTAGTCAGCAAGTTAAATATGCATGTCTAGCCTTATTCAACTAGTATCAGCTTATGATCGGTATTTATTTCCTGAAATATAATATACGTCGTTTGCATAGGGATTCTTTACTGCGTTAATTCAGAACGAAATATTGATGTGACCTCCACATGCTCATGTTGACTAGAGTGTTCTGTATTTGCTGGTCGATGGTCGATGGTCTTATTTTCAATGCAATGTTGAAAGAGTGGGTTGTTGGTTCATGTACGTATCCATATCCCAATAGCTATTTCCAACAAGTACTACACTGATAAATACCGTACATTCGCCATAGTCCGAAACCCGTTAATCTGGAAACCCCCACATTCCGTAATACTGGATTCTGAAGGTCTGTATAAGTCTACTAAAACTACCTTTCTTAATAAACTCCTCTTCACCTGAGACAGTATCCAAACCTTTTCAAACCTTAAATCATCATCATCATCATCATCATCATCATCATCATCATCAAAGTAATTAATTTGATAATCTGGACGTCCTTTTTAGCAGTATTTTTATTGAACTTTCTCTTTTAATGGGCCCGTATTCTGAAAGCAGATGAACAGTACTATTATTTTACCAACAGCGATTTCCAAATGACATTTTTTTTGTTCTAAAAAGCAAACCCATTCCCAATCTTTTTCCGACCCTCAGATGTTAACATAATTAACGCTCCTCACACACACTCATTTAGCTTTGTAAAACCGTTTCATCAGTGGCTAAACATGCACTGATTTTTTTCATTTACCCGCCGTTCGGTCGGTACAGTCTGATAGCATTAACAGCGATAGAACAGTGTGCTGTCGCTCTGAGGTCGATAATATCTTGTATATCGCTTAACCACATACACACGCTGTGAAAAAAACCTAGCGAAGTGGAGTTGATTTAGTTTTCCAATCATTGCCTTAATTGATGGCCACGAGGATGGAGCAGCACCGCTTGTGTGTTGAATAATATCCTTTATTCACTATATAGTATGGCGACACGTGGACATACGCCTATCAGTTGCCTTCGCATGTCGAAATCTCATTATGTTCTTTATCGTGAATTTGAACAGAATGTGACCTATTGGTGACTCTTGAAGCTAACGCGTTGTGTCTATATTCCACACTTCCTATATGTATTCACGTTCGAATCAATGCATACGGGATGTTCAGATACCAACACAAGCAGCCTGTCAATATACAGATATTCTAAAACCTATTTCTATAGAAACAGCCTCCTTTTCAAAATGTTGTTATTGAGTGTTATGATAAGTGAGTGAGTGGGTTAAAATTTTAACATCGCATCTGCATTATTTCAGCCACAGAGCGACCATGTGTCACCATAATAACAAACGATCAAACCCAGCATTCATTCTATTTCTCAATGCAATAGAAGTTATAATTCAAGAAAATCAATTTAGTTGTTGTTTAGTTAATGAGTAAGCAGTACTGGCAATAAAGAGACAGCAAGTTATACATACAGGCATCAAACTGAACATCAGCGTGACGACGGACGCTTTACCACTTACCCTCCAAGACCCCTTGATACGAAGGTGACAGAAAAACACGTTGCAAATGACCAACACATTTTTTCAGCTCCAACCCAAGTATACGGAGTTATAACCCAAGCCAGGAACCCAAGTAATTAAACTTGTAATCAGCCAAGCACCTGCTCCCGGTAAGCTTTGCCTCCGAGAGGTATAGTCCGCCGGGTCGGTGCCTTTAACTCCTAGAGCAGTGTCCAGCGTCAGACGGGGAAGTCTCTGCTCTGCCTCGATAGGCGTTTCAGCGATCTGGAAGCACAGGACCATTGATCTGAATACGTGACACGCGGACGTACAACTAGGTCCTCGCGAGTCTGAAGACGTTGAATTTCCTGCTTTTCATCATGGAAAGGATGTGGTAGCGATGGGAATTAGGTAGGTGCGACTTCAATCCTTGTTGGTCCATACCGGTGCAGGGTTTTGAAACGGTTAGATCCTTAAAGGTTAATTATGATGCTAGTTACTTCGTTAGTTGTACATGTATTAAGGTTATTGTGTTGAAGTATTTGGATCACGGTTTTTAGTCATTTAATGTGATTTGATTTTATCATGTATTGTTATCTATATGTAATGAATTCATTCACGATGACAGTGATTGATGATGACGTGAATGAAGTCAGCAGTTTGGGCATAAAAAGATTTGTGATACTTTTTATGATTAAAGTCACACAGTATGTCTCTTACAACAGAGATTGTGTTTACCATACTACATATTGTAGATTGTGTTTACCATTCTACATATTGTAGCCACACAGACATTTTTGTACGTAATCTGCAGCTCTGTTTGTAACCTCACATATTACAATGTTTTTTTATAAACTAAAACAAAGGCAAAACTCTTGCTAACTCGAACACGGTTATATAGAATTCTTAAAGGACCTTTGACTAACCAGACTAACTTTGCTCAAAGTAAGGATTGATTTGTCGTTAAATGCATGCTAACGTCATCTTTTGGATACAGTAGTATATACCAAAGGTTATTGGACATATATACTTGCAGGTGCATGTAGCATAATACCCGGTGTCATCACTGTAACGGCACAGTGATTCCTGATTGTAGGTCTTTGAGGTATTCTTGTATATCGACTTTTATCTCACGTCAGAAATACAAACATGAAAACCCCGAGAGCATTCTAAACAGGACAACAGGCTTATTTGTTAAACAATATGACGTGTTCCTGTTTCCACGAATACATGGAAAGTAAGCACTAACTTTCTTTTTTGTGACCGATTTATATGATTAAAAAGCCCTGGGACACAATGGGGGGAGACCCGTGAAGATCTGGGTTGGAATAGGTCTTCATGAACCCTTGCTTGCGTAGATCGATGCTCCTGATACCAATCACTGGAATATCTGGTCAAGACTCGATTATTTACACACCGCCGTCATATAGCTTGAATATTGCTGAGTTAAATAAAAGACAAACAAACACAATGGGGGGATGACATGAAGAATAGATGAAAATTTAATATATTAATGAAGTGCACCAAAATCCATAAGAACTTAAAACGATGGCATCATATTAAAGAACATTAGGTTAAAAGAAATCCTTTAAATACAACGTGCCGTATACTTTTAGCAAAATAATCGACATTCTAAATTCATTATACCAGTCTCACAACTTAGTGATGAAGTTTTGGTAACTCTAATCGACTAAATGGCAACTTTTTTAACCTTTCAAGTACATGAGGCTGATGTTTGTACGTTTCATGACATCCTGGCTCTTTCTTGACGTACGATGTGTGTTCGAAAAGTTATTTATGAACTTACTGTTACATGTTCAGTAAATTACAGCGATGAATATATGTCAAATTCTAACTTTAACATTCACAGAGCTTTGTGTTGTATACTATTAATACGTGTACATCAATGAGATATTGGAAGTTATAACGATTGGTTAAGTGGTATTACTATTTTCAAAATGATGGGACATCATTCAGCGTTTAAATAAACAGACCACGCCAGTTTGGGTAAGTATTTGCCTTAGGGCTTTGAATTTGCTATGAAAAGGCATGGATTATTTTTAAACGTAGATGTAACAAAATGTCTGTCACCAGCATCATGTATTGCCCAAACATAACTAAATCAATAAATATTGTGTCTTTCACGTGGTAATCGATTATGAACGAGTTACGCTTTGAAGTAACTGTAATAGATATTCCTTTACAGTATGTTACTACCCATTGAATCAGCTAATGTTGTTGTTTGTTGATTAATATTACTGAGAAATATTCTAGCTATAGGAGGGCGGACTGTAAATAATCGAGTCTGGACCAGACATCCAGTGATTGACAATGAGCCAATGTTGTTTGTTTGTTGTTTAACGCCACACTCACCAATATTCCAGCTATAGGACGGCGGACTGTAAATAATCGAGTCTGGATCAGACATCCAGTGATTGACAATGAGCCAATGCTGTTTGTTTGTTTGTTTGTTGTTTAACGCCACGCTCACCAATATTCCAGCTATAGGACGGCGGTCTGTAAATAATCGAAACTACCAGTGATTGACAATGATCCAAAGTCAGATACTTAATGTTGAAAACGTGGCATTGACATATATGTATAATCAACGTGAATATAATATATTTACGTGAACTTTCAACAGTCCTCGAGAAGCAGCGTTTTCAAGATGTGGTCACATTCTCTCCAGGCAGTTTGCTTGGACATGTGCATCGTGTTCAACACACGAACGTCAAATCAAGAAATGGCCATTAGTAGAAGTGACATAAAAGATGTGCAACTATTGTGCTAGCGTTGGCATAGTGAATGGACATCGTTTATTCTTTGTTTCTTATAGGTTTACCAACAGTCATAAGTGGCATATATCTCAATTGTGTTAACACTTCGTGTGCTTTATATTAAGGGACGGTCGGGTAACCCAGTGGTTAAAGCGTTTGCTTGTCATGCCGAAGACCCGGTTCGATTCCTCATATGCGTACAATGAATGTATGAGGGCCATTTCCCTGTTGTGATGTTGCTTGTGCAGAGTGTATCGTTAAAATAACGCAGTTTATACATATGCAGGTAAATCAATAACCACGCTTTTCCCTTGGCTTCTTAGGCCAATGGTTTAGGGGCACTATAATACTTTATATTCAAGACTGCTCACACGTTGACAATGTCGCCAACATCATTTGCCTTCTGAATCTCGCTTGTCTGTGGGTGTTTTCGATGAATAACAGTACAATAATTCCGACATAACACGACAAGGACCATGTTCAACGAACAGCCTAGACATTGGCACTGGCCTTCTAGGACAGGATGTGCTCACCTGCTTTCGTGGTTCGATCCCTGTGGATGGTTTAATTTGTGACTTGAAGTAGTCAGTTGGACTTTTCATTTCATTGTTTCTCTTTTATCGTGGCAGAAATACAAACAGGAGCTTTTAAAACCCAATAACAAGCACTGAGTATTAATTTTACAATCATAATTGCATACACTTTGCTAGTTGCCTATTTACGGATTAAACCGGATTGATTGAAACTTCCATAATTCATGCTACAATATTAAACCAAGCAGTTCAATGTATAGTTGTGCTGGTTAATACCGCCGTATAAAGATCACAATGCTGTAATATTGCTGAAAATTGCCCCGTATTTAGGTTCACGTATCTCTCTCACGTAATCAGCACCTTAAATCTCCAGTTAGGCACTGAGTGACATTTCACAATATATTGTGTTCATATAATATGTCGGTGACCTACTCACGGATTAAAGCACATTGGCTTCGATAATTCATTCTACACGGTAGTTAAAGCCAACATTACTGCAGTAAATTACATAGCGGTGCAATTATGTTGCCATGATTAAAGATGACATCATCCATTGTTCATGACATCAAAAACGATTTTGTGACGTCCCCCGAACAATAGGGTAACTAAACTGATGTGTTCACTTGCGATCAGAAACCCCCAAAGGCTCAGAACAAATAGATTAATTCACTCGTGACAGTTAATCCGTAGTTCCTCGTAGCTTGTAGGTTAGTTTCTAAATACACGACAGCAATAACTGTAACGTTGCCTTTTCTTAATTCGTTTCCCCGATCCCCAAAGCGTCCGTAGCGCGACGCATTCGTAAGCCTATGATAAACTATGGTTGCGATAGGTCGTAAAGCTGCGAACGATGTGTGAATCGGCATCCAGGGTCCCGTTCCACAAAGCTATCTTGGAGCTACGACTGTCGTAAGTCTATGTTAAAGTATGGGAGTTATGATCATCTTACTGATGAAATCGTTTAACATCTCATGTAAATATTTGCTAACGCCTGAGCGGTGAGGGAAAATGTCCGTAGGCCTCCCTCGCAGTATTCCAGTAATATCACGGACGATGACATTACGAATGGCCTTAACAAATTGTAAATTTGGAAATCGAACTGGAGTCTTCAGTGTGACGAGTGAACGCATAACCAGTAGGCTTATACCACATCTTGCGTTATGCCTTAAAGGGGACCAAGGCTCTGATAAATTGTCAGCGCTAGCAAATTTGATTCTAGTTAATCTAGTCAATACAAATTGTATGTTATATCAATCAACAGTTAATAATTACCGTAATTATATAATAGCGTATACAATACAAGGTATTAATCAAGTCACCTTGACACGAAATAGGCATGGAAAGGTTTACCACAGTTCCATTTGCCATGTCATCACAAGGTACACATCATAAAGGTACACTAATGTCTATATGATCATCATCATCATCATCGTCATCATCATCATCATCATCATCATCATCATCATCGTCATTGTAATTTGGGGCGGTCGGGTAGCCTAGTGGTTAAAGCGTTCGCTCGTCACGCCGAAGACCCGGGTTCGATACCCGACATGGGTACAATGTGTGAAGCCTATTTCTGGTGTCCCCCGCCGTGATATTGCTGGAATATTGCTAAAAGCGGCCTAAAACCATACTCACTCACTCATTGTAATTAACTTCAAAGAAATGTTATCATTTAAAGCAACCAAGATGTCCCTACTGATATGCGATGACCTCTTTGTCTCAAATAATCATTCAGCTATGTAAAATTCACTGTGAGGTATTGTAACGCTAATGTATAACCCCCATTATCATTAGTGTTATTGTCATGATCATACTATCATTACCACCATTATCATTATAATAGATCAAGCTCAGTATTTGGTTCTTAATATAGTTACTCTAACGAACAGGTTGTGTGATTCATGCCTATCAGAAACAGGTCTGACTGAATGGTTACATATCTACATATTAAATTACCAGGCACTCCCCAGGCTGTTTGAGCACTGATATAGAACATGGCCGCATAGAACACACAACGGTCGCTGTAGTGACTTGATTGCTGGTCTGACAATCTGAAATGTGGTATTTCGTCTTGTCTGGGTACTTCCCTTTTGTCACCATATGTTGAGAGTCGACACTCATTATGACAGCCATGTATACATATAAGACATATGTGCACACATGATTACATGTGTGGTTAGGACAACCTACAATATAGTCATTAACAAACTGATGCTTTCACCTTTTCTAACGGGAACATTTGACGTGTTAATACCCCTGAAATAACATATACACTAAGAAAAACGTTAAGCACCCCCCTTGTTTATGTCAACAAGTACTACTCAAAAGTGTTAAAGAACACCCGATTCTTTCATATTTCTGTAGTTTATCTGTCATGGCATGATAGGTTAACTGAGTATAGTACAGTCCTCCCTGGCTATATTGCCTATGCCAATGTGTTACAGGACAAACGTTCCATTTCCCTGGTGATATTGCCTATGCCAATGTGTTACAGGACAAACGTTCCATTTCCCTGGTTATAATGTCAATTGCATTGTTGTACAGGACAAACGTTCCATTTCCCTGGTTATAATGTCAATGTCATTGTTGTACAGGACAAACGTTCCATTTCCCTGGTGGTAATGTCAATGCCAATGTGTTACAGGACAAACGTTCCATTTCCCTGGTTATAGTGCCTATGCCAATGTTTTTACAGGACAAACGTTCCATTTCCCTAGTTATAATGTCAATGCCAATGTTTTACAGGACAAACGTTCCATTTCCCTGGTTATAATGCCAATGCCAATGTTTTACAGGACAAACGTTCCATTTCCCTGGTTATAGTGCCTATGCCAATGTTTTACAGGACAAACGTTCCATTTCCCTGGTTATAGTGCCTATGCCAATGTTTTTACAGGACAAACGTTCCATTTCCCTGGTTATAATGTCAATGCCAATGTTTTACAGGACAAACGTTCCATTTCCCTGGTTATAATGCCAATGCCCATGTTTTACAGGAAAAACGTTCCATTTCCCTGGTTATAGTGCCTATGCCAATGTTTTACAGGACAAACGTTCCATTTCCCTGGTTATAATGTCAATTCCAATGTTTTACAGGACAAACGTTCCATTTCCCTGGTTATAATGCCAATGCCATTGTCTTTACAGGACAAACGTTCCATTTCCCTGGTTATAATGACAATGCCATTGTCTTTACAGGACAAACGTTCCATTTCCCTGGTTATAATGCCAATGCCATTGTCTTTACAGGACAAACGTTCCATTTCCCTGGTTATAATGACAATGCCATTGTCTTTACAGGACAAACGTTCCATTTCCCTGGTTATAATTAAAATGTCAATGTGTTACAGGACAAACGTTCCGTTTCCTTGGTTATAATGCCAGTTTTAATTTATTTTTTACATAAAATTGACAGTGAAGTTAATCTTTTGGAGATAGTTCCTTCTTCTAAATCAACAAACTAAATTCATTGATCGCAAACGTTTCCACAACTTATGCTCACACAAAGAATCATTCATTTTCTTAAATTGACAACAAATTAGTTTGATGTTAATGGTACTGTACTTTTCTGTAATAATATCCCCAGTCGCTGTTGTTTCAAACAATAATTACCAACATTATGTTGGAAATAGATATACAGACTTCCCTGGTTGTAATGCCAGCATGGTTAAAATGCCATACTTTCAGCTGGCAAGAGGTGGCATTATAACCAAGGTGGACTGTAATATGCAGAAAAAAGACCATGAATATATTTGCGGATATTTTTTGTAGTGAAGACGGTTTCTTTAAATGTGTACGGTATACTATTTCATGATCCTTTTTTGTTCAGCATATGAACAATCGGGTGGTCTTTAACCTTTTTTGAGTAGTATATTATGAACATTCATTTCTCTTTTGGCTACCCGACTGCCCCATATCTATATTGACACTGATCTCGTAATTGTGGTAATTGTATAGCACCGATATTTGATTTTTTGGTAAAAAAAACCCACTGTATGTTTCAGCAGATGGTTGAAAGCACTGGGGCGCATCATATCGCGCAGAGAAGCGTAGGAAACGACATACAGGGTAGTCAGATTACCATGGACGGTTAATTTTAAAGCATTAGATTTCTACTTCGGTGTAATTCAACATAAGTATGTCAATTTGCGAACAAAAACAAATATGTTTCTCCAGGAATAATACAACTAAATATCGTTTGAAATGTTTTAATGGTAATATGCTGTAAAGGGCTCTAAGAATACCGTTTTTCCATCTTTATTGATAAATGATAGCTACTATAAAGGTAAGGTCTGAGTCTGAGGCGTCCGCCGTGTTTTCGAAGGCAGTTTTCTGTAGGTGAGGTGAGGTGAGGTGAGGTGAGGTGTTTATCCCCTCAATGCTTAGCGTCAGGCAGGATAAGAACAAGTGCCATTATTTAACGTCGTTTGGTATGACGCAGTCGGGGATCGAAACACCGACCTTTCTCTCCCAAGACAGACGCTCTATCCACTACACTATGGAGGCGGTGCTGTACAGGAATACCGTTCGTGTCTCAAGAATATAGATCAGAGCAAAGTTGCACAAAGCGATCTTGGACTTGATAAATCTATTTCAGGGTGGATAAATATTTGTATTCCATTATTCATATAGGGGATCGATGGACATGCAACTGGATTCCTACCTGAACATATCTCCTTAAACATATATAGAATAACGTGAGCACTTTTACGTAGTTCTGGCTGCAGGGTAAAAACAACAATATTATATATTACAGCATTTAGCAAGAACATGGGCACAATTTGAATAAATAGGTTTATTGAAGAAATGTTTTGAACAAAAGGTTATCCGATCGCTTTCTATAACGATTTGTAGTCTTATAGAAGAGATGAAGATGTATCATTACTTAGGGGATGTTTGGGTACCTGAAGTTGCGATCGCTTTGTGGACTGTGGCCAGCATGTTCCTGTAACGTGGGCAGCGTGCGGAAAAGGATTGATTGGCTCCACATGGCTCCCATCGTAATTGACTAAACACACCACGACTCACCTGTTGCCACTCTCCTTGAGATGAATTGCAGTACTGGTTGATTAATATACGCATTATCCCTCCAGGATTCCTGGTCAGAAAATGCTTGTCGCAAGAACTGATCTGACGAATATGAGTGAGTTTCAAAACGTTTTCTGGTCGACCTGTAGACATTTCCAAATTTGACGCATCATTGACAATAATGATATCCGATGCAATTTCCTATTTGACTTGTACCATGCAATTGATGCCTTTGCATGTGTTTGTGACGGGTGCACCGGTGGGGCGGGATACGCTAACCTTTTCGCGAACACCTGGTATCATCACTATTTAATAGTGATTCATAAACACATGCTCATGATATAGTCGGAATGGTGCAGTCGAGATTTCTTATGAATATGGAAAGAGGTTTATTGATTTTATATGGCGTTACGCCGATTTGAACAGTATTTCAGTTATATCCCGTCTTGTTGAGAGAGGAGAGCCCGAGGTGATGCCGTTCATAGACCACGAGCACGGGTATGGTGTTCAAAAAACCTTGACTCACTTCAGGACGAATCTAGGTTCGAACCATAGATACCCAGTATGTCTAAGGGATAACTCTGGACAGTGAATTACAGCGCTTAGGAGGAGCCGACAATCAATCCCCCCTGATTATTTGTTCTTAACGTGTGACGTGATCGTTGTTCATGCTATCAACCACTAGTGTGAATGGCCCAGATTCAGTTACCCACGTCCTGCAAATGCATAGCTGCTTAATGACTGAATGTGAAGTAACAACTTTGATCAAGTTTTGTCTTCCTTCATAGTCAGGTCGTGTGGGCATTTGACGTCATTTTCGTACCCTTTCGCAGTTAATTTCATTTCTCCATATCTTTGTGTTTTTTCGAAGCAACAAAAAAGATCGATGAAAAAGTCGGTAGACATTTATACCAGTTGTAATCTGACAACTTCGAAAAACGTTTCGCAAAAAAACGAGAATTGATTTGAAAAAAGTCTTTGTTTTAATACCAACCCTCAACTCCTATTTCATCTCCTCTCGCTGGACTCGCTACGGTGGCAATAAGAGGAGGCATGAGACAGGCTTGTCTACACGATCTATTGCATGGGATCGGCTCGGTACAGATTGGAGGAATAGTATCCGGTGGGAAATTGGTACGACAATTGCCTCCGGTTATGTCCAGATTAAACGAGATAATTCAGAGCTTACACACATAGAGGCTATATGAAAAAACGATAACACCATTTATAGGCCTTTTATGCGGCCTAAACGTTAAGCGTTGAGAAAAACTATTCATAAATGTTAAAAAAGCATGAAAGTATTTTATGAACATGTGAACTCGTTGTACGGAAACGACCTGAGGACATGTTTTTCAGCCTACTCCACATGTAAGAGAAAACATGTTTGTATTATTTTCAGTGTCCGCTTGACATGTAGGACTTGCCATCGTCTGCGTATTTTTTAAACTCCAAAACATTGGACTTTTAAACACTCGATTGATATTTTCCTATTTTTTCTCTCCCACACCAACAAGTTATAATTTTCTCATTAAGAATATTTAAACAAGTAATTCCATAGCATTGCTTTACATTTCCCCAGAGAATATACATGTGTAGAAGATATATGTCGCCATCAACCTTATGAAGTCTCTGTCGCCCTACTCCTATAAGTAATGTAATTATTTTTGTATTCTGAAATATTCATACAAAACCCGTGAAACTACGGAAGTCAGATCATATACATCCATATAAGGTTGTATCGCTATGGAAACATAATTACCGTTATATTAATTACCAGCATCAACAATTCAAATGCTAAATGAAAACCCAGCCGAACTACGATTTCAAAGTTAGTGTCAAACTGAATTAATCAAATTTCAGTTACAACAAATACTACCTCAGCGAAATTGCCAAAATGTACTAATTTGCACTCATATGATACCGATCATTTATTTTGTGTCGAAATAGACAATAATGCGTCAATTATTGGGTCATAAAATTTGACATTTGCACCCTAATATTCTAGAATAACGATTAAAATGTCAGTCTAGTGTAGTATCGGCTATTAAGAATCGATTTAGCGCCAGAGCAACCATAATTAGTTTCAAATATTTCAATAACGATCTGGTTTAAAAAAACTTTATCCTACGCGTTACCGACTTAAAATAAACTACGATATGCGTAGGGTCCAAATTGATGACTTTCTCCCCTGAGCGCAATACAAACCTCATTAAAGATACGTTTTTTGTTTCAGGAATTATATTAGATTCGTATCATAGTGAAAGATCACCACTGTGTTGTTATTGTCAAGAACCTGAGTTGTTGGCCATTCCTCCCTTCCTGGCACTCTGTCACTCACTCACCCAGTACGAACCCACGCACCCAAAACTCATTCACTCTCCCACACAGTCAATACTCACGCACCCAATACTTTCTCAAATATATTCATTCACCCACAAAATTCTCACTCACTCACTTACCCAATTCTCACTCACTCTCCCACACAGTCAATACCCACTCACCCAATACTCTTTACCCTAAAAATACTAACTCAATCAATCATCCACTCACCCAATACTCACTCACTCACTCACCCAATACTCACTCATCCTCCGACCCTCCCAATACTCACTCAAATACAAAATACTAACTCAATCACTTATCCACTCACCCAATACTCAGTCACCCTCCCACCCAGTCAATACTCACTCACCCAATACTTACTCAAACATACTCACTCACTCACCCACAAAATACCAACTCACTCACTCACCCAATTCTCACTCACTCTCCCACACAGTCAATACCCACTCAACCAATACTCAGTCACCCTCCCACCCAGACAATACTCACTCACCTAATACTTACACACCCACCACTCAATAATCACTCCCATTTCTATTAGTTTCCACGCATTTTGCTATTAAGATAAGGGGAAAGATAGACATGACACGCGGCTAGGTGTACGAAGCAAACTACACTATTTCTCCTCAACACTATTTCATCTTAAGCTGTCCTTTCATTGTTAATCAGCCTGTGACCAACTTCGCACGCCAAATTGATTGACAGTACATGTGTCGCAAATTCCTGATCGGAGGAGCTTTACCCATCTCGTAGATTGCCACCACCTCAATTAACGCTATCAGGTTTATTGAGTCAAGAAACGAAAACGTGTTAGCGTCAATGTTTGTTTACCTCGTTGACCAATCTGTACCTTCAGCGCACCAGGTGATCGGCACCACCTGTTCCAAACCTCTAGCCGAGCACACTGACATTCGCAGCCCGTCGGATCAAACGCCATAGGATTCCTGCTGTTCCTGAAAGCATTACCTTGAAAAATAGACCAATATAACGCCATTCACCTTCAAGTCACCCCGGCCATCAAAACCAACCTTATCTTTGACTGCAACGGGATATCACAGCTAGAAGTATATTAGACTTAAGGGGTCCATGATTTCTGATAAGACATTCTCTGAGGATTATGCTAAAAGCAAATCATCACATTCCTTACTATCTTAGCATGGCTGTAGCTGCTGGCATTTCCGCAATAAGGAACCATAATGTTTAAGTACATTATAACGAACATGATATCATCTATTCCACAAATTTATCTAAAAAACACGTTTCATGTTATAGATTACCTGACATCAGAAATTCTAGTTGACGATTTATACAGCCCATAGTAATATGGATACCTCACGCAAATCATTTTACCAAATTAATACTTGATAACATTCCTCATCGCATCCCAAGCGGACCAAGTTCTAAGATTACTTCAAATATATCTGGTCTTTCACAGGAACAAACTCACCTGTCCTTCATTAAAATAAAGGGGGCGGTGGCCCAGTCGTCTAAGGCGCCGCGATTTGCTGTGCAGAGTTGCGTCCTTTAGGCACGCCAGAAACCTATGATTGTGGGTTCCAATCCCGGTTCGCCCCGATTATGTTTCCAGGTTTGTCAGCAGCATACCCGTTGTTTCACTGAAGTAGTAAACGTCTGAGACCTGCAACGCTTCGGGCTTTCCTCCAACATTAAGCTGACACTCCGCGATATAACTGTAATACTGTTAAAAGCGGCGTTTAACCCAACTCACTCACTCATTCACTCATTAAAACAAAACAGCAGTCTCTATTCAGTTTGAGAGAAGGAACGTTGACTCTTGAGAACGTGCCTTTACAGACCTGCTGACTCGATTTGTTTTGATGCTTCGCACGCTCCACCCTCGGGTCACCACAAGTTGGCTTGCAAAACCTACAACAGAAGAGGTCTGCCAGACGTTTTGGCAAGGATAAGCCCTTACTTTTATGGGACTACAAAACAATCGACCTAGGTCGCCCTACTTCTCTATCTTACAATCCACAAACGCAATGGATATGTCTAGAACCGGTTCATTGAAGCTCCTTCTTAACATTGTATATAGGTTGTAAAGGTTTTTCAAGCTGTTTTACTTCTTGACTAGGTTTTCAAGGCTTTGGATATTGAGTGTGAACAAGGTTTAATGCGTTTTGTTTGTCTTTGATGTGACATAAGGTATATTTATTATGAACCGCTTGATCGAAACATTCAAGCTTTGAGACCGATCATTTTATATTCTGTAGCTGGGAATGGGGAGGTGGGTGGCCTTTCAAAAGTCCCAGAAAAAAATATTTTGTAGTCATACATTACCCAAAAAATTAAGTGTTCATTGTAAATTCAATGGTATGTGCCCTGAAAAACATATGCCACGAAAAATAAAATGTCTTAATAGTTGCGTGTTTTGAAGCTGTGACCGAAAACATGCCTTGTCTCTAACAAAAATCAAGAAACCATCACAATGTCCCACCCCGAAATACTTAGTTGTGGGTTCGATGATAATGTAGATATGATAGTTGAGTAGGTGGTGTTCAGGCATCCCGCCAACTCCCGGTGTCCACGTTGTTAGGTATCATTAATTCGAATTGGTGTTGTAAATGTCGTTCCCATTCTGTTGCATTCCGTATATTTGTTAACAAGACAGATGAGGAAATCCTCCATTCATTGACGTTTCTATGTGTATGTATGACTTTTTGTTCTTTCTTTGACAATCCAGCAATGACAATTGCATATTTTTCACATGTATATTGTATTAAATTCCCCTTTTGTAATTTGTAAGTTGGTATGTGAGGTCAAGGACATGACTTATAAAAGGTATAAATTTACATGACGAAAATATACATCACTTGCCGCAAAGACAGGTCCCTAATGATGTCATGTGTGAGTTTGGTGTTACGCCGCCTTTTGCAATAATCCAGTAATATCACGACTGGGGACACTAGAAATGGACTTCACACATTGTACCTACATGGGGAATCGAATGACGTTAAAAGATGGTACTTGTTGTTACCCTGCCTGGGTCTCGTCAGTATGGGATAAAACAAGTACTGGTTGGCTCGGAATCAGGATGCTGTGTCTCAGTAGGGTTTCCATGGTAAACTGCGGCTTGGTATCTCAGTCGCCTAGAACTATAAACCCGGCATAGGTCTGGACAAGTACAAGCTGCCACACACACGTGCATAGACGTCGATAAGTGAACGCGAAGTTAAACTCCATTTCCCTTCATCTCACCACACTGTAGACATACCATTTTCCCAGATAGCCGTGGCGATAGAAATGCCTTGTGGACGGGGGCCGTGTTGTAAATGTTTATTCCCTACCTTAACTATTTTTAGTGTTTGTCTTTGTGAAAGACACCGTTTACATTATTTAACAGAAATCCATTTAGAGCTTTCTTTTTAAACTTTTGGTGATAGAAGGTCTACTGTCGTAATTTGTTTTACAGTAGTAGAGATTAAAAACTCTCTTGCTTAATGTGGATGGGGTCATACCAAATATTTCTCATGCCACCAAATGTGTTCCATTTGCAGGTAGCATATGTGTAGAGCCTACTGTACAACTCCTTTAATCTGAATGGTTCCAAACTCGAACAGGTTAAAACGTATCCGGATATATACCTTGTATCGCCATGCGTTTGACGAAATCTGGGCGCTTTTGAGTAGTTTTCAATTTAGAAAATGCGCCATAATATATCATAATTTAATTAATTAAATTATTAGAAACAATTATAAACGCACGATATGTACCTGAACGTTGTCAATACTTGTGCAGGGGTGGGCGGGGTCCACATTAACAGGGTCTTAACTAGTCATGCTGTAATAATTCATATTCAAGTGCAAATTTGCTCACCTAAAGATTACATTTATGAAAGTCTTCTCAATGAAACTTAATTGTCTTTACTTTACAAGAAGATCAGTCAAGCAGAAAGTACATGTATGGGAAAGAAGTCCTTCATGTTAACAAACACAGGGGGTTTCTTAAAAAAACGAATGCAAAAATGCCACATTCACAATACTTTGTGTGATTATGTCTTAAATCTACGTTCTTAAATTCATGGATGATATTTCACTTTCCAGTCAAACATAAGGATCCAGTGAGCTAATTTGGCACTGGAGCCCTCAATAAGAAAGCAAACTTACTCATTACCAGTATGGCAATATCATAAATGACACTACACAGATCAAAGAACTGTTCATTTGCCCATCCGTTGTGTGATACCCGCACACACAAGGCGTTAACACACAGGCATATGATTCTGTAGTATCGGCCCTTTGGGAAACCATTCTCTCAGATACAGTTGTTAGTGCTAGCGATTCCTACACCACAAAGCGTTACAAATCCTCTTTCTTCTCTCTCCTCACACGCTGGGCATAAAAACCAAAGGAATTGATAGCAGCCGTTTTGAGTAAGCGCGAACAACCAATTCGTATTGATCATTATCCCTTGGATATGAAATCGATCATGCATTCATGAACTATTCATTAATAACAGACATTTCATCATGCGCTCGGCTGTGATTGACGTGTTTTTGTTTTGTCGAAAAACGTAAGATATTTGTGTTACAAATGCCTACTGCTTCCATTGTACTTTAATTGATTTCATTTCACAGGGATGTGCATCTGTTTGTGACGGGTACAACCGGTGGGGCAGGCTACAATTGACTTGCCTTTGCATGATTTTGGTGACACCTGGTATCATCACAGTTTGACAGTGTTTCATAAACACATGTATATAATACAGACGGAATCGAGCAATAGGCTCTGCTTTTACCAGAGATTTCTACTACTACTAATAATGATAATAATAATAACGAATAACCCACTCGTCTGAGATACCACAGGTTATATTTCCGTGTTTCAGTGTTGGGCATCACTGAAGCTTAATTAAAAACTCCCAGGAGTCAAGCTTGTTATGCGCGGTAACCCATCCAACTACTCGCCGCCACCTGGTTTGTGACCTGCGCGCTCTGCGTAGGACCTCGTTCCATCACGTATGACTCACGTCTCATCGCACGAACACTACGTAAAATGTACCGCACTGCATCTGCCGTCGTGTATTAAGTTCTGATTCTCAAGATGTTCAGTTAATATCAATTTATGGAGTATTATGTATTCATATTTTTGGTATATTAATTCACTTGAACATTGTAAGTGAAGAGAATGTATTCCATATTTTGTTAAGACCTACAATGAACCAATTAACAGCAAATACATGGAATACTTTATATGATATGACGATCTAATCTAATCCAACGTTAAGGTGGAGTGTAGTCGAGTGGTTAAGGTATTGGCACGGGTTCGATTCCCCACATGAGTAAAACGCGTCAATTCTATCCTCAGTATCCAGAGCCGGGACATTGCTGGAATATTGGTATGAGCGGCGTAATTTCAAACTCACTCACATCTATATTATTTAAAACGGCCAAAACGTCACAGCCCCAAAGCACTTTCGCTCCTAGCCTTGCTCCCAGCCTAAACTGAAATAAACCCGAATACCTTTGAAAGTATATATAAGGTATACTAGTCGTTTATAGGGACATTTTCTTATTATTGGTTGTTCACAGCCGCAATCAGCAATATTCCGTCTATATGACGTCGGTCATTAAATAATCGCATCTAGACAATTCAGTAATCGATATTGCAATCAACGACTCACGTCGTCGGGTACGATGACATCCTGTCAACGACGTCACTGCGTCTGGCCACCCGATCCATTAGGTCGCCTCTTACGAACAGCATAGGTCGCTGCGGACCAATTCTAACCGGAGTCCCCACTGGGTAGTTGAAATTACAATGACTAGTCGAACGAGTTGTTCCCTTACAGTTCCCACAGTTCTCATTACACCAATATTTCAAATTACAGTTGTTCACCAGAGCCCCTGGTCACTTAAAACTGATAAGGCGATACTGTAACGAGTTTGAACCCGATCCACCGATCTTATTACTGTCTCCTTAACTGTGTCCATCTGATCTATGTCTGTGATACAACTATTTTAAAGATTAATCTAATTAAAAGCATGCCTTGATCTTATATGTCTTCGGCATAATACTCTATGGTATTTGAAACTTTAGAACATAAACAAATTAACATCTCCCTAAACACGACTCTATCCATATTCTTATATAACACGGTGATATTAAGTCGGAATGTGTCGTTACAACAATATTGGAATGTCAGTACAAATTAAAATGTAAATGTATTTCATATTCTTCTCTTTCTCCCCCGTTAATTTGCAGGGGATGCTTATGGTCGAAACATGAAAACGATTCGGCTTTCTTTCTTACAAGAAGTTGGTCTTCGTATCGATTTTTGTTGTGTGGATGGTTTGGTAGCGATGTTTAATTTTCGTGTAACGTCGAGTTAGAACCCAGAGAGCGGAAGGTCCGACGTTCGATCCCCGGCCGCGTCTTACCAAAAGACGTTAAAATATGGTACTTGTTGTTACCCTGTCTGGTTCCCGGCATTAAGGGGCTATAACAAGGACTGGTCGGCTAGGAGTCAGTATACTGTGTCTATACAATAACCTTGGACGCGACGTTAAACCCTATCTCACTTCACCTCGAGTTAGCATCAAAGACAGTTTCTTATAATTTCATTTACTTATAAATGTATCACAGTGAGGGTGCTTTACAGGTGCCGTTTCGTCTTCATAGTTAAGCTGTCATTCACTAAATAGTACGAGCCGCATGTACGATAAAATATAAATATTTGTTGATTCCCAACCAGTCAACAGTCTTTGGTTAAAGTTTCCGATATTAATACGTCTATCATGCATATCTACTCTACATATCTTGAAACGCATGGTACAAATACAAATGTATTTTCAAAAGTACAAATTGTGGATGGAAACTCCCTAATGTTGTCACAACACGGTTGTATTATTAATATCAATGACCTTAGACATTTGCATGATTTGTTTTCGTGAGTAACTGAAAAGAAGCTTTCACGTGGACGTCATAAAATTTGTTACGGGTTTCTTGGGCAAGTTTATGATACAAATAATTCATAAAGGATAATTAGACTTAATAATAATACGAGAAATAATGTAAGTGACAGACATAAAGCTGGTGAATCACAAATGGCAGTCAAAGGCATTTCAACTCGGCCTAGAAGCATAATTTCCTGACTTTTGACACGATATTGGCAACATGGCCAACAAGAGATCGTCCAAGAGCAGTGAGACTTTAGATCATGACAACAGCCCAGGACCGCTACATCATATATTTCATATTCGAAAAAGGACACTAACTGCAACGTATACCGAAACGTATTCTGCAATG
Organism: Haliotis rufescens; assembly: GCF_023055435.1. Classification (NCBI taxonomy): domain Eukaryota; kingdom Metazoa; phylum Mollusca; class Gastropoda; order Lepetellida; family Haliotidae; genus Haliotis; species Haliotis rufescens. Next base: position 350,189 of record NW_025964268.1, read on the forward strand.
TACACTGCAACGCACTCTGCAACACCAATCTGGTTTACGTCCCAAGGCTGTACAGTTACGAGCTGCCTCAGCCCGGATGAGAAGGCCCCATGGCGTTATTTTACATCAACGTAATCGACTTCAACGGCTGCAGTGGTGTCATCAGTGGCTTCCTTAACGTCGGCGTTTGGTGTAGTTACGAACTTCAAGTAGAGATGGGCCGATACGCGTGTATCGGCGACAAAATTAGCGTTATTCTTCACTGTTTTCTGAGAGCTCAGAATATACACGTTCTCCTGTGAACGTCGGTTACCGGATCCCATCCCAATAGAGGACATGTCGGATGAGCTAGACAGACGTGTACGCCACCGTCAACTAGGGCAATAAAAGTTGCAGGATTTATCCCAAGCTCTTCAGAAAGAATGGGCTGTCATCCCACAAGGTGATACGCAGGTTTCTTGGTTCCTTGGGCAGGAGGTGTCGTGCAGTCACTCTAGCCAATCGTGGACACATACGGGTACTAGGCTTTACGACTACCACGCTTGAGATAGTGAGGTAAACCGCACATGGAAAGACTTCTTCGTTAACGTTTGATGAAATGTGTTTCACTTTGTAATCTCCAAACACACGCATGTCCCACGTATAGCTTCTAAAGTCTGTATAAGTCACCGAATGAATGACGTTGAAACCCACCGATCCGTATCTTTTTTGGTAGAGTATATTTAAAGTAGAGTGAGCAATTATGTCATAAATAAATATGCCCTTGTTTTTTTCTGCCTGTGCATCTATCGTTGCCAAGATAATTGTTTGTAACCTTATATTTATCTATGAAGTGTTAATATTGGCATTAACATTTACCTCACAGTCAATATTGAAAAAAGTGTAGTTAATCCCGTTAAAATGTTGTAGAATCCCACGGAGAATTGACACTTCAAAAATATCGTTCGCCTTGGGTCAAAATTTCAATGAAGGCTTCAGAACTTCAGAGTCTACATCAAGGGAATATTATGGCTGCGTCCTTTCCTAATCAAAACGTCCAACATTTTCACAACTTTACCAGAAAGATTTCCCAGGTTTATGGAAATCACAAAGAACTATTCAGTTACAAAAGAGTTATATCGTGTAGTTACATTTGAAGTTACCTAAAATGTCTTTTTCAAAATAGGTTTTCCTCCTAGATACTTTTAAACCGCTGAATTGTATATAAACCCAAATTAATTGATTAGGCAGGACAAGAATAAGATGTTTCATATTTGGGAAAAGCTTTACTTTCCTCGTAAACCAAAATAATCATTTTCCGTTTGAAGTGTCAGCGCGACAAAAAGACGAACTTCCGCTTACCTAAAGCGGAAATTGATTGATTTATGGCTTCACATAAAAAGAGCTTAATGGTAAATGTGGTGTATACAGACCACTACCCCATGCATGGGTTTATTGCGGTAGATAACGACAGCATGAGAGGAGTACCATCATCTGCTGTATGCTGTTCACGACAGGGGATATCCGGCTATCCGTGATGCCCATCTCACTCGATTGATCCGACAAGTCATGAACGGCACTGAAGCTTTTAATCTGAGATGAACATAGTACAACCTTATATTCCGTTTTCCCCTTGATCTACTCTTTATGTATTTTATGATAAGGTTATTCAGTCTGCTCATGTTTATGCAAAACAATCTTTTTACCTTTCATTTATATTTAAACATAGACCACTAAGTAAAGTATTATTACAGAGCGCTGTAGAGTGGTGCGTTCAGGCCTCAGCAATCAAAGTTCCTCTGGTAGTGTGTGTGTGTGTGTGTGTGTGTGTGTGTGTGTGTGTGTGTGTGTGTGTGTGTGTGTGTGTGTGTGTGTGTGTGTGTGTGTGTGTGTGTGTGTGTGTCTGTTTGTATGTGTGTGTGTGTGTGTGTGTGTGTGTGTGGGGGGGGGGGGGGGGGGAGGGGGGGGAGGGTGTCCCAGTGTCACAAGGCGCCGCGATTCGCTGTGCAGAGTTGCGTCCCTTGGGCACGCCAGAAACCAATGATTGTGGGTTCGAGTCCCGGTTCGCCCCGATTATGTTTCTAGGTCTGTCAGCACCATACCTGTGCTTGTGGGTTTCACCGAAGTGATAAACGTCTGAGACCTGCATCACTTCGGGCTTTCCTCCCACATTAAGTTGACACTCCGCGTTGAACTGGAATACTGTTACAAACGGCGTTGAACCCAACTCACTCACTCACTCCTCTGGTAGTGGGTTGAATCCAAGGTTAAACAATTAAATGCCGATGGAAACATCTTGTCTTTGTATGCATCCTTCATGACATTTGGTATTGTGAATTAAGAATTGATTCCCTCTAAACCTGCTTATACAGAAGTCCCTTTGTTATCCTAGGTTATAATATAAGTGGTTCTACAACAATTCCACTCACACAGCGCAAATGAGCTAACTTCACCAAAACAGTGTCAAAATGACAAGCTTACCCTTCCCGCGAACACCTGGTATCATCACTGATTTTCAGTGATCCATTCATATCATTTTCACCTCTAGTTCGCCTTTTACGCCTAATTGAATCTGTTTCGTCGGATAATCGAGACTGGCGTTGACGTTTTTATATTGTTCATTTGACCCTACTAGTTTGTCTGCTGAAATGTCCTCTGAACAAAACAGTCTTTAAAACCTGATTCTGTCCCTGGACATGCGTTTTACCCTTCTGATACCAACAGAGCACTGATAACAGCTAGCTCATTTTAAGAAACCTTTGGACCGAGAGTGGCATGTGTAAACGACACAAAAATCAACAATTTATGTACGGTCCCTAATGCAATACACGTCTTCTACGGGTTTACGGATGGCCCAGTCGTCTAAGGCGCTGCAATGCGCCGTGCAGAGTTGCGTCCCTTAGACGGACTTAAAACCTATGATTGTGGGTTCGAAACCCTATTCGCCCTTATAATTATCTTTCTAGATTTGTCAGCACCATACCCGTGCTCGTGGGGTTTCTCCAAAGTGGTAAACGTCTGACACCTGCACCACTTCATGCTTTCCTCCCACATCAAGTTGACACGCTGTGGTATAACTAGAGTACTGTTAAAAGTGGCGTTAAACCCACAACCTCACTCACACACTACATCTGAACAGGTTTACTCACTGCAAATCATATCTTCTATGAGAACACATTTCGTTTCCAGGAAGAAACCTTGAAAAAGTATCAACGATCAAAACAACATTAACAGACACCTAAAAATCGCTAATGAGGAGTTAAGATCCATTAGGAATAATCTTGGAAAGCTTTAGTGCTCCAAGGTGAAGTACATATAGGCACATGCTTATCTCTTCATATGACGTTTGCGCAGCAGAGCGAAGTTCGTATGTTTACGTTTCGGCTGTGACCTATTGGCTGCAAGGTGCACGGTGACGTTAAGGCTTATCATCTGTTTGGGACTATATAATGGCGCATGCGCTGTCCTGATGTGGTAAATGTCAATATTTACGTAGTGAAAGTAAATCTATCAAGAGGCTCGTTTTCGCTTCCCTGGTTGATAATAATTGCATGAAAAAGTTAGTTTTTTCAAATTCTTTATTTTGCAATTTACCGTTTTGTATAAATACGATCTGGTTGGCTTTAAGTACAAACTTGATTAACAAATACACTCGTCATGTGTAATAATGTTTATGATTTAGTATGAGTGATTATCAGGATGATGCCGAATACGTTAATATATATAACGCTAATCCGGCCAAGTACTGCGCTAACACGTCCGAAGACGTTAATACGTATTACGTTAGCCCATCCAAAAAATTAAATAAGTGCCCCATGTACGTTATACCGACCGAAGACATTAATAATAATAAGTTCAGATTACACCACATGAGTGAGTGAGTGAGTGAGGGAGTGAGTGAGTGAGTGAGTTGTTTTTCACAGTTGTTTAAAAAACTATAAACTGAAAAATACACCTTAGTACTATTTTGTACTATTTACATTTTCCTGCATAAAACTAGTGTGATCAGGCGGTACCCTATTTCAAGGCTATCATTTCGGAAGCCTAATTATGTTTTAGAGGTAGACACACTGTCTGCTCCGGAGCAGGTAAACAACATACAAGCCATAGTAATTTGAAAATGACGATAATGTCCATGTACCCTAACATCAAAGGAGATATGTACGTCACAGTGACAGAATGAAATATGAAACAGTTTTTATATATGCTAAAATAAGGTGTTCTTCTAACATTTATACATTAGTTAAACATTTATTTATTAATTAGTAACAGAAAGTAAGGGATTTTTTTATGGTTACATCATGTTGCATATTTAACGTACATGTAGGTGGTTTGGTAATTTAGTGGCTAAAGTGTTCACTCGTCCTGGTGGGGGCCCAGGTTCCATTGCCCTAAATGGTGTATTTTGTGAAGCCCAGCCTTGTGTCCGTCACGTTGACATTACTTGAACATCTTGAGAATTAGAATTTGATACACGGCGGCCGATGCAGTGCGGTACATTTCACGTGGTGTAAGCGCGATGAGACGTGTGTGATACTGATGGAACGTGGTCCTACGCAGAGCGCGCAGGTCACAAATCAGGTGGTGGCGAGTAGGTGGATGGGTTATCGCGCTTATCTCCTTAGCTTGACTCCTGAGAGTTTTTTATTAAGCTTCAGTGATGCCTAACACTGCAACACGGTATCTCAAACCAGTAGGTTCATTATTATTATTATTATTATTATTATTATTATAATAACAAAAATGCCTCAAAGAGGGTTTGGGAGATCCTGGCACAGTCTGGCTGGTTAGGCTCGTCATCAGCTCAGGGCCCTTGCCCCCTCTATACGAAGCCCAGACAGCAAATGGGACTTCTCCCAGGAGGCGCTGCCTTGTCAAACCCACCCAGAACTTTTCGGAGAATATGAAGACGCCCCAACACTGCAACCTTCTGCATTACCCATATTGCCAGAAGGGCTGTATTACTGGTAGCAAACCCAGGTACTTTCCCAATGTCAGTCAACAGATTGTGAGGTACCAAACCTAAGGCACCAAGAACAATGGGGAGTCGAACAACTTGGTACTTGGGATGCAAGAGTGACATTTCGAAAGCGAGGTCTGCATATTTGCCATGTTTTTCCTGAAAACCTTGTCACTCACATTTGTGTCAAAAGGGACATTAAATTCAATAATATAAATGAATTCATAGGATTTATCAAAAAGGACAAGATCAGAGCCCAGTTCCACGATTCGATCGTAGCTCTTCGATTGTCCTAAGTCGACGTTCAAGTGTCAGAGTTACAATCGTCTTAGCGCTACGATCGCTTTGTGGAACGGGGCCCACGTTTGTTGGCCCAAATAGGTTTGAGGCTGTATACGAGACTGTTCCAAAGAATTTTGTATTTATCATTTTCCATGACGCCCTCAAATATTCTGGACCATGGATGGCGAAAAAATGAAGAAGTAGTAGTACCATCATTATTTATTTATCATTATTTAAACATAAGTTTGTCTTGAAGTCAGAAAACATTCAAAGCACATTCTTTTATCCTTAGAAGGAAATACGAAATTGGATGAATATCTTTGTATGTCCACTGTAAACGCCGATTTTCATGAATTGTTTAATACATATAGATTATTTTCTCGCCTTCTGAGATCAGTAATATTTGATGAAATGTAATGATTTTCCATTAGTCAGCTGTCAAAAATGAGTTTCTTTTCTTGTTTATGAAAGGTTTAATAGTGATTTATGATAGCGCACTTAGATAACCGGAAGTTGTCTGTTCAATTCTTCATTCGCATGATTAACCTCATAACCATTATGCACAGATACTTTGTTGCCATTCTTTATAATCGTGGAATGGGAGCGCTGAACAGCAAAAACATTATCTGGTATATGGCAAAAAGTCTGAATATTAACAAAACAGTTCAGAGCTAAAAACAGCCAGCATACGTTCGTTAGTCTGTTATATCATTTGTAATAGAGCAAACATGGACGTGTGAGACGATATGGAAATTGATGGACCGACCATTTAGTGTGTATGTGTGTGTTCTTGCGGTGTGTATGTGTGTGTTCGTGCGGTCGTGCGTGCCTGCGTGCCTGCGTGTGTGCACGCTAGGTGTGTGTGTGGTGGGGGAAGGAGTGACATACATTTGAAAAATAGTAATGTGTTTTCCATTTCTAAAACTCCTGCCGCTCTTAGAAACATAGTCGGCATACTCGGTTCATTCTGATAAACATGGTATTACTCAGGAAGAGACAGATACTGTCTCGTAAATTGATGACTCTACAGCTATCAGCGACAAGATACATCACATACTGCAGACTACAAGTAGTCTTGCAGCCAACTGACATAGACGCACTCAGATGACAATCACACTTGCAGATTGTTTCTGTGAATGAACCAAATGTCAAGGATGTGGACCAATATGTACTGGCTCCAGGGTTATACATATATGTAGAAAAATACATTTTCTCACAGAAATCACCCTGATTACGGTGGCGCGGAGAGTACCGCTCACACTACCAATCATGCTGAAGGATCATGTCCATTATTGAGACCGTTCTTTTCATCACAGACATCCTTGTTGAGTGTGGCCTATACCCAATGTTGACCAGCTATTTCAATCATGAGAGGAAATCTGAACTTTAATATTTGAATCAACAATTTTTTGTTGAACGTCTGTCTCAAATTATTTGATTGAGGATCTGTAGGCATAGCGGCATAACCTGATATGATTAGTTTTTTAAAGAAGGTTTTGTATTACACCCATAACATGCAACCGTGCTTTGAATGAATAATAATTTTCTGTCCCTTTTGACACTAATGTGATTGACAAGATTCAGGAAAAACATGGCAAATATGCGGACTTAGCTTTCGAAATGTCATGCTTGCATCCAAAGCTGTCCGACACCCAATTGTTCTTTGGTACTCCCAAATTTGTTGACCGACATTGGGAGAGTACCCGGGGTTGCTGCCAGGAATACAGCCCTTCTGACAATCTGGGTTAATGCAGAAGGCTGCGGCGATTTCTTCACATTCTCCGAAAAGTTCTGGGTTGGTTTGACAAGGCAGCGCTTCCCGGGAGAAGTCCCATTCGCTGTCTAGGCTGCGTGTGCGTGTGCCCTGAGCTGATGATGAGCCCAACCAGCCTGACTGTGCCAGGATCACCCAAACCCTCCTTTTTCATTTTAATCTGTATATGATAATTATAATTAGGCGAGCAATAATTTTGAAACAATTAAATGATTCTGAGTAAGTGCCTCTCAGGTAGCGAGTGATTTAAATACCATGCCACACAACCAGCCATTGTAATTAGCCGATCCTTATGGAAGTCGGCTCCTACGATAATCATCGGGCAACGGAGACATACCCTTCCACGGAAAACAAACGCTGAGCCAAGTACAACTGCCTGATGATAATTTAACAGAGAAATGCCTGTACACCTACCTATGTTTGCAAGGCAATTTGGCAAAAGAAAATGCATTATTGTACAATTAGGTGAACTGATATACCTAACACAGTTGACACCGAAAAGAATATTTGTTTATATTTAATATAACATGTCCTACAAAGCCTTTTAATGCCTTGTGATTATACCATGCGCTAGTATTCCACCTGGTTTTGCGGCTTGTGTGCGCTTGTCTGAGCAGTATGTCTATATGTGAGCTGAGTGATAGCCTCGGTGAATGCAATTTCCCAGAGCCACACAATATCTTGTCCTCTGATCTTACATTTTCCGAGATATTCTATACGAGTCCTCCCTCGACTATCCAAGACAGTACATCGCCTTTCTGTTATGATTAAATACCTTGGACCAATTCGACGCCTTGCTTCGTTTTCAAAAGTGACGTCACAACCTACGTCGCTCCTATCTCTAAAGCAGCTTCGAATGTCTCTCGCTAGTAAGAGTAGTTTGATATGTATATTGTCATACCGTTCTAATCAGACTAATCAGACGAATAAGTATAATGCATGTTTAGAAGACAACAACATGAGAAACACCATCGTGTTTGACATACAGATCAGCAAGATGTGTTATATTGACGTTCTGAAATGGATAAGATTGATAACGGGCTTCACGATACATGTTTGTGAAACCAAAACAACATGGCCGTAGGGAGGATTTCAGTTTGAGTAAGTAGACAATCTCGCGAACAAGGATCCGATGAAATGTCATACCTTTTAGATGGTGTCAACTGGCGCAGGTTTGTTTTGTCAACTTTGGTCAACGCTGGATTTCTTATTTTGAAATAGTGATGTGTCAACTGTTAGTCGTTTTACCTTTAGACCTGTAAATTTGAACCTATGGAATGAAGCATTTAAAGGGCAAGTTCACACGGAAATGAACCAATTTTTCTTGTACTTTTTCCACACTAAAAGTGTTAACATAGAAGTGTCATAGACAAAAATATAAAAACATCATATTTAATTAACATATTTTTTGCATTAAAACGATTTATATTTTTCACATTAACCAAGTGTTCTATTTCCATAACAAAAACACCATGGCTTATGCCCCTTGCAATATGACGTCATTGGTGCCAATTGATAAACATTATGACGTCATCATGCTTCGTTAGAGCCGCTTCACGTGGTGTAGGTACAGTTTTGTGATTCTAGTGTCTCAGATGCCAGCCAGAATTGTGTTATGCTGAGTCACCACTGCGCCGGAGTGTGTCGTAGACCATGTTGTTTTACCGCAAACTGGTCCTTGATATCTTTTGCGTTGAGAATAGACAGGGACCCGGTTGAATTGGCACCAATTACGTCATAATCTAAGGGGGATAACTCAGGCCTATTTCGCTCGTAAAACGGAGGCCTCATAACGGCATATTATTTTAACACTATTGTGAGCTTCCTACTTTCACTGTGAAAAAAATGAGTGTATATTTTCAAACACAGATACTAACTAATTCTAAAATTGCGTTTTGTTTAGAAAAAGAAAGAAAGTGATTTTTGCGTGTACACTTCCCCTTTAAGGGGATGGGAGTTTGGGTGATGGGTTGAAATGAGACGATTGACATAACATTATTTCAGTCACTTTGACGAGACATACAATTTTCAATGAAATGAGGACAAAACTATTTTTTAGGACCAACACATTTTATTAAAAAAAAAAACAGTGAATAAAACAACTCAGTCAAACCTAAGAGACAAAATAATATATTCCCAGTAATATCTTCTGATTTTGTTTCTTTCAAAAGTAAATCCAATCCCATATATATATATCCCAAAGACCTCTACCAATATTAGTCTGCCAACAAACGGCGAAGCACAAGGGTGATTGAGTACAGGGGAGAGCGAATGTGCAGCCCGTGCAGGGATAGTACGTGTATGTAAATACATAGGTGAAACACGTCATCTGTGCATCAACCCATCACTTAATTGACAAGACGACATCATTACGTGCAACGTGACTGCTGCATCCTGCACGGAGACAACTACATCATGCGTTACGAACACGCTGCTCAGGTTCAAGGGATAGGTGGCTCGATACATTTTAGTGCTGGGATGGGCTTGATTAGGTTGAATACCAAAGCAAAATAAAAACATGCTTTGTAGCCTTTAACGTTGTTTATCGCAGGTCCATGATTGTGTAGACGTATCCCTTCTCACTTTATCTGCAGTTAGCTTTGACAGGATCGGGGGACGGTTGCGTTGCCTTGTGGTTAATCCGAAGGCCTGGGTTCGATTTCCCACATGGGAGTAATGTGTTCCCCATATGGGTATAAAGTGTGAACCTCATTCTTGGTTTCTTCCGCACTGATATTGCTGAAATATTGCTAAAATGGTGTAAAATCATTCTCACTCACTCTGACAGGATCCACTGATAGTGGGTTGGAAACCCACATCCGCTCCGTGATCATTGAGCTGTCAGCTCCATGCTACCTCGAAGGTTACACCAAAGTGGTAACGGTCTATGGGATTTCTGACCGCCTCACTTGCCTAGTGGATAGAGTGTCTCCTGGAGAGTGGAAGGTCAGTGGTTCGATCTCCTGGCTTCGTCATACCAAATGACGCCAAAGACGTTACTTTTTGTTACCCTGTCTGACGATCGACATTAAGGGGTTAAAACAAGGACTGGACGGCTCGGAGTCAGTATACTGTGTCTGAGTGGGGTATTCTTGTCAAACTGCGGCATGATGTCTCAGTGGGCTAGCACTATAAACCGGCATAAGTCCGGACAAGTACAAGCGGACACACATACTCGTGCATGCACGTTGCTATAAAGAGCAATATTCTTGAACGCGACGTTAAACCCGAATTTAGCCAATCAGCCCTACCCACCCCACCCCCAACTCCAGTAGTCCTTTGATGTTTAAAAATTTAAAATGTGCTGAACCGCGCCCAATAAGTGCAGCCGCCTTCTCAATGACAGATGTGCGATTGTTCAAAATGATTATGTTTGAGCATGCATCGTGAGAATAGGTTCAAAAGTACAATCACGTTTAGTTCGAAGAAATAGCTAAGGTGTTATTTTCACGTTGCCCGTTAGGCATTTGACACATTCAATTTATTTACATAACGCTCTTGACATTTCGGAACATGGCACCTGCACATCTGACCCAGACAATTGATGTAATGTCATTACAATGATTTGCTTAACATGCGTATAAAACTGAAAGAAATTTGATTTGTCAATAGCAAGTCCTTGAACTCAATTCCCATTGACATGTCGCGCCGACCAAGCAAAGTAGTCATGGAATTTCGACGTAACGAGTATATCACAGGTAACATTCGATAACTGTTCTAAATGCTCATCTTGGTTGACCAGATTAAATTCAATTAATTTAATGATTGATGACCAACAAATGCCAGTCAATCGTTCACCAGAAAAACACAGGAACATTAAAAAGTGAATTGCATCGGACAATATTTTGGTCGCTGAAGCGTCAAATTTGAAAATGTTCATATGTATCCACCATAAACTTTCCGAAGATTTGCTGAATGTTGTTACTCTCATCAAACAACATTTGAGCAAGACTCGTAAGACACTCCTTGAAATCTTCGTAGAAGGGCATGCTCAAATGTACTTCAAAAGTTGTGAAATGCAGACACAAACGACTGGAGCTGCTGGAATATTGCCTGACATGTAGGGGAGGGCATACTCTATTGTACCTCAAAAGTTGTGAAATGCAGACACAAACGACTGGAGCTGCTGGAATATTGCCTGACATGTAGGGGAGGGCATACTCTATTGTACCTCAAAAGTTGTGAAATGCAGTCACAAACGGCTTGAGCTCCTGGAATATTGCCTGACATGTAGGGGAGGGCATACTCTATTGTACCTCAAAAGTTGTGAAATGCAGACACAAACAACTGGAGCTGCTGGAATATTGCCTGACATATAGGGGAGGGCTTACTCTATTGTACCTCAAAGGTTGTGAAATGCAGACACAAACGACTGGAGCTGCTGGAATATTGCCTGACATGTAGGGGAGGGCTTACTCTATTGTACCTCAAAAGTTGTGAAATGCAGACACAAACGACTGGAGCTGCTGGAATATTGCCTGACATGTAGGGAAGGGCTTACTCTATTGTACCTCAAAAGTTGTGAAATGCAGACACAAACAACTGGAGCTGCTGGAATATTGCCTGACATGTAGGGGAGGGCTTACTCTATTGTACCTCAAAAGTTGTGAAATGCAGACACAAACGACTGGAGCTGCTGGAATATTGCCTGACATATAGGGGAGGGCTTACTCTATTGTACCTCAAAAGTTGTAAAATGCAGACACAAACGACTGGAGCTGCTGGAATATTGCCTGACATGTAGGGGAGGGCTTACTCTATTGTACCTCAAAAGTTGTGAAATGCAGTCACAAACGGCTTGAGCTCCTGGAATATTGCTTTGCATATGGGGGAACTCTTCTAGAGACTACTGGAACCTATGGTAGAAAGTTTTCCAGACTTTGTTTTTGTGGTCCGACCTCCCTCAACGAGGGGTGTTACCATAAGGGTTGGGTACGTTCCTCGCGAGAACACAAGGTGTCGTCTTAGTCACGTTACAGTTTGTTTGGAGCTCGTGTTTTGAGTGTTGATCATTTAGTAAGCGTTGACAGTGAATTGTTCGCGAAGTTGAGTCTAAACATTGAGTGCGCGTGAACGTGAGTGTTTTTGTTGAATGTGTTTAGTGTTATATGTATGTTTAATACTATGTATTATGTGTGATGTGTTAAGTTCAATAAATTGAAAGTGCCACGTGATACGTGCTAAGTGCAACTTGTTACGTGCTAAGTGCGAATAGTTACGCGTGAAATGTAAAGTGTTCAGTACTAAGTGTTACGTGTGATGGGGGAGTTGGTGTACCTCACAGTAACCAGTTCATCTGAGAAACTCAACGACATACAAAGTGAAATCTTTGTTTAGAGCTGATTATTCTAGCTTCTGTTTCGTCAGTCCAGTATTCCCTATGGAACTACAGATTTCACATTCCAACGTCAAACAGTGCGTCGCTTGTGAATAACAATTGAAGCAACCCCCAGGACGCCAATCCAGCATATGATGGCTTGACGTTTACCATTTTTGTTTTTTGTAAGTCTGACCAGTACTAATGTATCACACATAGACATTCTTGTTCCCGGTGGACAAAACAGACCATTCTGACCTTCGGAAACGTCATCCGTAAATGGTTATCGTCATACCTACGTTGAAACATAATTTTCTCATGTATGTTTTTACATACTTTCAAGGACCGCCTCCGTGGTTTGGTGTTAGAGCGTCCGCCCGGAGAACGGAAGGTCGGGGGTTCGTTCCCGGCCGCGTCTATATGCACGATAAAATAGGCATTAGCCCGGACTAGTACAAGCAGCCCTCCCCCCCCCCCCCCCCCAACACACACACACACAAATGCGTGCACGTCGCTATATAAGAGCAATAATCTTGAAAGCGACGTTAAACCCCAGTTCACCTCATCTCACATAACATACTATATAAACTTAATATGATCTTAGAATATTCATCTCATCTCACCTTACATACTGTATATACTTAATATGATCTTAGAATATTCATCTCATCTCACCTTACATACTGTATAAACTTAATATGATCTTAGGATATTCACCTCACCTCACCTTATTACTATATAAACTTAACTTCATCTTAGGATATTCAACTCATCTCACCTTAAATACTTTATAAACTTAATTTGATCTTAGGATATTCACCTCATCTCACCTTAAATACTACATAAACCTAATTTCATCTTAGGAAAACGCTCCTGGATGTAATCCATGTCTTTATAAGGTTTACCATGTTTAACCAAAGACCTCTTAAATCAGGACCCTCTAAAAAGAAACAGCCAAGATACCAAACTATTTGATAACGATGTCGACATGTCAAACATAAGATATGTCTATTTTATTGCAAATCGTTACCTTATTCAATATTCGAGCGGAAATAGGGTTCTTGGGTCAAAGCAGTATTTACATTCCATTCACACTTGGAAAGGCTGTCCATTTACTTGAGGCAACGCCGGTATGGATTGGGAAGGTTTTATGGACATCACAAACTGAATTTAACTCTTTATGAAAGAGACGTGCATTATTTCCGCATTGTAGCACGGTGCATACTTGCTTTATGTTAGAAAACGTTTGTATTGTTGATTTGTAAGTCTGAACTTATAGTCAAATTAACTTGTTTAATGTATACCATGTTTTTCTGGAAGCACATTTCTGTTCGAAGTCTCATCGCTCGTATCGTGACAGGTGATTGCGATCCGGCCCTGATCCGTTGTGATCCGATCGTCACGGATTGCGGAACCGATCGCGACTGGGGTAAGCTTCGATAGAATCCAAACCGGATCCAGATCACCTGTCGCGGATACTTGTTATTCTTGAACTGTGAAGTATAAACATCATATACAATTAACTTGAAAAATGGTTTTCAGCATGTATGTTTATAACTCAGGGTCTCCTACATGTACATACACCCACACCCACATACCAACACACCCACTCACAAGCACGCACGCACTCACGCACATGCATGCGTTTACCACTTCGGTGAAACCCACGAGCACGGGTATGGTGCAGACAAACCTAGAAACATAATCGGGTTATAATCGGATTCGAACCCACAATCATAGGTTTCTGGCGTGCCCAAGGGACGCAACTTGCACAGCGAATCGCGAAGCCTTAGACGACTGGGCCACCCTTGCCCCCTCTCCGACTATAAAGTGTTCAGCTTTCGTCATACAAATTCCATCTTATGTTGTCCAGTTTCAGCTCAGTATGTTCGCATCTCTGTGGGGATCCCGGGTAAGAATATAGGTCCTTTCAACTTATGTGTGTCGTAAGGGGCGACTGAATGTATCCCGATTTCGTTGATCGATGCTCATAATATCCATCAATGGGTTGTCTGGTTCAGACTTGATTACTTGCAGACCACTGTCACAGAGCTGAAATATTGCTGTGTTAACAATGAATCTTAACGTCAAACACGGATTATCGTTCAACGACTGCCGGTGATAACGATTAATTGAGTTGTCCAACTCTACTTTTATTTCAATTGGAGACTGTCAATTGATGAATAAAAAACTATGCGTAACATAAATTGATTTAGAGTGCAACCAAATAAACCATAAACTGGAAACCAATCATGTCGTAACAGGTGTCTAAGTGATTTTTTCCGAACAAAAAAAAATCGTACTCAAGAATTCTGCGTGAAAACACAACCTTGTATCACATGATTGGTAATGGTTGAGTTGTTTTGAAGACAGTTCGTGAACGACATCTTCTTCATGCACGTTATGGAGAAATACGACACCATCAATGTTGATTCTCGGGCTTGTTTCTGGCTATGAAACAATCATATTCACCCATATTCACGACTGCTCTAAACGAATGTGGGAATTAATCACAGAACAGTACTTTCCTAACGACCCGTTCTAACTAAAATTAGTTTGCTTCCTTATCATAGAGTTAAAGGTTCAAAAGGTCGTTGTTCTTAGTGGCAGCGTTCAATGTAATCTCGATGTACGATGCTCTCACTGGGATAACGCTGAGTCCGGGGAGCTTTAAAGTTCCCCATCAGTTCCGATGATCCATTGATGTGTCTAAAAGCTGTTTCTCCTTAAAACAAATACTTTCAGCATTCACCTATAGGTAGTATTTAGTTTGTGCGTGTAAGGGATAATGTTACTTGTTCTTGTAACGCTTTCTTCATGCCTGATTTAAGAGGAATGGCGTGTATTTCTGTACTTAGTATATGTTCGTGCTTCTTAAGTAAAGAATGTTAGTTAAGGATGTATATGTACGAAATGTGTTTTAAGCAAATATTCCCCCTATGTACCGCTTCTTGTGGAATGGACGTGTCTCTAAATGAAGGGACTAGTAATAGCTATTCCTCTTCCATGTACTAAAACCTTTGCTGTCTGTGGGAATGCAGTGGTTCCTTGTGCAAGATTCTTCAAAGCATACCATTGCGGATGATGTTCGGATGGATGGCATGATGGTTATTATATGTACGAAGGTGAATACTACCAATGCAATATTCAGAATCATAAAAGTCATAATTACTTTGAATAAAAATGGAACTTGATAGTGAGGTCTTCGAAAATGTACTATCCATAAGGCACTGTTAATATTTTCAATGAACCCATTATTTGTTTTAGAAAATGGCGAACGCGATAACATCTTCAGAAAATGACAACTTTACCATTGATAAAACTATAAAACTAACGTTCTTGTGTAGAGGTGCGTGTATCTTAAGTGAAAGGATCGCGATCGAGAGGGGCTTTAGTTTTTAAGTACAGTGGATACTCCGTTTTTCAATAAAATTATTAAAGGCCAAAGGAATACAAAGTCGGTAAAGGATTGTAAATGTAAAGAAATATGGGGTGATTTGTGTGTTTTTAAGTAACAAAATGCGATTTCCATCTCACTTCCCAGACTGAACTGGTCGGTGATCACTAAAACGTTGCACATGTCAGTTATATTTAGGTTCACAAAGGGTGTTTGGACCCGTCCTCCGGCATGTGTTATAGATTCGAATGATTTAACGTGAAGGACACGTTATGTAAATAAACTCCATTACAGTGCTGATTCAAGACAATGACATCTGGGAAACCTCGTAATCAGGTTTCAGTTTCCACTTTTCATAGATCCCAAACCCTTGCATACAAAAGTAGGATTAGGAGGTTTTTCATACTTTAACACGTCCATGTAGAGGTGTTATCAACACTATAGCTTTTACACACAAAGAAATAACAAAGTTCCCGATCTCATGAAATCAGATCTTTTACTGCGTTAAGATAAAAGATAACTCAACAAAAAGTCGCGTCAGGGGAACCCTGAGCGAACTTTGACCGCCCATTAAAAAAGAAGGTTTCGTGGGTTCTTAAGCCAATCAGGTGTCAGTTGTCTGAAACGATTCGTCTTCATATGTGTACCACCACGCTTCGTAATTTTCGATTTGTACAAATGAAAACCCACACAACAAACAAATATGCCTTCGATGGTTCTCCGTTTTGGGTGTAGGTAACAATGGCGCTCAGAAATGAGAGGGTGTATTAACAACCACTACAATATAATGATGCAGATATCCTTTCTTCTGTGGAAACTTCTCGTTCTCGAGACGCAGACATCTGATATGTTGGTTTGAAGGTTTGAACGCTCACTCCTACCGAGAATGTAGAAGCCTTGACGCTGATTGGCTGAGTGAAACGTTCAACTGACGCCACCTGCTATGTAGGTGTCCTTTGGTCTTCAAGCAGAGAGATATCGTATCGGAGAAAAAAATCACCCTCTAATTAGACCTCAAGGTTTCGAAACCGTATCCCGTTATATCTCAAAGTAATAGTTGTGTCAAAGAATTGTGTTCAATACGTACACATATACCAATTAATCCCCGTTTAACGAAGCGGTTTGCGTAAATTAAATGTAATTTTGTAGCAATAACCTAGCATTCACTGGGAATAAATTCTTATGAATGAATCCCTCTCTTATCAAGGACGAGGACGCAATATATCACTATTCCATCTTCATAATTTTCCCTTTAGAGTAATAAATGAAATTAGTTTTGACGCAACGACTC
This sequence comes from Haliotis rufescens, assembly GCF_023055435.1. Lineage (NCBI taxonomy): Eukaryota > Metazoa > Mollusca > Gastropoda > Lepetellida > Haliotidae > Haliotis > Haliotis rufescens. The sequence continues at coordinate 367,168 of NW_025964268.1, forward strand.
GATGGAACTGCTTCAGTAATCTCTAACACTGATACTGCGACGGCAAAATATGGCGGAAGAATTTAAAGAGCAATTTTTCAGAGCAGATCTAGGTTGAGGAGATTCTGATGGTGAAATAGGAGTAAATACATTTATCACTCTCCTTGCCGCTAGATGGTTGTGAGATACATCCGTGGGATCATCGAATGACTACTGATGGCAACTTTTATATTTCTAGGGCGTAATGATAAATCTCTTCTTGAAGAAATCGCGCCAGCGACTTGGAGACACAGCTGAGGACACTTCAAGACGGTTGCTCAAAATTCATTAAGCTTTAAGAGATTTTTTTAATGTAATAATACGAAACATGATGATGACCAAATATGGACGAATCCTCCTCCTTCTGCACGGTAAGGTGTGTAATGCGGGTTTCAAGACATAGAGTGTGAACATAGATTTACATGCAAAAAAATGTACTAATTACTAAGAATTAAAGGCAAAAACAACTCAATCCGTCTGACAACGGAAGTACAGTCAACTACGTTTCTGACAAACACGGTTAAAACGAAATGATGGATATAACGAATTTTTTTTGGCCCCGGTCGTTTGTTTATATGCTGTATTTATTATGCTTAAAACGAACTACGGTTAAAACTATAATTAGTGGTCTCTTTGCGTTCGTTATAACCGTAGTTTACTGTAGTACAATTTGTAGAACGATGTAATGTTTCATTGTGGGTAAGGCTGTGCTGTCAGGGTAGATAGATATGTGTTTGTACGTGTATGTGTGGCTATTGTACTGGTCCGCACTTATGGCGGATTTAGTGCTAGCTCACTGAGATACCATGCGACAGTTTAACATGGATACCCCGCTCACTCACATTATAATGAATCGGGTCAAGTTCTTGTTATATCCCCATAATTTCGAATGCAGGGTAACAGCATCTATTAACGTCTTTTAAAATTGATATGATGGGACCAGGGGATCGAACTACCGACCTTTCGCTCTCTAGGCAGACACTGTATCCACTACACCATTGAGGTTGTCATCACTATACAGTGTTACTCCCAGATGGTCCAGGTCGAGTGATCCTAATATATTTAAGCCTGTCACGTTAAGTGTTCAAGTTTAATTAACAGATCTGACGAACTATATCAAACGAGAAAATCTATAAGGACCACGTGGTCCAGGGATGATAATTCATCATGGGTTTATTTAGACCCGTGGCTGAATAGTTATGAGCCTAACTATGATAGAATACGTTGATGGAGTTGGTTGCTGATTATTTGTCAAAATAATCCCCTCCACACACTTTCGCCAACGACACTGGAGTGTTTGGATCCCACAGGTGTAGAAGGCTGGTGTACAAAGTCCGGACGTAATTTTCACAATGCCGACCAGACAGTTTGGAAAGAGGTGGAAATCTGACGGTGCCAAATCTGGTAAATACAGAGGATGTTCAATGAGTTGAAAGCCACAGTCACGTATTACAGACACCACGACAGACTTGGAATCCCATAAAACGGAAACCATCTCCTTCCCAGCTGACGGAACAGACTTCGGAGGAGGAGATGTTAGATGTTTCCGCTGTTTTGTCTGTAATTTAGTCTCTGTATAAAAATGGTGAACCCAACACACATCCATGGTTACAAATTGCTCATCACAACGGCGTAAATTGTCACGAGGGATGATGAGCCTGTTGCGCCTCTGATGATCAGTCCGAAGGCTTAGAACCCAGCGCGCTGAATCCTTTGTTATGCCCAGTTCATTCTTCAGAATGTTCCCAACTCTTTCATGGGAGACGCCTACTCTATTGGCTATGTGACGTGTGGTGAGTTGTCGATCATCCTTGTCGTGTGTATATTATCAATATTTTCCATTGTGGTGGCAGTTGAACGTTTTCCTGACCTTGGCTACCCTTTCCCCCCGCAGTCCACCGTTTACCAGTGGCAACGGAAGGACGATCATACCAGAAGTTGACACCATGTCCGCTTGGAATGTTGTTGGAAATATCCATATTCATCAACATAGAATACCAAGTCACTTTGATGCCTGCAGATAAATATTGACTGGTACTGTTAAGGTTGTAAAAAACAACCTTCGTAATTACGCACAGAAATTGTCAGCCATCCCTCGTAGGTCCCTAACAACCTATACCCTTTCCATAGTCATAAGAAATCTCTGCCAAAAGCAGTCTCTGCCAATCGATTATGCGATTCCGACTATATCCTGAGCATGTGTTTATGAAACACGATCAAATAGTGATGATAGCAGGTGTTCGCGAATATGTCACAAACACATGCAAAGGCAAGTCAACTGTACACCTAAAAAAACACGGGACCATAAAGGGGAGGGGTTGGGGGTTGGGGGGGGGGGGGGGGGGTTGGCAATATGGATCGGACGGTGATCCGGCTCTGTGGCTTGGTTAAAACATGTCCTCGTATCCCATTTTGGATCGATGCTCACAATATCAATCATTGTTTGTCTGGTTCAGGCTCAGTTATTTACAGACAGATATAGCTGTAATATTGTTCAGTGTGGCGTTAAACAAACAACAAAACAAAGAAACAAGTGCCTTGTCGTTTGTCGCTCTGTTCGTGTTGTTATTATATGTGTATGCCTTAGCTGTATGACTATGTCCTAGATTTGTATCACTGGCTTACAAACCATCTTAGAAGCTATACATTGAAATATTGAAGAAGTCGACATCAACACGTCAACTCCTGTTTTCACTGCCCCTCTCTTCAATAGGACTTTCAAAAAGAATTTAAAGGGCGCTTCTTAGAGAACCAGATTTTGCACCCAGCAAAATGTAGAGTTAAACTTTGCATATAGTAATTAATCGCTGAACAAAGTATGATATGGATAATCACCTCTGGTATCATTAACTGGTATGTCACTCGGTAACCATCAAGGATACTATCGACATTACAAAAGCATAAAGGACAACATCGAGCGATGACCAAAGGCTTGAAGAATTTAAACATGACCTGTCTTAAATAGATTAAAATAAAATACCCATGACGTTGAAAATGGCACGATAATGAAAGCCCCGTTTGAGGATTAAGCAGTATTAGTGAGTATGATTTAACGCTGTTTTAGCAATATCCAAAATACCTAATCCCTCACACGGCGGTGACTCGAGAAAATACCAAGATTAGGAATTAAACCCTGGTCTTAGGCGTGACAAACAAACGCTTTACCACTAGGCTACCAACCCCCACAAATATTTTCACGGCTTTGGCGTATTAATTTCATTGAATTCACGTCGTTCATATTGGATACATGTATTCTGTGTAATTAAATCAACCAGTAACTTTATATTGACAACACCTTTGATTTCCCCCAAAAACGATGCCCTCACGTGTTAAATGTTGCCTCAGGGGTAGAAGGATATCCTGATATAATACCATGAAATGAGTAATCAAGGCGCTAATAAACCTTATATCCTTTATCCAAGCACCATCTGGCAGCGAAGACTCAGGTTATATCCTTCACACGGCTGTTACAGCCCTGGTTTATTTGTCTACTCATTTAGTGTCATCGTTATGTTCACAGTGGGGTTTCTTGACTTTTATAAAAACATTTCATTTTGCTTAGGATCTAATTATGTTTGAAAACTACCAAAAGACTCATTGATGCTTTGTTGATTTTTACGTTGGATGAATTTGTCGGCTCTTAGTAGCAACGTTTCAATTTAGATTTATGATCGGGAGCTGTCATTTCTTTTCAAAACTCCCTTTAAACCTGCCCCATTTATCTCTCTGTGTTAAATGTCTAACCCCTCAAAGTCTTCAAGCCTGACGCAGAATGGGCCGTGTTCTCTTTGATGTTGTCGACGAGAAAATAGAATGAAATTGAGACACGGTTAAGAGGACTCGAGAGATTAGTCCATGACATCGACTGAGCTTCTTTGCAGCTTCCCAATGACAGGATCCCATCGGGTGTATCTCTCTTAAAGGATGTTCACAAAATCCCTGAATGGTTATGTTTAATTGGAAATCCGACTAAGTGCTTTTATCTACGTATTTTAAATTTTGATAAGATTTGATAATGATTAACACATTTGGGCCTGTTTAAGTATAACACGTACCTCACGGTATGTATAATAAATAAGGGTGAGAATATCAATAACGTGATAAATAATAATAATAATAATAAGAAGAAGAGTCATGAATTGTGTTGTACTTTGTTGTTCAACGCCGCACGCATCAATATTCTGGCTATTTCACGGCGGGGACACCAGAAATGGGCTTCATATACTGTACCATGTTGGGAATCGAACCCGTACCTTCGGCGTGATGACCCATCGCTTTAACCACCAGGCTACCCCAACCGCCTTGCTCCTGTGCTAAGGCCATAATACATTGATTTTTGTACTTCGAAACATTCTCATAATTTCCCCGGTAGTATTAATTTTGTAGTGATTTTCTGACCAATCAGCCTTTATACGTCACGTCTTACTAATTTAGGCCAACATCTATAGCACAATACTTACGTTGCATATTCTCAACGATGCCATATTCAACAACTCCGAGAAGATCCTGGTTAGAATTGATCTTCAACAACTCATGCTTGTAGTAAGAGGCAACTTACGGGATCGGGTGGACAGTCTCGCTGACTTGGTTGATGGATGCCACCGTACCCCATTACGTAGATCAATGCCCATGATCTCAACCACGGGTTGCGCTATGCAACAAACAAACAAGTTATATCGGTTTTTAAATTTGTTAATGTGAGAAAAGGCTAAAAAGTTACACGCCTTCATCAACGTTGACTTCAATGGCGCCGCAAAGCCGGGGATCGTTGTGTGATGAAATACGGAATGAGAGACGTCAAATACAATAACAATAATTTCATTTGCAATAACCCATCGTTCCTAAATAGATTTCTGTACAAATGAAACGATAGATATCAAACGTTTACAATAACATTTTATGTTAATCGACAACGGGATGTACAACACCCCCACACAAACGCTAATACACATAGCAAACCAATCGTAAAACTTTAGACACAGGATATATAATACCTGACATATAATATTTGTGTTTCCTGTTCAGTTTAACGTATACGGGTGTTTGGGTGACAGATATTAATGTTCGAATCTGATGTTGAACGCATTACCTCTAGAAATTGTTGACATCGCTAAAACCAATTGGCCTGTATTGGTAACAGGTACGAATTTTCATCACAGGGGACAATGAAAAAATAGCAACTGCCGTGTATCAACGCATCTGGGACTTCTCCAATGTGATGTTTATCGAGATGTTATAAACCATTAATGCAATTTGGTCAAGTTAACCTGGAATGACTTATGACATTTTCATAGATTTTATTGCGTTTTAAAACGGATGGTATCTATCAACCCCAATATTAACGTCCCTTGAGATGGATGTAACTTAATTCCGTTGATAACATTTCACATCTTGTGAAATTTGAGTTATGAAATATCATGTTACGTTAGCGTCAAGAATAAATTTATATTTATAAGTTTGCGTTGTAGCTCACCTGTGTAAGACGTGGTGCGGTATCCGTCGTTGTTCCGTCTGTCATAAGCATGTTTGTTTACATCCCGTCCAAACATAGGCACAAAATAATAGTTTGTAGTTTAATGCATTAGTTGTTAATGTATTTTCTTAAAATCTAATTAATAATAAAATTAGGTACGGATGAAGATTGAGTTGTTGCATGCTTTAACCCTATATAGACTACTCTCTATATGTACAACATATTTTGTAGAAAATACGCCAACGTCAAAAAAAAGTGGTGAAAATTAAATATATTGTTTGATGGTGCTTAGTAAATATGTAGTTTGTTAGATATAGTTGGGGAAACATACATGAATACGTCTTTCTGGGCATTTCTTTTATACAACTACGACCCTTCACACTTTCACATACTCCAAATTCACTGCATATTCTACCTCCCATCAGAGATCCGGGTCAGAATTGATCTTCAGCAAACCCATACTTGTGGAAGGCGACTAACGGGATCGGGTGGTCAGGCTCGTCATACAGCTGAACTATTGCTGAACGAGTGCAGCCTTAAACAACAAATAAATAAACAAACAAAACCAGATTATAGGTATACAATCAGTGTATAGTTGACACCTCAGAGACCTATGGATTTATGAAACAGAAATGTGTGTGTCTGAGCTCAGCAAGGATATTTTAGTTTTAAACATGTCCATGAAGGCAACCATGTTGAAAGTGTCCTTTAATCCCATTATCTAGCCATGTGAGGTGAGGTGAAATGGGGTTTAACGTCGCGTCCAAGATTATTGCACTTATATAGCGACGTGCATGCACGTGTATGTGTGTGTGTGGCTGCTTGTACTAGTCCGGACGGATGCCGATTTATAGTGCTAGCACACTGAGACATCATGCCGCAGTTCAACATGAATACCCCACTCAGACACAGTATACTGACTCCGAGCCGACCAGTCCTTGTTTTAGCCCCTTAATACCGAGCGCCAGGCAGGGTAACAACAAGTACCATCTTTTAAAGTCTTTTGGTATGACGCGGCTTGGGATCGGACCCCGGACCTTCCGCTCTCCGGGCGGACGCTCTACCATCAGACCACGGAGGCGGTCATCTAGCCATGCATATATGTAACGTGATTATGTTTCCTCTGCAGTAAGTACATGTATGCCTAAGAACGTATGTTCCAGTATACTGTGACTACAAATTCCACCCATATCCTTCACGCTTCCCTGTGGCTGCGAGTAGTGCCATGGTAAACATTATGAACATTTAGCCCTCTTCACAGCCAGCTACGCCTGTAACAAGTTGAGGGGGCACGAGTGGCCCAGTCGTCTAAGGTGCCGCGATTCTCTGTGCAGAGTTTCGTCCCTTGGGCACGCCAGAAACCTGTGATTGTGGGTTCGAATCCCGCTTCGCCCCGATAATGTTTCTAAGTTTGTCAGCACCATACCCGTGCTCGTGGGTTTCACTGAAGTGGTAAACGTCTGAGACCTGAATCACTTCGGACTTTCCTCCTACATTAAGCTGACAAGCCGCGATATGACTGGAATACTGTTAAAAGCGGCGTTAAACCCAACTCACTCACTGTATCAAGTTGGAATGTAAACAACATGCTGTGAGGAAGTATTTTATGAAAAAAAATCTGTAACCTGAACCGCCCCTGTTGTCTAGTGGAGAGAGCATCTGGCGGAAGAGCGGGTTTTCGATCCTCTTGCCGCGTCATGCCAAACGATGGTACTTGTTACCCTGCCTGATGCTCGGCAATAAGGGGATAAAACAAGAACTGGTCGACTTGGAGATATAATATAACTGAGTGGGATATCAACGTTAACCTACTGCATGGTAACATAATGGGCTAGCACTATAAAACCGGCATACGTCCGGACCAATACAAGCAGCCACACACGTTCTTGCACGTCGAAATATGAGTGAAATAATCTTGAAGGCGGCGTTAAACCTCATTTTACCTCACCTCTTTGGCCTTTTTCATGTAATATTTCATACCACATGCTCATGTTTTCCAGGAAAATTCAAATGAACTACAAAGTCCTGCGGCGCTGGTATTCTAATGATGCTCCAGCATATTTTTTAAATGGCGTTTTATGAAAAGTCAACTAATAAGTTGCGGTCGATAAAATCCTTACAATAATCCTACTCTTGAGGTCAGCATCGCTATTAAATTTGACCTTGTCTGCAAGGTCATACAAGATGATCAGAGACGTGGGTTATAGCTAATCTGCGCCCTTCGTAAAATAGTCCACGGCATGAAAAGGATTGAGGTAATTAGTGAGGACAACCCAATCGTTCATATGCCTGCTGCCAATGTCTTTCTGCGATCTTAGATGGCACAAACTAGTGAACATGGATGAAGATCCGATCCCGTACCAATTTGAACGAATTTCAGGAGTGGAACGTGTCATGTTTGGCTAGGATATCATATATTATAATCACAGATCACACATTTTAGTCACATGTTTTGGCGACGTTTCTGTCGTAGCGGAATCTGTGGTGTTATGTGGTGAAGATGTTACATGGGTTTGCTTAACAGTTCTGTTTGTGATATGTGTTGAGATAACATATGATAATCCGTACGAAATACACGGAAAATAATATGATATGCATGTACATTATCACATTGTGCAATAGGTTCTTGTTTTGTGTGCGTATTACCTACTACGATAAATAAGGGAGAAATTACAAAATATATACAGTCAAACCCGTTGTCTCGATCTTTGATATGTCGAATCTCCGTTTCTGTCGAACTCACAGTCCGACACGGACAAACACTTACTATATTTATTACAATTTTAACCCGAATGTGTTGAAGTGGATGTGTCGAAATCCGGTTTGTCTCGAAATCAATTAATAGTCCCAAGAATTAAAAATAATTTCGAACCTCCTAGGTTGAACGTAAAGTTATGTTACAAGATCAGATTTTAATCACGTATAATAGTCTAAAACACGAAAGCTTTATCTAATATGTGCGTGCGCGCGCGTGCGTGCGTACGTGCGTGCGTGCGTGCGTGCGTGCGTGCGTGTGTGTGTGTGTGTGTGTGTGTGTGTGTGTGGCTGAGTCAGAGTACTTTTCTACTATTGCTGATGTCACCTGTTTTCTCTGAACGTCTATTAGATGACGTCAAACAATTTTGTTCAGATCGACAGCATAGACATTTGTGCGAAAGTTAATTTCGTCACGGGTCACGATCTTGCTCAAACACACACACACACACACACACACACACACACACACACACACACACACACACAGACATACACACAGAGACACGCAGACACACGCACACACACAAACACACACAGACACACACAGACACAAACAAACGAAGGCGCACGCCCGCACGCACACACAGACAAGTGCATGCGCGTCGCTATATAAAACGTAACATTCAACCCCATTTACCTCTCCCTTAACAATATCTTAAACAAGGAAATTGACAATCAAGTTGGCCGAATCGATTCTTACCATAGCTCATCCTATTGAAAATAAGATTCCTAGGGGTCAAACATTCAGGTAAACGCTTAATCAAATTGTTATAGCCTTCACAACAGCTACCATTTGCAAATCCAGTACATGTTTTTAAGGGGGTCAATCCAAACATCAATTCTGCCACAGTTCAAAAAACATATTCAATAGCTCTATTAATATCCGTGATGTAATTACAAGGGCTAAGATTTCTGAGATTTGTAAGGCATTCCATTTTTTATAGGAACGAGACCCGCTTAAGAGAGACCTCCATCGTAATTGAACCAAGAGAAAATCTGTGTTAAAATTGCCATGCGGCTTCCATTTCACGGGCTCATAACAACACCATATTTCTTAACCGACATCACGCTCTCCTCTTTAAGCAAGTAGTTTACACCTTGACTTCCACTACTTTTCAAACGAAACTTAGTTTTTGGAGGCCTTAGAAGGTGAAGATGCTATTTCGAGTTGCTCGAATGGAATTGAATTAATACTTTTCATTTGTTGCGAGAACTTAATAGACGTTTGGGGACAAATTTTCTCTACTTTTAGCAGTGCATTTAAAAAATGGTTGCATAAAAACAAATGAGCTAGTTTTGTGGTCGACTTTGTATCACAGCCAGAACATCGTATATGACGTTCAACAATTACATTTAACAGGGATATTGTAGATTTCGCTACGTGCACAGAATTACAATATACCTAAGACACCATCGAGTAAAGATTGACCGAGGCTCTGTAGGGGGGTCCTTATTGGAAAAAATTCTCATGTTTTACAAACATATGCTCATGTACTATGAGGTTATATTAAAAACATTTTTTAAAAGAAAGTTAAAAACTACTATTTCTAGACGTAGGTTTGGATACAGCGTCCAAATACGTGAAATGAATCAAGAAGATTTTTTCAATTTGTAAAATTGATGTCAGTGGTTAAGAACCCTGTGAGAATTGTCACACTGACGCGTCTGTTTGAAAGAATCCTTCGTTTTGAGATACTTGGAGATCTGTCCGCTCATCCTACAAGTACTTCGTTAATTCGCTTTGCTAGCCAATGGGATGCTGAGGAGGACGAATGGAGAATACAGCGACACCAATCGATGCATTTCGAGTTGCGGTTGAAATAGCTATCACCTCAAAAGAGGAGAACTGATTTTAGTGGATCGAACTGTATTGTAAAGAAGTGACAAAATTAGGGGAATTTTAATTACCAGCTTGAGTAATGGCCCTCCTTTAGTGTCGCTGAACTGTTTACAAAAATATGTTTGCTCTGAAAAGGTCAGGATAGTTGCACCAGTATTGTCTACCTTTCATTAAGGGCATATTCTCTTCGCGGACTCAGCGACCCGGATGGGCAGATCTAAGTCCTCAGAATCAGACATCTATCATTTTGACACTTAAGGATTTGCTGGTATTGAAACTCGCATGACAGGAAACATCACTTAATCATACCGCCATTGCTATTGTGGACATGTTAGAATCGTGCCGCCATTTTTAAATCAACAACACGTTTCGAGAGTAGAGTGGTAGTAATTAAGGATGTCAATCATGAGATTGACTGCATGTTGTGATGAGAATTGTGAAATGTAGCAGTTGGTCAATGTCTTTACTTTCAACTGCCAGTTCCAAGAGTTCATAAAAACATGTTGTCTTGTGCCAGTGTTATTTAATGGCCATGCAAATCCTTGCTAAACACAGCGGAATTAAAACACGTGATGCCGTTATTAAAATAGGCGGTGAAGAATAATGTCAATCTTATATTTCAAACCGTGCTAAGCCCATGAATCTAATATCATTGCTGGGATGTAAAAACACTGAACTCGACCTACTAGCAAACCTCACCTTCATGTTTAAAAAAAATATTATAAGCCATACTTCATCCATGGGATTCCCAACAGGACACAATCAACTGGAACTAGAGTCATGTTGCTTAAGATTGTGTACGTGTACTTTGTAATCAGACCCAAGGCATGAATAACCATCTGTGTTTAGTCGCCATGATATATGACCCAGATACAAAAATATCCAATGAATGAAATCCCCTCAGCAACCAGAATGCTTTTGCCAAAAGCGAGAAACCGTGTACACAATGTATTTTCGTGTGTGTGAATTAAGGGATTTCACTGTGAGAGAGATTCTTTTGCAGCGTTTAGAGCGTCGATTTGGCCGGGAATTCCTCTTCTCCGAACATTACCCTATTCTTCTTTTTCCATATTTTATGGTTAGATCAATACAATATTTCTATTTCATAGTTTAAGTATGCATACTAATCTTGACGAGAAAATGATTACGTTGCTATAACCACGACTTGAAAGACCTCCGTAGCATTTAACAAGCCTCATTGAGAGTATATGCATAATCGCTAATGCGGCTATTTCATGTGCAGAAAGATAAAAGTCGAACTGTCAAAACGTATACGTGTGCATGAAGATGATGACACTCTAGTTATATACATCAACAAAGCATCGCCCATATGGTTATCCATCACACATATATCAAAGCTGGGCAAAACATAGCTGATGCGAGAGACAAGATGATCAACAACAGTATTCGCTTCAGATCAAAAGTGCATGGTTTGGTGTTGTTTTCTTTGTTTGTTGTTTAACGCCGCACTATATGACGGCTGTTTGTACATAATCGAGTCTGGACAAGACAATCCAATGATTGACACAATGAGCACCAATCTACGCCATATTTCACACACAATATTTAGTCGCCTCTCATGACTTTCACGGGTTGCTGAAGAGTATGGTTTGTCGTATGTTTATAGGTTACAGGGCGTTGTTGTGGTCGAGTTTAAAGCGTTGCTCGTCACGTAGAAGGCATGGGTTTGATTCCCCACATGGATACAATGTAAAGTTCCTGTTTGGCGTCCCTAGACATATCGCTTGAAAATTGCTGAAGCTGCGTCAAACCATACCCACACACTAATATGTCAATAATGTATGTCTGAATATGTACATAATTTAGTTGCAGACCGGTGTATCACTTCCCGACGTTATGAAGTTGTGAATGACAATAGTTTTGTGTTTTCTCTTGTTTGACTTCCTGCATGGCAACAATGTTCAGTCCAGTGTTCACTCAGTGTCAAACCAAATAAACTGATACTTTAAAACACATGACAATTATATAGTTTACATTGGGTTTAACTCCGCTTTCAAGATTATTTTACGACGTGAATGCACGTGTGTGTGTGTGTGTGTGTGTGTGTGTGTGTGTGTGTGTGTGTGTGTGTGTGTGTGTGTGTGTGTGTGTGTGTGTGTGTGTGTGTTTGTACTCGTCCGGTTTGATAGTGCCAGCCGACTGAGATTTATAGTGCTAACCCAATGAGATACCATACCATGCAGTTTAACATGTATATCCCACTCAGACATAGTATACTGACTGCGAGACGGTCAGTCTTTGTTTTATCCCGTCAATGTCGAGCGCCAGGCAGGGTAACAAAACGTACCATCTTTCAACGTTTTTTTAATTAGTATGAGGCGGCCAGGGTGTCGATCACGGACCTTCCGCTCCCCCGGCAAAAGCTCAGTCCACCACACCACGCAGACGGTTCGGGTAAAAGAAGAAGCAATGGGTAAGCTCTACTTGGAGGATTCTTAAATTGATCAGGTCTGGCGATAAGACCACGCTGTTAACAGTTAATATAAGTCACTGAAACTGACATAGATCACCTGTGTTCATGGCATTATCACTGACTGTAACGGTAACCACTAATAACTGACAGTGATGTGTTTACTGTAATAAGCTCGTATATAATCACCCAGACAGAAACATAAGTACATTTCATTGTACCCCGACAGGGCAATGGGTTTGCAAGGTTTCCATTTATTTTCGTCAAAAGACATTCAGGCCATGTCAGTGCTGTGATGAAAGTATCTCACTACTAGTCCGTTAAGACTCTCTCATATGTTGAAACTTTTCGTGCAGGAAACTGTCAAACGAGACATAATATTGCATTAACTGGACACCCGTGACAATCCGGGTTAGAATAGGTCTTCAGCAACCCATGTTGGTCGTAAGAGGCGACGGATGGTCAGGCTCGCTGACTTGGTTGATGCATGTCATCGTATCCCAACTACGTAGATCGATGCTAATGATGTCAGACAAAGGATTGTCTTGTCAGGGTTCGATTATTTAAATAAATATATCCCTTGTTCTATATTGCGTGGATGTGTCATAAATCCGTAAAAATAGTTTCGTTTTATCTTCCTTTTTCGGCTTTCAGGTTTCTGATGGTTGTTCAATATACATTAATTTGTTACTAATTACTAGATAACATTGAACTTTGCGTAGTACGTAATTGCAAAAGTCCTTTTTAGGTAAGCTTTAATGATCACCCACCTGTCTTCAATAATACATACAAGGGAACTGTGTGGGTACCTTGACATTTTTAAGGAGGAAGATTAGTCTTGTGGTTTGGGTGTTCGCTCCTCATGGCGAATCCCACTGTTGATTCATTATATTGATACAATGTTTGAACGGTGCTCTCTCTCTCTTCCTCTTTCTCTCTCTCTTCCTCTCTCTCTTCTCATTTATCCTATTTCTCTTCCCATTCCCTCTCTGTTTCTCTCGTTCTCTGTCTCTCTCTATAGTTTAATACAGTACCGTATTACATTCTGTTGACAAAGGGGTATTTTTCACCATAATATTTGTAACTGAATAGCTAGTGAGAATATTTCCACTGTATTGACAATTTACATGTACTCATTATTCCGTAGATCCTGCTCGCCTTACACCACGAATTGACCACAAATTGGCCACGAAAATGTGTTGACATTGGGGTATGCATTACAGTGAGCATAATTGATATGCAGCTTGGCGTTCGTGATATCAGTTTCTTCCCAACAATCATACACAGGCCTTACTTCAGACGCACGTTTTATACATCACAGCTACTTCATCTTTATCAGTAACTGCCTTTTCCAGATATTCAAAAATGCAATTAAAAATTCCATTTCCCTTTTCGAGCCGTCTTGTGGCTGAAAACCCACCTATAATTACATCTTGCTGCGTGAAGATACTGAATATAGCGCTCCACAAGCCTTGTGTGATGTAATCAGAATCTTCTTATCGAACCTTGATACCTTGGACGTAACAGAGAACATCTGCATTCGCCGGACTTAGCCGAGGATTTTCTGAATAGGAAATGTGTAGGGAGCCCTAATTGCTGTAGCCTCGAAATAAGGTTGTGGATTACGGTCAATATATTGAATGGTTATCAACCATAACGGATGACATAAAAATCTTTAATCCTGCTGTTTTGAGTCGATACTGGGAGATGGGGAAATGGTGCTGTTTAGGTTGTTATAGACGCCTCTTAAAATCTCAATTGTGATCGTATTATTACTTCCTGCATACGGCTCAACAGACTGAAAGGAATTCTCTTCGCTTCTCCATCGAAAACGTCCTTCAAGAGAGTCTCAAGACACTCATGCTCCTCTGCGCTGTGGATGAAGTTGCTTACAAACAAAATAGTTTCTGAAAACACCGTGTGAAACATTATTACATATTCTCAGACGCGGATTTTTGAAAATGTAAAACTGCGATAAGTTTAAAATGGGGATTTGCAACTAGTTAAATATTGTTGAGTGTAAATAATTTTTTTTATAAAAACCTGATTCAAGTTGTTTCGAAACTTTTCAAAACGGCTTTTTAGGTTCTTGTCTTGTGGTTTAATGCATGACCATTCTTGGCACCTTCCGAACGGCGAACGCACCATACCGCCTAGACTTGCTGCAAGTTCAAATCGATAATAAGCCATCAACAAATATATTAATAATTCAAAGGTACATTTTCTTAGTTCTTAGTTCTTAGCTGACTTCTTAGTTCTTGTAATGATATCCAGACATCATTCGCTAACACCTATTACTTATATTTTATTAATGTAGATATAACTCTTTATCATATATGATGGATAGATTTCTCGACAGGATAAAGCCAACTGATAAAACGGTATCAGTTGGGACATATATGGATAAAGATGCAAATATGAAAGGTCAGGTAGGTACTTCTTTCCGTGTTTCCGAACACACATGGCGTAGCCCTTGTCAATCGGCGATCGAGTCAGAATCAACGTCGGGATTCTGGAGAAACTACTATGATAATTGTTATCATTATCAAAATAATAGTCTTAAGAAAATGAAAACCAGTGTCTATCTGGGGAGTAAGTTAGACATTTTACAAGTTTTGGCAACTTTGGAGATATAACTTACGAAACAATTTAGCGAGGACACTAGATCTCATAGCTGGACCGTTCCCATATCTGTGCTTGTAGACCTGTGCTGCCTGGGACCGTTTCCCCAATTTAAAACAGTTGGATTTGGCCGAAATATTTCCGAATTGGTAACTCGTTTAATTTTGGCGCCGTGTGTACCGACTCTGCATTTCCTTACGCTATGACAGGCCAGGCAGACTTCAAACATACGTGACGTCTCATTGATTAGAAGAGCTTATAAAGGGCAATTACTCTAGCGGGCGGGCCAATGGATTGCCACGAAAGGTGGAAACAATATGTGTAGCCAATTGTTATTTTGTCTATATACACTTACGCTATTGTCTGAAAAACATCCTTTGTAGACAGGTTTTATAGTTCAGTTTTGTATTTCATTAATTTATAACTTGATTTAGTCACGATATGGCTGAAATATTGCCGGTGTGACTATAAACATTAACTCACTCACTCACTCACTCTGAAAAACACGTTTCGATTGGCACCATATTGACTCTTGTCACTGTCCGACTGACATATCACTGACCTGACGTAATTCCTAGTAATGCGCCCATTCCAGGGAAACTAGGTAATGTTTGGAGGAACGACAACAGGTATTTCGCCGACAGAATTTAAGAACGATATGCATTTGATAACGAGGTTAACACGCTTGTGTGTTTGGGGATGGTAAATATCCGGTACCAGCTCGTTAAAGATCGCTAAATACAATGTTTATTTCTACTACAGGATATTTACAATCCCAAACCACACAAGCGTGATCACCTCTGTGACGCCATTACTTTATCAATGTAGATATAACGCTGTGACGCCATTACCTTATCCGTGTACAATGTAGCTACACTGTGTCCCTGGATGACTGAGGATAGTTTTCACTTTCTCAAACAATATCTGTATCAATATACTACGTTTATCGTCAATTCTTTGACTCGCCATATTACATTGTTTATTCCGTAATGAGTGAGTGAGTGAGTACGGTTTTACGCCGCTTTTAGCAATATTCCAGCAATATCACGGCGGGGGACACCAGAAATGGGCTTCACACATTGTACCCATGTTGGGAATCGAACCCGGGTCTTCGGCGTGACGTGCGAACGCTTTAACCACTAGGCTACCCGACCGCCTTTTCCGTAATGAGGCCACCTGCCCATTATATAGTAGAGCTATTACGACGGGTACACATTGTAGATGTACACAGTTTGGCACAACTTTACACTCCAAATGGTTAACGAAGCCTTCCACACGCCGTGAAATACCTAAAATAACACACAGTGAGCCGTTAATCTGTGACACACGTCCTCCGTCACTCACTCGATAATCACTGCTTCAGTAGATCTGAACGGACTAGTCAAACAAAGATGATTGTGCGTCACCATGAGTGTCATCGTTAATACATATTGTCAGTACAGGAGAATAACCAGCCTCGGTTATTCGCCGAAACAGATTCAACTTAGCGCAAAAGGCAAAATAGCGGTAAATATTAAGAAATGGGTCACTGAAAATCAGTGATGACACCAGGTATTCGCGAAAAGGGTAAGCATACCCTGCCCTATCGGTACCACCAACCACACACACAATTTGCATAAAAAGGTATGTGTTTGTTTCCTGACGCCTCGCAGTACACCTGCCATGCATAAAACAAGTGTTACAACTGTGTGTCTGTCCATGCTCTGTTATTAAGGTGCTGTGGTGATTTTTTTTCTTTGTATTGTTTAACGCCACACTCAATGTTCCAGCTGTACGACGGCGGTCTGTAAATAATAGAATCTAGACCAGACAATCCAGTGGTTGACATCATGAGCATCGATCTACGTATCTGGGATATTATGACATGCATCAACCAAGTCAGCGAGCCTGACCACCCGATCCCGCTAGTCGCCTCTTACGATAATCATAGCTGCCTCTTACGACAAGCATAGTTGCCTCTTACGACAAGCATAGTTGCCTCTTACGACAATCATAGTTGCCTCTTACGACAAGCATAGTTGCCTCTTACGACAATCATAGTTGCCTCTTACGACAAGCATAGTTGCCTCTTACGACAATCATGAGTTGCTGAAGACATATTCTTCACGGGTCATGTCGTGATTAAACATATAGATTCCTAAAAGCAGCGTGCATATTAAGTGTGCTCTTTAGAATGATTCCCTACTCAATGAAAGCTGTTTGGGATATATGATAACCATACTCTTTTCCTGACGTCACCGTCACGACATCAAGCACAGCGTTGAAGACAACAGTCGACGTTAACACCTACGTTCCATCCGATGTAATTGTCACCACACCACATGGGTTTCACATCGAATCATGTTAGAGCGATCTGTAGCGAGGCCGTACACCTTCTCGCGGCCATGTTTTCAAATAAAACTTCCATAAACATCCCCGACTGACAGAAACCGTGAGAATCCCTCAAACGGCCGTCGATGTTGAACTGGCGGTATAAAACTCCCCCAAACCTTATACGTTGGCGAGGATCAGCTATAATTGGCTTTGACGTTCTATCGATAGCGAGCTTTCCCGACGAAAGGTTACAGTTGACAATTTGTCGAACACTGAGAACCGACATTTATGGTGATTTGTGGTCATTTTATCGACTGGACACTCGACTTTGGAGATGGGCTAACTTTGGAATTAACAAAATAATGACAGAAATAATAACATTGGAAGTTTGTTGATAAGATGTCATTTAAGAGTCTTGTCGTTATGCAATAGCGTCATTTAACTGACAACCCATGTGAGAACACACGTGAATTGGCTACAAGAGCTGCACTTAGGCTTGTCAAACAAACTTTGATAAACATTAAGTGCACATTACGGGCTAATGCAGTTAGCAAAAAAGTTTGGAATCATGGGAGCAATTTTGGGCGCTTTTGTTGCGTTTTTTACAGTTTGATCTCATTTAACTTCGCGTTTGAAATATTAACTGAAATTTAATAACTTACAGCGTACCGTAAAACAAAGACGTCACTAATGAAAGGAGTGATGTGGAAGCATTCAAGGTCTCAAAAGTTCGTTTTTATTGCTCATAAGATATTCAGTGAGTCAGCTGGATTTACATTGATGTTAGCAATATTCCAGCAATATCCCCGAGGAGTGGGTTTCACCAGGAATCGAACCGACTCTTCAAGCTAACGAACGAAGGCTTTTCTACATTACCGGCCATGAGGTAGTGAATTTTGATTGGCAATGCTTCAAAGCTTTTTGAAAAACCGGGGGAAAATTATGTTTAAGGAAACAAAAACTGTTTTTGCATTCGCTGATGATGATGCTACCGTGTACCCATTCAATGCTGTAGCAAGACATAGAGCTTCCATAATTAATTGGATATTTAGCATATTCTTTTATAAAACAGTATCGTCTATATTACGAGTATGGTCAACCGATGATTTCTTTTGCTTCTTTGTTGTTAAAAGCCAAACTCAGTAATGTTCCAGCGATATGATGACCACGACAATCCAGTGATTGACATCATGATAATCGATCCACATAATTGGGATACGATGGCATACAACTAACTAGCTGAACCTGACCATCCAATCAACCTAGTCTTACGACCAGCATAGGTTGCTGGGACCTGTAGCCTTAACCGAAATCCCACGAGCTTCTGACCGTTTCCAGTGAAGTTGTCCTTATTTCATTATTTACGTTTCGTTGTTTTGTTTCGCGACACACAGCAGTATTCCAGCTATATCATAGCGGCCTAAAAATAAACTGGACCAGACAAACCAGTGATTGATATTAAAAGCAACGGCTTTGATATTTATTCCGGAATCCCCTGGAGATCAGGATTTACAGTACGTTGAGGCGGAGTAATGTCCTTTAGATATTTCTAACAGTAATTGACCGTGATATGATCGAATATTCCTTGAAGTGACGAAAAACAAATTCACTAACTCATGCTTTATTGCCCGTGAAGATCCGGGGTAGAATAGGTCTTCAGCAACCCATGTCGTAAGAGGCGACTAACGGGATCGGGCGCTTAGGCTCGCTGACTTGGTTGATGCATGTCATCGTATCCCAATTGTGTGAATCGATTCTCAGGATGCCAATCACTGGATTGTCTGGTCCAGACTCGATTATTTACAGACCGCCGTCATATAGCTGGAATATTGCTGAGTGCGGCGTTAAGCAACAAACAAACAAACAGACATGCTTTATTGCAATAGTATAATGTATCATACACATAGTAGCCGAAACACTGCTACGTAAGGTCCAAAACAAAACATAGTACCCGTATCCATCGCATTACCATCGAATAACCATTTCGCGTTTGCTTTATGTTGTTTATATTAGCGGTTTATACTAACATTCAATTTGGCTCTTGTATTGCATGTTACTCATATACAAATTTTACAATGACTGCATGTATTCACATGTCAACAGTTTAAAATACTCACGCTGGTGAATATCCTTTAGGGTGTTGTCACGTGTGCCGAATAACCTTATATCGATTTTGATTTGCTTGGAACACCAGTTGGAATGCTAAATGGCAATACGATAGACAAGTCCGACAGTTTCAGATTGTATTTGTGACATTTTTACCACACTGCAGAAAATTCAGATGTACTCTATACCAAATCCTGAAGAAGCCTGACCTCGATTCCACTCGGAAAGCGAGCTGTCGGGGTTTTTGTAATTTACGAATTTAAAAAGAATCTGAAAGGCTTTTCAAACACGCAAACCTTTCGCAAAAGTTGGTAACAAAAAGTTATACAGAGCTGAATTCTAAAACATAATCTTTATTTTCGAATTTGAAAAATTCATTTTCACAATTCGGTGCTAAATATACACTGCTGAGAAAAAAGTCACTCCATCAGCTAGTGGCAAATTGCATGTTTTGATGTCTATAAAAAGGTCTATTACACGACCACAGGATGTATTTCATGCTTTTCACGTCGGAATCTCATCACCAAATACCTTTCCAAAATCAGACGAACGTTAACGTGCCTAGACGCCCGTTCCCCGCCCTGTATGTTCTGAAACAAGCTGATGGAATCCGAGTGGTAGAGCCCGATGGACAAACTAACTGTGTTTGCATGGTGATCAGCATATGCAAAAAGCCGACTTTGACACGTGGACAGTGTCTCTGAATTTGTGGGTCTCAAGTTTAGCCAGCGTGGCACGAATACGTGATAGCTTTCCTACCGGGACAAATTGAACCAATACAAACCCTTAGCCATGCGAGACAACACGTTGGGTGCCTGTGGATTATTAATAACGGACTGTGAGTCCCATTCTTCAGGGTTAAAAGCCAATCCTTGTAAATGCACGACTGAATCGTATGGATCTGACGAGAATAGAAGAGCTCTTTGCTCGCTGCTAGCTCTTCTTAATATCAATTTAAGGTGACGCTAACATGATTGTGGCGGCTACTTCTTTCTAATAGTTCGATTCCCCTGAGAGATGTACCTGGCAGGTTTAGAAAGGAATACATATCGACAATGAGAAATATTTTTCTTGCTTTCGTTTTGGATTTCAATGATTGGTTTAAGTTTGTCTTGTGTTCGAAGGAGATGAACGGTTTCATAAACGCTAAATGTGCTCTTTCAAAGTAAAACGTCATGTCGGTTGTCGTAATGATGTGTAATTGACATGAAAACAATCCGTTACAAATCAATGTTTCACAGCCTTGGCGGTTATTGGATTTTTCCTTGGTAACGGAAGTGTTGTTTCCAATAAATACTGGCCTACTACACAGATTGTTACAGCTATTTTGTGATTTTATATTATGTCCTTCTCAGTGCTTTGTCAGTTTGCCCACTGATGTTTTTACGAAATATTGAAAATAGAACATTGTTACTCGGTTCTATGAAGCAATCAGTACCCAATACTTTCGTGATCAATATGCCAGCATACTGACATACTGTCGGTTACTTGATATTGATTTAACCAGAAGGTCAAGAAGATATTGTGACTTATGGCCTATTCTTTTGTTTCGAATAAATGTTTAAATTAACCAGTAATGAAACGGAATGCGAACTCATTATTAATTCCACGGTTTCAATTTAACTATTTGATTAGAATCAATATTGAAAAGGAATAACATCTTAACATTAACTTGTACTATTCGGATAAGTTTTTGAGAAAAATCTATTTCGAAACGGAATGGAATCTTATAATTAGTTTCAACTGTTTCGCATAACAATGTTAAAACAAATTCAATGTGGTTGAGTATATGTGTTACATGAAGCTGGCATTGTCCCCTCGACTCTCGTGTTGCTGATATTTCCTGTTGGTCGGAATGCCCACTTTACTTGTAGCTGTGGTGTGTTTTTTACGGTTGTATTTATCAAATGACACTAGCGGCGATACTGTTTCTGTCTGTGAGATTATGTTCAATGTACCGATTAACTCATCAACAATGGTATACAAATAAAATAGTCTCTGTTTCATGACAGCCTCATCTTACACGCAGTAATAACACGGAATTTATGTCGGCCATGTGGAGAACAGATGCACTAGGTACATGTATAATGCACCACGCCCCGCCACGTGCACTGCCTTGTGTCCAGGTTAACGGGAATAACTGCCCAAATGACTTCCACACGAATCAAGGGGCGGTCGGGTAGCCTAGTGGTTAAGCGTTCGCTCGTCACACCGAAAACCCGGGTTCGATTCCCGACATGGGTACAGTGTGTTAGGCCAATTTCTGGTGTCTCCCGTTGTGATACTGATGGAATATTGCTAAAAGCGGCGTAAAATCAGACTCACTCCTTCCACGGCACAATCTAGAATTCGGTTTTCAATGTGAATCCTCCTTTACACCAGTAGGGCAGGACATGCTTACTCTTTCTGCGAACACATTTCAGTGATCCAATTATGTAATTTTCGCCACTATTTTGTCTTTTACACCCAATGGAATCTGTTTCGGGATCTGGCCTTGCCGTGTTGCATTTGCTAAATATGTCATTTAATAATTTTGTGTAATAAGGGAACGAAAGGAGGACATCAAAGTCTTACCATCATACAAATGCATTCTACTCTGATAAAAGCCTGATAGTTAAGATCGGTAATCCATGCAAGTGTAAGCAATGTGAAAAGTAACAATAGCTTCCGTGTTAACTGCTCTTTATCATCCAAAACTGGCTCCCACAGGAGATATCGCTTGGGTGAGATCAAGCGATGTCTACACTGTAGATATCGCTGCAATGAAATTGCATCACAATGCTTTGCAGACCATTGTGACATCACTGGTTACCACGACGTCACACTCAAATGACATCACTAATGCCTCTGCTACTGAAGCTATTAGCAGTACTTTTTGATATTATTGCGTAGCTTTCTTTGTAATAAACTAAAATATGCTATATCATTAACATGATTTGTATGTTATGGTTATAGACCTTTCATTGGTTTTCTTTATTAAATTGATTTACAACGTCAACGCCAGAGAATAACGAGTCTCGATTATCCGCCGAAACAGATTCGATTGGGCGTAAGAGGCAAAATAGTGGTGAAAATATAAATGGCTCTCTGAAAATCAGTGATGACACCAGGTGTTTTGCGAAAACGGAAAGCTTGTCCTGCCCTGCCGGTAGTACCCGCCACTCGCAAAATTTACTTTAAAATTTTTTTATTTTTTTTGTTGTCGAACGCCACATAGTAGTACTGCCATTCGACAACGACCGTGTCTTGACCAAAACGAAATCAGTCAGTGTCAGATAGTTATTGGAATAAATCATTGATCTATAACAAACCTTGTCATAACTTAAAGGTATCCATCGAGCGCTGATTCTAAGCGCTGCTTAATCCCTAGAAGGCTCACATGTTATACACACGAGTCCTTTGTGGATGTTATAACACCAGTGTATTGTGGGGAAATGGAAGTCCATAGTGACGTTTTCAGGTCTCGTGTTACTTCATGTCTTCCAGACTTTGGGTATTGTCCGATGGACTCTTTCACATAAAAAATGCGACATAACGCTTTCCATACTCATAAGAAATCTCTAAATGTAGAATTCATTGTAGGACTCTATCATAAACATGTGTTTATGGATCACCTTCAAATAGTAATGAGACCATGCGATGTTTCCTCGCAAAGTGAGCGTATCTTTCTCCTACGGTGACACCCGCTACAAAAACATGCAAAGGCATGTCAATTGTTCACCTGAAAAAAACCACGGAAACATCAAAATGGCATCCTTTTTGTCACTGATGCGTCAAATTTCGAAATGTCTTCCAGATGTCCACCATAAACGGTTTGAAAGCTTTACTAAGACCCTGAATGTTGAAACCCCGATCAAACAACTTTTGTTTAAAATTCATATACTATAACAGAACAAAAGAATGCGAAGAATTCTTCAAAATACTTAGGATTACTATGACTGTGAGTGCCCAAGTGGATGATTAGAACTTAATATTTGTTTATAGATCCATTTCCTCATTCTTGACCTCGTAACACCCTGCAATTACATCTGAATATATATGGTAATTTTCCAGTTTTATGTAATAGTGGGAATAATTACATACACAGAGACGTAAACCACGGAAGACCCGGGAAACGAAGACACCGCGACTTACTGTAATCATTTGCGTCTACATGCTGCCAAGCTGATTGTGGGTTTTATTCCCCAATTTTCCCCGATTATAATCTGTTTCTCTTCATTTCTCAATGATGATAAAAATAATAAACTAGGTCTTCAAACACATTCCTTGCTGGATGGTTCCATGACGTCTATGTCCTGCTTTACTTCCGACTCAACTCCGTATTAATTTGAAACGCCGCGATATTCACATGTAGGGGTGTAAATCCCATCTCCTTGGCTCACTGCATATAGACCATTGTTCGTACCATTATCCAAATCCGTTGTCGATTTCCAGGAACCTAAAGACATGCTGCGCCCATTGTACTTCATCAAACTGGGGAAAAGCATCGGTTTCTAGAGAGTGTTCGATTTCGATTCCATCTTGTCCTCATGACCCGTTCTACTTTGAAGTTTCCAAGATAGTTTGAACATGTACTCTAATCACGTCCAAAATGACTTTTTGTTGTAGATTTCAACTCAATAACATTAGTTATTCCCATTGGGGTCGTGATTATTAACGGATTCGCTCCGGTACATGCTTCTTGGGGACTTGTTGAGAAGAAGAGAGATCTTAACAAACAAGACTTTCAGCTCGTAACTCGATTTTCCATCAAGATGTGCTTGGAGATTAGAATGAGAAGTCGGTTTTATATGGCAGCTTATTTCTGTTTCATCACTTGAGAAATAGAACGTCCATTTTGCTTACGTTTTTCTTCATAGCTACGTGA
This sequence comes from Haliotis rufescens, assembly GCF_023055435.1. Classification (NCBI taxonomy): domain Eukaryota; kingdom Metazoa; phylum Mollusca; class Gastropoda; order Lepetellida; family Haliotidae; genus Haliotis; species Haliotis rufescens. The sequence goes on from NW_025964268.1 coordinate 391,595, forward strand.
TGGAGGTCAAGGTCGTCTTGTGTATGTGTATTCATTCCTAGTTTTAGTTTAAGTTCAAATTGCTTTTTAAAAATATTTTTTATATATTTCTTTATTTTTTCATGTTTAGTTTAATCAATTCATCTTTGGTCAATGGCATCTTTTGAGTTCAAGAAGCATGTGTGTTTAATAATTGATAATATGATCACGGTAATAAAATCTATGATAAGAATAACATCATTGTTATGACATTGATTTGACAAGAACGATGATTATACATCCAATTTTACACAGTTGTATAACTGCACAGAATTTCAAGATTCAAATACATTAACAATTTGTTATGTGTTACCAACGGTAGTGACCGGCCGGTTTTCACCAAACCCTTCAAGGACTTCCTCTGGGTTTTAGTGAACGTTTTTCGTCATTTATTTTATAGACGGCAGTGTTAGATTCTCAAGGTTGTTACGTTTGATATAATTTTTCACTAATTTCAAACGTAATACTGCTACAATGTACAACGTGTTTTTGGCTTGTGTGAATTATATGTTAAACGATAACCGTAAATCAATTACTTTGTGTGAATGAGTTGTATTTTACGCCGTTTTCAGCCATAATTCAGCAATGTCAGTACAAGAAGATTACATGATCTAAACATTTGTACCATTGTGAGATATCGAATTAGTGTCTTCGGCGTGTAGAGCGAACACTTTAAGCACTACGTTATAATACCGCCCCTTATTCTCAAGAAACTTCGGCACCAGCTTCTTAATCATTTTGCGAAAACTGGCCAAACATGATTATCATGATTACCAGATTTCACTTTGTAAAAAGGGCCTAACTTTTATTTTGACTGACGTTGTAAACTAGCATTTTATATATAGTAGGGTTCCTCACACAAACAAGGGTCGGGTGGGTGTCCCCGGTGGCCCAGTGGTCTAATGTGCCTGACACCTATGATCATGAGTTCGAATCCAAGGTTCGTCCTGATTATGTTTCTTGGTTTGTCATGAGCATACCCAAACGTCAAGGTAGTGGGCGTCTGAGACCTGCATATTTTCGGAATTTCCTCCCACATCAAGCTGATACACCGTGATATAACTTTGATGCTGTTCAAAGCGATGTTCACTCACGCACACATGCAAACACGCACACGCGCACGCACGCACTCAAGAACCCACCAACGAGGATATTCGTCCAATCAAAAAACTGCTGACATGATAAATCAGTTTAAATTTTAATTATCAATGGTCGTGAAGAGCATATTACTCCCCAAAACACTAACCAGACACGAAAGTATACCTAAAGTAGATCATCAGAAACGATGGTGTCTAGACGATGTAAACGTAGACTACCCCTCTTGTTAAGATAACACTACCGAAGAAAACGACTCCATCCTTATCAAAATATAAAGCATTCAAGTGAAATCTACATCACATCCTGTCAATACCACCAGTAATAGACACTGACGAGTAGCACTGGTACGCTGACGATGAGATACATTGACATCAAGACTATTGAAATTGCTACCACAGTTGTGATAGGTGTCTCCGACATTGTGAAGAAAACTACATTAGTTCCAATATCGGATTATTTTGAGTAGGTTACCGAGATCCCTACGCGTATACAGTCTAGTTATTATCTTATCGTAACAAAATATCGGACAGATTGAAGTAGTGAGATTTGCCGATGATGTGAACTGCTGGCATTCAATGGACAACTCGAAAGTGAAGAGATTTTGAATATGATGTATTTCCCTATGACTAAGTTGATATTATAATAAAAGTATCAGATGGGCTTGAGTATTTATTTCTTGATTCCATCATCTAATTGTATGGTATCACTTATCTTCGGGGCTGAGTGCATGCTAGTTGTACTCTTGGTAATCAATATGTCTTAGTCTCGTCATTAGAATCGGTGAATGGACCGATAGGTATATAATGGGTGTGACCTTTGTTATTTGTATGAATATTGGTCATCGCTGAGGCACACTTTAACCAGAAGGCTACCCAGCAACTATCACATACACCTAGTGTATCCATGTTTGAAATAGAACCGGGGAGAACAAGTTTACCATTAGATTGTCCAAGAACTATCTCATATACCTGTAGTACCATGTTTGACTAACCAACAAATATCACACATACTAGTGTCCCGATGTTGGAAATAGAACCCGAATGAAAACTTTGAAAACTAGATTAACTAACAACTTTCACAAATACCCTGAATACTAATGTTAGAAATAAAACCAGGCGTAACACTTCAACAACAAGGTAAACCAACAACTTTCACATATACCCAGAACATCCATGTTGGAAATAGAACCAGGGATAACACATTAACCACTAGGCTAACCAACAACTTTCACATATACCCAGAACATCCATGTTGGAAATAGAACCAGGGATAACACATTAACCACTAGGCTAACCAACAACTTTAACATATACCCAGAACATCCATGTTGGAAATAGAACCAGGGATAACACATTTACCACTAGGCTAACCAACAACTTTCACATATACCCAGAACATCCATGTTGGAAATAGAACCAGGGATAACACATTTACCACTAGGCTAACCAACAACTTTCACATATACCCAGAACATCCATGTTGGAAATAGAACCAGGGATAACACATTAACCACTAGATTAACCAACAACTTTCACATATACCCAGAACATCCATGTTAGAAATAAAACGTGAGAAAACACTTTAACCACTAGGTTAACCAACAACTGTCACAAATACCCAGAATACCCATGTTAAAAATAAAACCAGAGAAAACACTTCAACAACTAGGCTAACCAACAACTGTCACAAGTACCCAGAATACCCATGTTAAAAATAAAACCAGAGAAAACACTTCAACAACTAGGCTAACCAACAACTTTCAAATATACCCAGAATACCCATGTAAGAAATAAAACCAGAGAAAACACTTCAACAACTAGGCTACCCAACAACTTTCAAATATACACAGAATACCCATGTTAGAAATAAAACCAGAGAAAACACTTCAACAACTAGGCTAACCAACAACTTTCACATATACCCAGAATACCCATGTTAGAAATAAAACCAGAGAAAACACTTTAACCACTAGGTTAACCAACAACTTTCACAAATACCAAGAATACCCAAGATGGAAATACAACCAGAGAAAACACTTCAACAACTAGGCTTACCAACAACTGTCACAAATACCCAGAATACCCATGTTAAAAATAAAACCAGAGAAAACACTTCAACAACTAGGCTAACCAACAACTTTCAAATATACCCAGAATACCCATGTAAGAAATAAAACCAGAGAAAACACTTCAACAACTAGGCTAACCAACAACTTTCAAATATACACAGAATACCCATGTTAGAAATAAAACCAGAGAAAACACTTCAACAACTAGGCTAACCAACAACTTTCAAATATACACAGAATACCCATGTTAGAAATAAAACCAGAGAAAACACTTCAACAACTAGGCTAACCAACAACCTTCACATATACCCAGAATACCCATGTTGGAAATAAAACCAGAGAAAACACTTTAACCACTAGGTTAACCAACAACTTTCACAAATACCAAGAATACCCAAGATGGAAATACAACCAGAGAAAACACTTCAACAACTAGGCTAACCAACAACTATTACACATACACTGTACTAGTATCCCTTTGTTGGAATAGACGCCAAAAATACATAATCTAGCATGCACGCAGTAAATTACATTCTCCATTTAAAAATATAACCTAATGAACAGAATTGTGGGGTTCATAAAAGGAATAAAAAACACGCCATTACATGACCATTGCTTGTTGAGGGCACCCTAGCCTATTTCCTGGGCAGGTTCTTGCTCATTTGAAGCAAGTGATATAACACGTTATCGTTCAATACATCTGATGTAAAAGATATTTTCTGGACAGTAGCAAAGCTGTAAGATTAGCACGATTCAATCAAGGCAAAACAGAATCAGTTTTTCTTATTTCCCATGCGCCCAATAGATCAGTAGGTTATTTTCCTACCGCTCTGTGTCGCTGTTGAAACGACTATTACGTTGGTTTCAAGTTAAGTTGTTTTTCCCCTTCGTCATGAATGAAAAGTCCGACACAAACGTTTTATGACTTTTGCAGATTTAATGTAATTGGTCGATGTGGGTGATGAACAATGGCGGTCCTACCACGTGATGTAATTATACTTGTTCTGTGAAGATTTGTTGTATGTACCAAGCTGATCCAGTTAAGGGCACTAAGTCATTCGTCTCCGAATGAAATAAATATTGATATGAATTCTGGATATGCACGTGTGTACGATATAAAATGACTATTTATCGAATGTGTGATTTATTTACATCCGTGCCCCATAACGGCGGTCATACCAACATAGGCTACATATATTATACCTTTGGGAATCGAACCCCAGCTTTAGGCTAAACGGGCGAACGCTTCAGCATTCAGGACCTGCGCCCGAATAACAAACAGTAGATTTAGAACCAAGTGGTAATATTACTTAAAAGCACTGTGGGTCTTTCACAGTTCCTTACGTCAGAGTCACGTCCCTTGGGTGAAGGAGAGGCGGTTATGTGTTTTGTGGTAAGCATTTAATCGATATCTTAACAGCCGGGCAAAAAAAGTATACACCCATGTTTGATGATGGCTAAAAATTTAACAAAGAAGAAATGGTAATTCAATGGTGATGTATTTGATATGGGTATAATTTGTGTTTTGCACCTTGCAATGTTTCGGCAAATGTTTTCAGCCTAGTATCGATTTGATAACGTTCATAATCTTTATGTCAAATACAACTTTCATGTATATAATTTCGTTGGTCCGGCAGTGTATTTGTATTTGCAGTATGTGTGAATTTATTAAAGGAAGAATAATGTATTGATGTCGAACATAAATCTTTTTACATTAAAGGCATTTTGCATGCAGAGAAAGTGACAGTCAGTGGGTGATGGCGATGCGTTCTGTTTTTAATACACACGTCGAGTCTGGTCCCCTTGTCAAAATTAGGTTTTATATGTTGTCATTACCCCGTGTGAAATTGATACGCTATATGTTTTAATTACTTAAACTAGGTTTTGCTATATGTAACGGGACCCCGTAAGGAGAGTGTTGATTTACTTCAAATACACACACCTGGACGAAGGTATTGAGGGTTCTTGACACACCTGGATCAGTGGATCGTGTCTGAATCCCAGATTAGTATCCTTGGTTGGTAGCTTTGGATTTTCTTCCGACATAAATATTAATAATTATAATAATATTAACTGTAAAAGAAATACTTAGCCCCAACTCACTTAATCATTCGATGCCAAGTATCACATCCTAAGGCCTTTACATAACCTTGTTCTTCAGCAACCCATGCTTGTCGTAAGAGGCGGATTGTCAGGCTTGCTGACTTGTTTGCATGTCGTCGTATCCCAATTGGGTAGATCGAGTCACGGGATTGTCTGGTCCAGATATGGCTGGACTATTGCTGAGTGTTGCGTTAAACAAGAACCAAAACAAAACAAAATAGAACCCTTTACGTACATTGATCCATTACTGGGTTCATTATGTGAATAGTGGTATTGTCAGATGCGGTTTCACATTTCAATGTTACAGTCATATCACGACGTGTTTTGAAATAGCATCAGACAAAACTGAAAGCCTCATTAAGCCTTTACAAATATATGTAAAGTAGGCGGATATATTTAAAGATTTCTTTTATTATCTGGACAAGGCTGTTCCACGCATTCCATGCAACAACAAATAATCCGTGACCCGTCTGATTAGTGTCATTGTGTCTCGACAGTCGTCTCTCATTGGATATAAGAGCGGGGTGACCCAGCGGTCGGTCTATTGTGCTATCATGTTTCACTTCGATCTGAGTGTGTTCGGTGAGGTAGTCTAGTGATTAGAGCGGTCGCTCGTCACGGGAATGCCAGGGTTCGATTCCCCACATAGTCACAATTTGTTAAGCTCATTTCTGTTGTCACACGTTGTGTGATTGTTGGAATATTGCTAAAAGCGGCGTAAAACCATACTCACTCACTTCTGTCTTCGAATCCCTGATTTGCCCAATATGAACGTGTCGGTAGCTTACCCATGTTCGAGGATTTCACTAAGTTGGAAACATAAACACCATGGCGTCTCTTTCCTGTAAGAACACTGAAACAATGTTCAAGACCTAGCGTCAAAACCCAAATCTCTCATTAGCACTCTCCACGCGAACTTGACTGCTTGTTAGGAGACAAAAGACATGTTTTAGATAACAAATCGTCAGTTATGCTTTTTTGAGAGTTGGGATAAAAGACAGACCGTCCTATCAGCATGATTCATTCTGTTCCTTTCTTGTGTTCTGGTGTCATCACTATTTGATAGTGATTCATAAACACATGTTCATGATATGGTCGGAATCGTACAATGGATGTTTCAGCACATATTTGGATATATTTTTGTCGCTTGTATTTTCTGAACAAATGCAGTTTTACCAAGTTTGTCAAATTTTGTCGGTGACATAAAATCGAAAGACTATTCGCAGATATTTCTCTTGCCAATAATGGTACGCGTATTCCTCTGAATCCAAAATATCTATCAGTTAAAAGTCAAAGGTTGTTCAAACGAAACCCGCTCCCCTTCCAAACCTTTCTCCTGATGTACAGAAAATGTCACCTTCGTATCTATTGATCAACATACATCAACACATGCTGATGAACGCTTAAAAGTCCTAAGGCATGCTGAGGGTGTCACTGAGATTCTCTTCAGTTTGTAAACAATAATATCCAGTGTCTTCTCTGTAAAAAGATACAGCCTCAGTGGCAGAGAGATTAATGTTTTCATTTGATTTTGACGTCATGGTAACCGATGACGTCACAATGGTCTGCAAGTCATTGTTTCGCAATTTTAAAGTAGTGATATCAGATATGTTTAGTTTGTACTCACTCCTTCTCACTTAATGTGAATACATTATGTTCAAATAAGTACAAGCCTTTCCATAATCAAAAGAAATCTCTTCTCAATGCAGAGCCAATTGCACGATTCCGACCATGTCTTCATGAATCACGGTCAAACAGCAGAGATAGAAGGTGTTCGCGAAAAGGTAAGCGTATCCCGCCCCGCCGTTGGCACCCGTTACAAACACATGCAAAGGCAAATCAATTGTTCCTGTCCCTACAGTATTTATGCTAAGAGACAATGCATATTCTCCAAGCCTTGTTGCCAGTTTGCAGTAGACCTGTAGGTCTAGACGTTGTAATTAGTCATCTGTGCGAACCAGACATGGTATTCATTAACTGTTATACCATTGTGCATCTGAAATCTAAATTACACCCGTAGGGCTTCCCGCAACCCACGCTTGCAGTACGAGGCGACTAAATGGATCGGGGGTCAGACTCGGTGACTTGGTTGATTGCGTGTCATCGTATCCCAATGGCGTATTAATCACTGGTCGAGACTCGATTATTTACAGACCGCCGTCATATATATGGAATATTGCTGAGTGTTGTGTTGAACAATAAGCAAAAAACCAACCAAATTAACAAACTTTCGCACTGTTTAAACGAATTCAATCAAATGTACTTGGACTGCAAATATGTTCGAGCCTTGCCCCCCTAAAATTGTTTTGTTTAGAAAATTTTGATGACTGAAATGTTGGTTTGTTTGCTGTTCGGGTCCGAAAAACTAGTGGTTGATATTATGAGCATTGACTCACGCTGTGGAACCTCCGTGACTCGCCATCAGTCAGATACCATATCGCAGAGAAGATGTAGCTATTTTGATCAACATATAGGTATGGATGTACGAAAATGTACAGTGACCGCCAAATGAACCTCAGATCTCATCAAATCCATTTTAAAAAACAGATGAGAAGACTATTGTTAGGATATATACAAGCAATCAGACACGGTAAAAACAACTACATGTAATTTGATACACGTGATTACTTGCACGTAATCAAAGACACTGTTCATGCTATTCATGAAGAATTCATGCAATTCTTCAGGCCAGGGCTCTCAGTGGAACACTTTAAGCATGTCACTGATATCCCAGAAAACACGCCCCAGTGATACAATTAATGATAACGGAATTTGATAATACAAAATCATGTTTTTTTCCAAACCGAAATGAATATTTCATGTCTTTGGGTTTCTTATGGGAGTAAATATGCGCCATGTGTGATGAACACTAATTAATAACAAAGGAAGCATCGCATGAAGCTCAACAGAAAGCTTTATATTAAGCACGTCAACAAAAAGGGTTACATAATCTATTGAGATTAAAAGGAGGTTTCTCCTTGTCCACACTCTATCCCCAGAGCAAGATAAGCCAAGCGTTTCTTAAAGCACCACATAATTCATTTCCTTCTTAGATTTCTCAATTCAAATTCTCCCCTTTTAAGGAAACACGTCAACTTCAGGAACATCGCTTAAGTGTTATTTTTCTAACTCGAATCAAGTTAGTTGACAAAAACACAACTTTATTACATTCACTTACACAATCAAACTAAAATAACTGCAGTCAAATGCCAACAAAAGTAATGCAACAATAAGGTTACTGTGCTTCCTATATTGATTGTAAATGTAACTGACAACTTAAAATGCCGACTCCATTTTTTGTAACATCAGAAAAAAAGCCACATTCTTGCCTCTCTTAATTCTTTCTGAGAGCAGATGGCAGCGACTCGGTCGGAAGCCAGGAACATTAATTATTGAAAGCGTTCCGATGGGAAGCTGTGATTTCTATGCCTGGACGCTTTCCGAACATTATACTCCGTGGCAAATACACCTCAAAGAATAGGAAATTGTACCTCTATTAGATCGCTTCCGTTGTTTGAAAAGAAGTCTGTTATCCTAACGAGTGTGTTGGTTTCTTATCTTGCCGGCAGTATATGTAAATATACCCAACCCCATCAAGCCTTGTTATTGTCCTATCGCATCCAACCCGTACCCTGAAATGTTGGTCTCGAGTTACGTCTTTGGAAGGAGTCTGTGTACATAGATGAGGATGCTCTACCAGAACAATGTATGTGTATACAGTCCTCTGTTTATGTGGACATTCAAATTATTTCCAAATATATTTGCTTTTGGAAACCAATTAGCTTCGTTATTTGTTGTTTGATTATGGAGTCATATCTACTTAAGGTAAAACGACCTGGGATGTTTTCTCTTGTTAGACATTTGGTATGAGAGATGGATTGTGATTGGCACCGTGTTGAACAATGCTGTTAGTCGTCAAATTAATGTGGGTGAAGAAGGTAATGCGAAAAATGCGAGTGGCACGTGCTCGCATTTTTAAGTGTTACGTTTCTTTCTTGGAATACTGACCTTTAGTGTCAGGTTCGGAGAACATTCCGGAAACAACGAAGTATACCACATCACACATCGGCCGATTTCAGGAACGTGTATACTTTGTCAAATGCTTAATGTTATAATTAAACATATGTTCATCCACAAACTAAACATGTCCAGTACAATTAAAGCAGACACGCTAGCCTTGCTCTAAGGCTGCACTGAATGATAAGTCCATGGATGCATAGTACTTTTAACCGTACAATCGGCAAGTCTAGATAAGACGACAGTTCACCAGGCTTTTATAAAGACTTGTTCTTATCATTTCTATAATATAGGTTCTATGATCAAACTAATAATTATTTCCGAGAAACTTGTGCAAGTCTACAGACAAGCTCACATCGTCAACACTTAACGGGCATTTAAACACTATGTTGCTCTATCACCCAGGAAGGCTTTGCGGCGTGGTCGTTATTTTTCACCAGCGAATCAAGCCACGGCCTGGTTCCAGAGGGAAGGAAGCCCGTGAGTGATCTGACCAATTCAATGAGCGTTGGATTACATAGCACGAACGGCAATATTTTTCTTGCAACATGGCTACAGCAACGCGGCCATGTCCTCTTCACATGATCCGGGTTAGAATAGGTTTTCAGCAACCAATGCTTGCTGTAAAAGGCGACTATGCTTGTCGTAAGCGGCGACTAACGGGATCGGGTGGTCAGGGTCGCTGACTTGGTTGATGCATGTAATTGTATCCCTATTGCGTGGATAGATGCTCATGATATCAATCACTGCATTGTCTCGTACAGACTCGATTATTTACAGACAGCCATCATATAGCTTGAATATTGCTGAGTGCGGCGTTAAACAACAAACAAACAAGCATCAATATATATGGTACCCCATTTACAGTACCCCAGCAAAAATTATATTTAATTAATAAACGTTTATCCAAACGCTACTAGGCTGAAGACAGCCGCTGTGAACAGTATGCCAGTTTTATCACGGCGTGTCGGCTTAGTGTGGGAGGAAAACCCGAAGTGATGCAGGCCTCAGACGACCTTGCAAATGGCTAAAACATATAATTCCAAAACAAAGCTGTTGATGTATATTTTCCAATTCTAATTTGTTTCTCCTTGTTCGTCCCCAACATCGCGTGAAAACAAACATCGCCAGCAGTGGTCGTGCATCCTGTATCATTTATAACGCCCATGTGCGCACCGCTCCAAAGTAAGACCAGTCTGTAAAATATAAACCGCTTTAAACATGTTTCCTTATTTCATACCATCGGTTTATTTACAACAGAAAACTAAAACATGAACGGAAAACACACCAACTCTATTTTTGTCATTTAATATCCATCGCATTCTGCAAAGTTTTCAGATTCAAATTCCGCAAAACTCAAGGCGTTAAAACATGATGCGATTAAACGCTGGAAGCATTTTAATGGCTATCTCGTTTCTAATGTAAACATTGACATTTTCAAAACTCGCCATAAAGTAATGGTATATTGATGTTCTAAAGTTGGCAGTAGTCATCAGAGTAATAATATCTGAGTATCCTTCCAATCCAATCAGATCGATACGAGAATTATCGATCCCTTTATTGACCTATATCAACAAAATGCTTTGAAACGGGGCCAGGGGGGACGTAATATGAACAACTACACGGCAAGATATCTCGTTCGCGCTCGGCAAATACAGCAAGTTAATAAACGTATCACTTTTTGCAGTGATCTATGTGGATTGCCGTGACCTTCAGCATAACGAGGTCATACGTTACGTGTCTTCAGATACACTGACTGCAGGGGATGGCTAAATGAGTACAACCGGTTCCTGTATGCCGTTAGAACGTGTATGAAATACTAAATTTGGAAATGTTCAAAATACAATTAGGGTTTAGCCTCGTTTTGAAGATACAACGTTTTATGTATGTAATACAGGGATACTGCATCAGCGGTTTCTGTGCTTGGGTGAGATATTTGATTTCTTGCGCATCTATTTCAAATTGACAATAGCTATAAAGATACGTTGACGAGTCTATTTTATTGGATGCGGCAAAATTGAAAATATACATTTATTGACAATACAAATTTAAAGTGACGCGCCTGTACCTAAGAAACATTCCTCTTCTGATTTTAGCCTGTCTTTTCATATTGCAAATACAGACTTCTCCATTTAAGGTGATTGGGTGGTTTAGAGAGTGTGGTATTACGTTTCTTTTTGCAGTAATCTATCAATATCACGGCTGGCAAATGTTCTTCACAATGAAGCCATATAGGGAACAGAACCCGTGCCCGCGGTGTGACGACAGAACACTCCCTCCACAAGGCTACTCAACCGCCTCAACTTCGGAAATAAAGAATAAAGTAAACTGTCGTTTACAACGAAACCAATTTTAACTTAAATAGTTCCTCTTTCTCAATTTTGATCGGTGCTAAAATTAACATTTGAAACCACAATTCGATTTAGCGCCAAGAAATCTACAGATAAAATAGCTGTACGTTGAAAACACAGCATTTTGTATAATGCAAAATGATGCATTTGAATGACAACAATACAACAAACTGAAAACATCCCCTTGTTTTCTGTTATTTATAAGTTTTTATTCATTCTGAAAACGAAGTTCAACCATTGAGAACCGAAATCGATAAGTAAACAATCTGTTCAATCAGTTTTAAGTGCATGGACGTCATCATTATAATCAAACCCTTTATGTTACTTCCGTCATTCAAATTGACCTGTTGAAGGACTTACCCGCCATCTTGCTTACATCCCCAATCCCGACGTATTCTGAATGACACATTCACGCGACTGGCTCGTATGGTCTCGATGTCTGCTATTACTTAGTGATGGAGAGTAGCGAACAAGGTTAAGGTTATTTCAATGGGTTTTATGTAATAGTATTCTGTGGTTGAACGTGTCCGATCACGGACAATTCAGTCCAAAACTCCATAACAACACGGCGGCGAAGGTCAAGGTTAACGCAACCGAGGAATTGATGTAGTGTGACTTTAATGGGCTTTCCAGTCAATTCACAGTGTTCTGGGCAGATTAAGCCATCTAAAGACAGGACCTAGTCTAATGCAGTCTCATGGTTATCAATACGTCATCACGCCCACGACCTTGTATACCAAGCACCAATTCACTAGAGTATCCTTTTAAGCAATCGATTGCATAACTGCTAAAGTGGTCTTTTGCACTATACACAATATCGTTACGCCGATGAGCTTCATTAAGAAAAACATAATTTGACACAAAAAAGATCACCTCCGGAAACCCCTACATTTGCAAGCATCTCTGAACAGAAGTATCATGTATACGACTTCATCTCGACAAGCCCCTTCAAGAAAAAAAACGTTATTCCGTTGTCAGGATGTAGCATTCTCCGTTATCAGGACCTGCTTAGATTGGCTTATCAGCCCGGAGAGTCCCTTTAATGAAAACATCATTCAGAGGCATGAAGGCAAACTTGCATGAGTAACTTCTCCAAAGAAACGTTTCACCAGATTTGTTGCTATGTTGACTTCGAAACAACCTGGAGACACTATTGCGAGATTGCCTCTCCACAAACATGTACCCTTTAGAATCCAAACCCCCATCCCACCTCATACCAGTCCAGTCATCCCTTATTACCCCCATGCAATGCCACACACCCCTAACTCCGTTGAAACTGACTGAAAGCAATTATGGTCTGAAAGTGCTCAGTTGGAATGAAAGAGGACATTAATTGTAAACGGTTTAGTTCGAAAGCCTAATGGTGCCACTTTGGAAGCATATTTTTGTTTAAATCGAAATTTCTCGTTATGTCAATTATTTGTAAATTTTCTCGAAAATTCGTGTTTCTCGTTTCTTCGATTATATTTTCGTAATTTCAATTATTTTCTTGTTACTTCGATTTTTTTCTCATAATTTCGATATTTTTCTCGTTGTTTCAAAAACTCGAAATTTCGGATTTTTTCCCGTTGCTTTGATTATTTTCTCCAAGTTTTTAAAAAAAATTCTCTTTGCATCAGTTATTTAAATAAACTTGAAATTAAGAGAAATAATTAAAATAACGAGAAAGCCATGAGAAAGAAAATCGAAATTTCGAGTTTATAAAATAAATTTGAAATAAAGAGAAACAATTCGAAATTACAAGAAAATAAACGAAGTAAAGAGAAAAAAAAATCGAAATTACGAGAAAATAATCGATGTAACGAAAACAGAAACTCGAAATAACGAGAGGAAAACTCGAAGCAATGTAAAAAACTCCAAGTAAAGAGAAAGAACTCGAAATTTAGAGAAATTTATTGAAATTTGGATTTGGAAAAAAAGAAAATGATGCTACCAAACTAGGCCTCGAAGTTTAAACATGTATTAAATGATACATATATCCGAGAACCAGGTTGCCATTTGAATTTGTTTGGGTTAACAAGGCGAGGTGAGATGAAATTCGGTTTAACGTCGCGTCCAAGATTATTCCACTTATTATAGCGACGTGCATGCACGTGTGTGTGTGGCTGTTTGTACTAGTCGATGCCGATTTATAGTGCTAGCTCACTGAGATACCATGCCGCAGTTTAACATGAATACCCCACTCAGACACAGTATACTGGCTCCGAGCCGACCAGTCCTTATTTTAGCCACTTAATGCCGAGCGCCAGACAAGGTAACAACGTCTTTTGGTATGACGCGGTCGGGGATCGAATCCCGGACCTTCCGCTCTCCGGGCGGACGCTCTGCCACAAGGTTTACAAGGGCACACGTCTCGTGTATGGTTTGTTGATTAAAAGTGTAATCTGATCTACATGTATCGCCACAATGCAGTATAGTTACGGTGAAATGGGGCATAACGTCGCGTCCAAGATTATTGCATTTATATATCGATGTGCACGCACGTGTTTCGCGTGTGTGTTGCTACTAGTCCGGACAAATGCTGATTTTATAGTGCTAGCTCACTGCGATACCATGTCGCAGTTTAATTTTAATACTCCCTTCTGACACAGTATACTGACTCCGAGCCGACCAGTGTTTAAACCCCTTAATGCCGAGCGCCAGACAGTAACAACAAGTACCATCTTTTAACGTCTCTTGGTACAACGCGGGACAGAGCCCTCGACCTTCCGCACTCCGGGCGGACGCACGACCACTATACCACGGAAGCGGTCTTGATGTAGTTTAGAAAAATAAACGTTGTTGTCGGTACGTATTATCTTCTCACTGCGAGATCATATAAAGATTTGGCAGAGGTCACTTATGCTGTTGATGTCTAACAACATCGACTGAGAAATACATATTTCCGCTTTCACTTATATTCCAAAGAAAATATTTATTAACTCAAATTGTGACTGATGATTGATGGCAAGGTTCATTGCAACATGTGCTAACCACCGTTTTAGTAAAGGTCGCTTTGTCCGTTGGTGTGGTCACGGGTGGTCCAGTCGTCTGAGGTGCCGCACATCGCTGTGCAGAGGTCGCCCCGATTACGTTTCTAGATGTGTCTGCACCATACCCGTGCTCGTGGGTTTCAACAAAGTGGTAAACGTCTGAGACCTGCAATACGTCGGGCTTTTCTACAACATCAAGCCAACACGCCGTTATATAACTGGGATAACTCACTCACTCACTCGCCTGGACTCCCGCCAGGATGCTGAACTCTGTGAACTGCACAATGACAAAGAAATGTTCTTTCTAATATGAAGTTCAACAATAGTTATACATACGTTCCTACGATAAGTTCCCTTTGTTTCTTTAGTCATTGCTGTTTCGATGCAACAGAACATTGATGGAACATTAGAGAAGAAAGATTCGACCTAGTAAACCCCGATGAAGCAGTGAAAGCAAATACAGCAGAATCAAACATGGTACAATACATACAGCATGGTACAAGACATACAGCATGGTACAACACAGATAGCATGGTACAACACAGACAGCATGGTGCAACATGGTACAACACGGACAACATTATACAACACGGACAACATGGTACAAAACAGACAATATGGTACAACATGGACAACATTATACAACAAGGACAACATGGTACAAAACAGACAGCATGGTACAACACGGACAACAATGTACAACGTGGACAATATGGTACACAACAAACAGCATGGTACAACACGGTACACCACAGACAGCATGGTTCAACACGGACAACATGGTACAACATATATAGCATGGTACAACACATACAGCATGGTACAGCACAGACAGCGTGTTACAACACAGACAACATAGTACAGCACAGACAGCATGATACAACACGGACAACATTACAACACGGACAGAATTGTACAACACAGACACCAAAGTACAATACGGCAACATGGCACAACACATACAGCATGGTACAACACAGACAGCATGGTACAACACAGACAGCATGGTACAACACAGACAGCATGGTGCAACACAGACAGCATGGTATAACACATACAACATGGTATAACACAGACAGCGTGTTACAACACAGACAACATAGTACAGCAGAGACAGCATGATACAACACGGACAACATTAAAACACGGACAGAATTGTACAACACAGACACCAAAGTACAATACGGCAACATGGCACATGACATACAGCATTGTACAACACAGACAGCATGGTACAACACATACAGCATTGTACAACACAGACAGCATGGTGCAACACAGACAGCATGGTACAACACAGACAACATGGTATAACACAGACAGCATGGTACAACACAGCCATCATAGTACAACACAGACAACATGGTATAACACAGACAGCATGGTACAACACAGACATCATAGTACAACACAGACAACATGGTATAACACAGACAGCATGGTACAACACAGACATCATAGTACAACACAGACAACATGGTATAACACAGACATCATAGTACAACACAGACAACATGGTATAACACAGACAGCATGGTACAACACAGACATCATAGTTCAACACAGACAACATGGTATAACACAGACAGCATGGTACAACACAGACATCATAGTACAACACAGACAACATGGTACAACACAGACAGCATGATACAACACGGACAACATTACAACACGGACAGCATTGTACAACACAGGCACCAAAGTACAATACGCAACATGGTCGACACAGCAAAGCATGATTTAAAAGAGTAAAACTCGTTAACATTACAGTTAAACTGGATACAACACGGACAACATTACAACACAGACAGCATGGTACAACACATACAGCATGGTACAACACAGACACCAGTACAGCACAGACAACATGGTACAACATGGTACATCACAGACAGCATGGTATAACACATACAGCATGGTATAACACATACAACATGGTACAACACAGACACCAGTTCAGCACAGACAACATGGTACAATACAGACAGCATGGTACAATACAGACAGCATGGTACAACACAGACAACATGGTACGACACAGACAGCGTAGAACAACACAGATAAAATAGTACAGCACAGATAACGTAGTACAGCACAGACAGCATGGTACAACAAAGACAACATGGTACAACACAGACAGCATGGTACAACACAGACAACATAGTACAGCACAGACAGCATGGTACAACACATATAGCATGGTATAACACATTCAGCATGTTACAACACAGACACCAGTACAGCACAGACAACATGGTACAGCATGGTATAACACAGACAACATGGTACAACACAGACAACATGGTACAACACAGACAACATGGTACAACACAGATAGCATGGTACAATACGGACAACATTACAACACGGACAGCATTGTACAACACAGGCACCAAAGTACAATACGCAACATGGCACAACACAGCAAAGCATGATTTAAAAGAGTAAAACTCGTTAACATTACAGTTAAACTGGATACAACAAAGTAGCATATGTAATGCACGATATAACCCAGTAAAACATGCCACAACATAGTAAAAGTACAAGCAAGTAAAACGTGATACGGTGCAAAACTACATGATTCTCCAGATCACCCAAGTAAAGCACGAAACAACGCTTAACACTGAAGAAGGACTTTGTATTCCCTGAAGCCCTTTGAATTTCTCTACCACGTAAAACATACCGTCAAACAAGAATATTCAAAGTATCGAATTGGCAATCGAAATTAAAAACATAAATTGATTCGTACTTTTTACAGCGTAACCAATCTCCCACTGACTAGTTCCGTTCAAAATTACCAAAAATGATGACCCACGTTCTTTAGACATTCCAGAACATTATCGTGTAATGCCAAACTTTTACCATTGAATCTCCACGCTGGTTGCCCAGTGCCTCGCCTTCCTTCATGTCCTTTCTTCGGTCTGTATTGATCTTCGACGAATGAGACTCTTACGGGCAGCTGGCACCGCTTCCTCGCAGTTCTGTAGTAGAGAGTAGCTTCGTCTCGCTAGCTATTGGATCGGTTGGAGCCGATAGGAAACAAGTGTGGCACTTTACTTATTACTTTCAAACGCGATGGAGGTTGGTTTACACTTTTTGTTTCCCTTGCCGTTATGAATGTCTAGGTGTCATGTTGCTGTTGAATGTGGAGATGAATGTTTCTTTGTAAATACATCGCCTTCCCTGTTTTCACATAAAACAGTTCTGCTGTGTACAAGTTTCGATTTTTAACCTGATGTGATTAGTGTCATTTGCGGTTAAACTTATCCTGTATAAACATTTACATATATGTTTTATTCCTTTGCAGAGCCTACTATTGAAGATACACAAGATGACAGGGTACAGTGCTTAAGGATACTTTTATTCCCGCTGTGGTTAGGATGTAAACACATCTATCATGGCTAACGTGAAGACGAGGGAAAGTTCAGAAAGGATGTCACGGGAACAGCCAAGACCGCCACCCAAATTACCAAAGGCTGCCTGAGGATAATCCCATTCTATTGTGTTATTAGAGGATTTGGTGGTCGGAATATGACGAGACTGAACGGTTCCATGAACATTGCATTTACACGACCAGACAGTCTTTATTGCTATGTCGTAAGGTAATGTACGGAGTATGTCAGCAACACCATGTGAAGTGAATATTGAGCTTCATTGTCAAGCTACTTACTTCATATACCTGGAAGGGGGGCTCCTCATCTCGGGATTCTGATGGAGGGGTTTTCGTATCTGTCAATCGAAGAGGAAAACAGGGACAATGTGGCCTTTCCCCCTAGGGAGAACAAGACTGATAGATGCATTAACATCACCGTATCTCTCCCGTTTCCCCCTTTGGACGCCGGATTAGTGTTCTCAAGTTTATTACTTGCCGTTATTATATTTATGGTGATATTTGGAAATTGCTTGGTCGTAGCAGCAGTGTTAACAACACGAAAACTCCGAACTGTTACCAACATCTTCATAGTCAATTTGGCTTGTGCAGACCTGCTCCTCGGGGTGTTCGTGTTGCCCTTTTCGGCAACCTTAGAGGTCCTTGATGTTTGGGTGTTTGGGGTAGCATGGTGTCACATATGGCTAGCCATTGATGTTTGGTTGTGCACAGCTTCTATTCTGAATCTCTGCTGCATCAGTTTTGACCGTTACCTCGCCATAACGCGACCTATGAAATACCCTGGTTTAATGTCATCGAAAAGAGGAAAGCTACTCGTAGCATTTATTTGGGCAGTTTCGTTTTTGATATGTTTCCCTCCTCTTATCGGGTGGAACGAAGGAGGTGGAATACCTTTTGAACCTCCGCCTGATTTTGACAGCAATGTGTCGTATATTGACTTGGATGAAGATTCAAATGGTACATTTTTCATTGGAACTCAATTCACTATTTGGAATATTACTCCAACAGCGGAAAGCACAGAAGATTCATGTGTTGTGCAGCCATATGAGTGTGAACTCACCAATTCCCAAGGATACAGAATTTACGCTTCGATGGGTTCATTCTATGTACCCATGCTAGTGATGGTGTTTTTCTATATCAGGATTTACCGTGCTGCTGTGAAGACCATCTCAGCATATGAAAAAGGAGTGCTAACAACCAAGACATCAAAAGAAACGAATAGTTTAAGTAGAGAAAACGCAGTGACATTACGCGTACACCGTGGTGGCAGTTGTGCGGCAAGCAAACCATCTGTTTCCAAGTCAGCTAGTTCGGACATGTCCCCAACAAAATCGAACGAATACTCATCCTTAAAGAGAGAGAGGTCATTCCAAAGTGAGCCCTATACTCACCATTCGCCTGTAACGAAACCCAAATATCACCGCCGCTTCCGAAAGTATCAAAATTATACCGAAAATGGAAATGTGAATGGTCAGAAACGAACAGAAAGATGTGGTGAACGCAGCACACTGTCAGTTCAAAGTAACGGTGTGGACGCCAAGAAAACCGAGAGGGAGAGGCGGAAAGATATGAACGGAACGCGTATTCGTTTCATGGTAAATGGCCAGTCGACGAGTGCCGTGAATAGACGCGCGGCTGCCATTCAACAAAAACAGGGTAAAAATCTAAAAAATCATATGAGAAAATTCAACCGCGAGAAAAAAGCAGCCAAAACGTTGGCAATTATTGTGGGAGCATTCATTATGTGCTGGCTTCCCTTCTTCACCATATACCTTGTCGGTGCTTTCTGTGAGGAATGTATTCCTGCATTATTGTTCTCAGTGTTCTTCTGGCTCGGTTATTGCAACTCCGCCATCAATCCATGTGTTTACGCTCTCTTTTCAAGAGACTTTCGTTTTGCCTTCCGAAAACTCTTAACAATCCGTCGCCCGAAAAAACTTTTGAACAAGTCAAATTCTGAGCCAATTTCAATGCAAGTGCATCAGATCCAGGTGACAGCGTGTAACTATAGTGAAAGTTTGTCAGAGAGCTGACAACCCATTGAACGTTTCTGTTCCAGACAAATGTGCAAACCGTATATGGAGAGATATTCTGATTGATACTGTCCGCTGGAAATCCGGATAGAGACGATCAAATTAAAATGTCTCACCAGCTATTACGACTGTCTGTCAGCGGTTTCGTGTTATTAAGAAAGCCGGTGTTTTCTACAAGCGTTTGGCTTTACGTAGAACAGAAACGTTTTGCAAACCCTTGATATATTCTGCCAATGAACGATATTACTGATATATGTTATGCATTGATATTGACTGATGTTTGATGTCAGTGGTGTAAATAATAAATTTTAAAAACGAACTAGTCTCAATGCAACTTAACGAATGATGGGTAACAATTATCGGGTTATGAGATTCAGTGTTTGAATCAGTACACTAATTACGTGCCATTCGGTGACTTAGTATATCTTACGGTATCATGTTGTCAAATATTCGGATAACCTGACAACCAAACCCCAAAACTGAAATGCTTATTCTAATTAGAAATGATCTTTTACAGTCATCTTGGTGACGATGGTACCCAATCCCAGAGTCTTCACTGATACAGATACCAAAATGTATTGACATCTTGAAGAAAACGAACATGAACAAGAAGTGTGAACTGCAATTGCCTTATTGCCCTTATGACTGTGTTCATTTGCTCATAATATTTTATGGTTTCGAAAGGATGGTGAGAGGTTCTTCTTTCAGAATAGATGGCAGTTAAGCAGGAAGGAACAGACACCATGTTTCTTTACTGTTTATGGGTATAAGAAACATTTTATGTTGTGCAGATGTACTTTTAAAAAACTTTTGTTTAATCTGATCAGAAATTAATGAGAGTTCCATGATTATTGTCTTCAAATCTTCTTTCCATCAAAGCATAACAAAATCATAAAACGAAAGTGACCAACGTTCATGTCTTGTAAACGTATTCAGACAATCGCTATTCAATGCATTGTTAAATTCACCAGAGCAGTGCAAACCTCCGAGACAAAATACACTGATATCAGTAAGATCATTCGCTCGTAATTTGATCGGAGTTTCTTATGCCTCACTCAGTCTCTATTATGCATGGATAATAACACAGATACGTTTTTCAATCTCGATATTGCATTAACATTTGAATCCAGCAGGTCGGCTGCAATAAGAGGGGTCTTAGTGTAGGATCAAGCAAGCTAACACGCAGTAGTTCTGTTTGTGTATGCATCAGTGAGACAGTCGAGAAAGGATCAAAAGCTTAAAGTTTCCAGCGACCTGTTACATAACCGTCATCAGTCATGCATTTACGGTCATTGAGTTATGACTTCTACGTCTACTAATGGACTATATTTATGAAGCTGCGTTCTATACTGCCATTGTGTATGCAGACAACGATGTGCCTTAATTGACAATTACCAACACTGTTGGAGATGTTCTTAGACGTTGCATATGTGAAATGCTATATCAAAACCATGCATCTCGTCTAGCTTGGGTTGGTTTCCCAACAGAAGCTGCAAGTATCTTGGTCACATGGAACTATTTCAAATTGAAATGCATTTTCTACATCATTATCAAAACCCCTTTTATAGATGGTACGGTAGTGTTAGCGCATTTACATACATGTATACATACATCAATACCAACTAAACAATGTTATTATACATGTGTCAAATAAACATAATCAAAGCAGAAACGAAAATGTTTCTTGGTCCTGAATGGTAAATAATCATAAAAATTTGAAAATCTTCCATTTAAAGTCCGTCTCGTGTTGTTGTTTGACATGAAACCCAATAATAATAATAATAATAATAATAATCATAATCATAACGATGATGCTAATAATATGTCTTGTATGTGGTTCCTCATGTCAAACTTTAACAGTTTCGAGATGTAAAGTCAAATATTTCTGTAAACGACGAGTATAGCTTTCATAGACTAACATTTTTACTAATATTTTAAAATTTGATGTAAGTAATCTTTAAAATTATTGTTCTCATTTTCGGGACATCACCACTGTTAAATGTTATATGTTGGTTCCTTGTTCGCCTCAAAAAAGCAAAAGGTTATACGTTTATAATATTATTCTAAACTACAACAGGGTAATGCCGTCTTGTAGTTATTGAAACGACCTTTCTTGATATTTGCAATTTCATTTCTCTGTGATGTCTCACGTTTCGATGTTTTTGCATCATTTTTCATTTGCCAAAAATTGTGGCCTTATGAAAAGATGCTTATGAAGTAAAAATCATAAATTTATGAATAGAGCAAACAGAATATGAGAAGCAGACTTGAAACATTCAATTCCTACAAAATGTACAAGATTCATACACCAAACAGGAGATTCATTTGTGTTAGAACGAACTTGTCATCTTTTCAACCACTTGATCAAAATGCATGACAATTATTATTTATGGATGTTATTAATCATATTCTTTGGTTGATCTAAGCACTGGCATCCCCGGTCTTGGTATTGCTGGAAATACTGCTGAAGGCGGCGTGAAACTACACTCACTCGTGTCACCTGCCACCTTCCATAATGCAACCCAAAGGCGTTATGTCATGTTAGCTGATGACATACATTATATACACGAATACCAGTGACATCCATTCAAGTACCATCCATACTCAGCCGCAATTCGACACAAACACACACGCACGCACGCACGCACGCACGCACGCACGAACACACACACACACACACACACACACACACACACACAAACATTTCTTATGGCATTAATTTCTTATAATTATTGATTGGATATTGTTGCTTATATTATGAACCAAACACGAGGGTTAGTTGGGGTTTTTTTATCCGATATCAAATTGCGCTCCCTTAAACTGAAACTTTTGCGGTCTACATATGTCATGTAACGTAACGATAACTGTGAGAACCCACTATTTTAATACTGCACGTGTCTATGTTTATAAATTCAAAAATGCAAAGTTAAACAAAATGCTTATTTTTTCTTCAAATGTTAAAAGTGACGTCACGTTGTCTTTGACGTCACAACTATGGAATTATTTGCTCTTGCAATCACATCATCATCAACCGAAGAGTTCAGCATCTTATCTGTTAAGCACTCATGTCAAACGACCAATGGGTGATCAGAAAGGCAATATCAAACACAAGGATATCTCCTGTAGGAGCCATATTATTCTCTTATAATACGTGGCATCGTGTAGCAAATTATAAAAGTGCGGAACACGATCGATAAATAACATCGAAACAGAGGTGTATGGACCTGATATGTTCAACGGAAATAGGAATGTACAAATTGATTGTAACAATGAAAGAAAATAAGTATGTCTTAACACAGCAGTTTGAAATCATGCTTGGGTCTTACTTTTGGCCTTGAAAAGTGTGATTCGTTTTAATTTAGAAGGACTTGCAAATATAAACGACAAAACAAGTTTGGGCTAGTTTGAAACGGTTTGAAAGAATAAAATCCTTTTTGAACATTGATGGTTCGACTGTGCGTACCTTTCAAAGTGACAAAAGATTCACCACAGGACTGTATAACAAGAGTGATTCAGCTTTCCAATGGCCCGATGCAATTCCATATTTTGACATTAAGCATACATGTATGTTCCTGTGTTGTTTCAGGTAAACAGTGGACTTGCCTTTGCATTAGTTTGTGACAGGTGCCACTGGTGGAGTAGTATACGCCCACCTTTTATTTACTTATTAAAGTCTTAATCTCCATTTTGGATTCTCACACTATCCATAATATAATTCTCGGTTGTATATACACAAATTGGGGTTTAATAAATATACCATGTAGTTTTGAAAGTATTTCTATTTCTGTCTTGGCTAACGCCGTGACATTACAGGAATAATGTTAAAAGCGGCCTTAAACCCAACACACTCACTGTCTTATCTAAAAGTGATCACATTATAGAGCAATGTAATATCGTATTTTATATCGTGCGTGCATTCACCTTTCGTGCCCATCACGCAACCATCATCAAGCTCCATCTGTTAAAGTAGTACCATATGTTCCTGTGCTTTTTGTAGTTGAACAACTGACTTGCTTTTGCATGTTTTTTGTAACGGGTGCTACCGGTGGAGCAGGATATGCTCTCCTTTTCGCGACCACCTGGCATTATCGCTATTTAATAGTGATTCATAAACACGTGCTGGTATACATAGTCGAAATCGTACAATCAACTCTGCGTTTGGAAGAGATTTCTAATGAATATGGAATGTGGTTTCATGTGGATGAATTCAAAAAGGATCAAACGTCATTGTGAGAGTGTCGACGATATTACGTTAAAATACACCTAAAAGCACCACTCAGACCCTTTCAGGCTACACATTCGAAAGAGGTCTTGACGTGTTTACATCTTCATTAAGCATGTCGGGTCTTCTGAAGTACATATTTCTTTGAGCAGCTCCAGGCTTTGGTGTCTGCATTTCACAACTTGTGAGGTACCATCTAGCATGCCCTTTCTAAAAGAAAGTCACACATTCACTAAAAAAAGTCACTATTGCTCAAAAGGTGTTTGGTCAGAGTGACATTCAAGACCTCAGCAAAGCTTTCAAACGTTTTATGGTAGACATATGCATGTTCCCGTGTTATTGTTTTTTCAGGTTAACAATTGACTTGATTATTGCATGTGACAGGAGCCAGCGGTTTGGGCAGGATACTCGCGAACATCTGGTAGCATCACTTTTTGATGATGATTCGTCGAACCATGCTTATGATATGCTTGGAACTGTAAAATCTACTCTGCTTTTGGCAGTGGTTTCTTATGAATATGGAAAAGGTTTTTTTCGCTTTCATTTGAGATACAATCACATGATCAATCAATGTCGACGGTTCGAAAAATGCGCCAACTCAATGTTATGTTCATATCATGTATGGGTTCCAGTGTTGAATATGTCCTAAATGTTCTATACGTGACAATATTGCTGACTTTACTAATGACTTTACTTTATAATTAATTAAGTAATTATTTAAGTAACTTTAACTGTTGAAAGCAGCTTAATATATTCAATCACCCGTACACCACATGAATACTGTTCCTTAGCCTCAGTGTATGCTTCATAAATACTTCCTATCTGTAATAGCGATCATAATAACGTGTCAGACAGATCTAACCTTATTCAAGAATCATTCGTGCCCGTCAGTGATATTAATTAACAGTCTAATCCATTTGTAGAAATCCATCGTAGACAAATGTTCCTTTTACGCCATAGCAACCCAACGTACAGAACTGTCGTATTTCAATACCGTCTGCAAAGGTAGTCGATTCACCGTGCTGTTACGGTTTAATTAATTCTCACTCCTCAAAAGCTAATTAAGACAAATCTTAGAAGGATGTGTGTATGGGTCAGTTTTAAGAATCAACTGCCACCGGACACTGTCTGTTTAAACAGTGACCACTTCCTCCCTAGAGGCGTCAGACTGGACGGGTCACCGTGGAACATCCTTGTTATATGCCACACAGTTCTGGATTGTGTGAAGACGGACAATGGCCAGAGGCATGGTCAAATATCGATGTTGGTCCACTCGCGAAGAAAAGAGTTTTCGTTTATGTTATCAATCTTCCAGTGACCAAAAAGACTTCTTTTGAAGGAATGTTCCATGTTATCAGTCATGTGTATTGATTCTTGTTGGCGCTACTTCAACTATTGTATCAGTGTATGTACGAATACATGTACCGTACCACGAAGTCCAGGTTATAAGATTGTACAATATATAAAATGTTTCAACATGCATACACGTATTTCGATACAAGGTGATCCAGAACAATGTCATAAAGTGCAAGACAAGCATGTATTGAAATGGACAAGTGTAGTTCTCATTCATCTTAACATATCTGATAAGTTTCACAAAAATGTCTAAAAGGTTTGCTTATTTCTCAAATTATGTAGATCCTGTGGCCCGCAAAGGGCTCCTATCATACGTTGTCTTTTCCTCAGAGATGCGTGGTACAAAGCGGCGTTAAACTCACTCATGTGATCTATGAGAAACTTTAGCACTGTTATCGAATAACATGACGATCATCAATACTCTACAGAAGTCATTGTAATCCTTAGGACATTCTTAAGGGTTATCTTTAAGGGTATATTATCCATTCAAGTTTTCCTGATCTTTATATAAATACACTTGTTTTTAATATCAGATTTGCTGAACCAACATTTTTTATTGTGTGCATCAGATATTTCATAAATCTTAAAACTACCTCACTGAACGGCTAGACAAAAGCTATTTTCTATGTTATAGCTGGCACAAACATCCATTGAGTGTATGGGTGAAAACGTGTGACGCCGCAGTCCAATTGTCCAGCTATACTGAGGTGGTTTGTGGAAACTCGAATCTTGGCGAAGGTTGAACAATGTGATTAGAGGGATGGCTGCAACTCTTCAGTAGTCAAATTACCATTTATGTCGAGCAATATTCCAGCAACTTTGCCTTTTGTGTCGATGTTCCACTACGTTTGACGTACAATCGAGCAAGCTCTTTCTACGACGATTTTAAAGAGTATCATACGAATTTTGCTCAAAGGTTTTATCAGGGTTACAACATTCCGGGCTCCAGTAAAGCTTTCAAAAGAATTTATTGGAGACAAGTGGAGGACATTTTCACATTTTCAAATTTACGCATCAGTGACAACAAATTTGTCTGATGCAATTTCCTATTTTAACTTGTACCGAATGTTCCGTGTGTTTTTGTTTTCAGGTGAACAGTTGATATGCCCTTGCATGTGTTTGTGACAGGTGCCACCGGTGAAGCAGGATACGCTCAGGTCTTCGCGACCACCTGGTTTCATCACTATTTGTAAGTGATGCATGAACACATGCTTTTGATAAAGGGTGAATCGTACAGTAGAGAATGGCATGATAACGAAAATGTTTATCGCTAATTGCTACAGCATAAGCAATGATCTTTGCGTTTGAGTACGAAAACACAAACTGTAATCGCCTGATCCCGATATTAGACAGTATTTCCGACAAGCTTGAAGCAGAAGCAATCTTGTTTGTTCCACAATTCCCACATGGGATCCACGAAGAACGTATATATTAATTAATCAAGACAACCTTTCTTCCTGTTGAAGCTGTAATCAGATCCCATTTACTCATATGTTATCTACGAATGCTACCAATAAATCCTAAATCGTTTTGTAAGTCTTTAACCTTCACACTTATTAATCCGAACGTACTTTAAATCCCAAGGGCAGAAATATTCGTAACGTCATACGACGTCATACGACGTCAAGACGTCAGAATTGCTTCATCAAACCACATCTTTCGCTGGAAAGCAAACCTTATCCGAATCTCAAATCGGTTGTGCGTGTTTAAAACCAAATGGGTTATGACTCCTGGATCCATATGCAAGTATCACCTTATTCCAGTAATCCCAAGGGCCGACGTTGTGGTGTAATACATTATGACAATCCCTATTTGCTGGTATTAGTGTTGCTGCCAATAATATATACAGTTAATAGTACCAGTATCCTGCTGTTTTCCGGTAGTGGAAAGGATACTCACATTTCCATGAAACTGTGGCACATTCAGAATGCTTCCTTGTATGCATAGAGGTTTGTGCCAGAGGTTGAGTAGTGATAATCTCAAGTGTCTGCTGGATATATGACGTTGACATCTGTGGTGTTGAACGCACTCATTCACACGGTGATCAACGGATGAGCGACCTTTTGACGAACACATGTCATCAGTGAATTAAAAGCTCCAGGTCGACAGCTTTGCGCATACAGGTGTCATTACTGTATGTTTCACAGTGCTTACTAACGCAATTAGTCGACTATGAACATCTTATGTCGACTATGAACACCTTATGTCGACTATGAACACCTTATGTCGACTATGAACACCTTATGTCGACGGTGAACACCTTATGTCGACTTATAAAACCTTATGTCGACTATGAAAACCTTATGTCGACTTATTACGAACGGCCTGTGTAATCATTGTGTATATACTCGACTGTTTCACGAATACCTTGTGTCAATTTTTTTACTAACACCTTGCACCATAACTGTATTATGTTTGTCTGTGACTGTGGACATCTTCTGTCGACAGTTTGACGACCAGTTTGTGTCGACTGTCTTACGAACACCTAGTGTCATCGCCGTATGTTTGACTGTTGTATGAACACTTGTGTCTTGCTTCATCACTATGTACATGTTCAACTGTCTCACGACTACCGTATGTTATCACTGTGTCCATGATGTGTATCAACTAGTATGTCATGCTCTACTGTGTTGTGAACATCTTGTCCCATCAAGGTATATATATAGAATACTAAACGAGCTCCTGTGTAATTCGCTCGTCAGATGCCAGAACTATTCACGAGTTTCATAAAATTGGTATTGCACGGCAACGAGTTTAGTATTTTATTTATCACTTGCCATTTATAACCTTTTTAGAATTTCACGGTCGTGTGTGAATAGGCAGACCCAAGGGATGTTGAGAGCTTTCAATGTTTGTTCGTGAAACGCGTTCCCGCAGAACATAAACACTCGCTTTGATATTACACAATGTTTCATACAGTTGTATGTTTATTACACGGGTGATCTCTTCAATTCACGTGCAAGTTATACATGTCCGTTTGTATCTCAAGCGCCTGATAATGTGATTGTTTGGCATGCTGGTTTGTTTTCAGGACAGTAGATGTCATTTTATGGCGTCATCGGATGTTTTCAACACATTATGTCAGCATTGTCGTCACAGCTGCGCGTGTACATGTACAATGATTTTTGGTTTCAATATTTGTGATTTCATGGAGCAGACAACATTTCCCTGTCCATTTACGTAATTGTTTGCTTTCTTCAATCTTTTACAGAATTACATGTAATACCGTGTACCGACCTTCTACCTACACGGGGCGGTCGGGTAGCCTAGTGGTTAAAGCGTTCGCTCGTCACGCCGAATACCCGGGTTCGATTCCCGACATGGATACAATGTGTGAAGCCCATTTTTGGTGTCCCCTGCCGTGATATTGCTGTAATATTGCTAATAGCGGCGTAAAACCATGTTCACTCATTCACTCTGCCCTACCTTACACAACCACATACGAAAGAACAACAGTGGTGACTACATCTGTGACACACATTAGATGGGTTTTAACACAATAGGAACATATCAGTATTTTCATTTATATTCATTTTACATAGACCAGGCTCTCTTTAAAAACGCATCATTCTTTTAATACCAACATGATATGATACAACACAATTGAAGGCCGACTTTTACAGCTTTCATGACATTTCTATGACTATTGGAAAGTTGACATCGTATGACTATTTCATATGAATTGGTGTATGCGATGCATTTCAAACGACACTTATATTGTCATTACGTATTAGGCTGACACAAAAACAGTAGTCATTTGCATCCAGAACACTATACAGACATCACGGAACACAAATGCTTGTGTACCGAATGGTTTATGCAAGAACCCTCAATTCTGAAAGCATTTAACCAAGTCTGGGGATACTAAGTGAGCAACATTTGCATGATGAAGAAAAATTGCCAGCGTGAGATTGCAGCCGAGATACTAAAGATTCCCCTGGGTATTTCAGCCCTAGCTCAAGCAGGCCACACTGAGCGCTCTTCATCTTGTTCCAATGACAGATGACATCACAAGACAAGCATGACCTGCCGTCCAGCACTGCACTGCCACATTTAAACCGTCTATTTACTTCACTAATATGTTCTACAACTTCATGACACATACAGTACTTAATCATTGAAAAGACATTTGCGAGAAAATCAAGGAGCACACGAAGATTAATTTACAAGATTTACATAGGTATTGGCATCGATCGTTGCCATGTTATTTGGCTCCGAAATGCAAGTTCCTTCCCTTCAGAAAAAGAATTAAAACAGGCGTGATTTGAATCGATGTAGATTCAGTCTGCGATGTTGATGTATCAGCTTGTTCTATTAGGCCTAGAAGCTATTTTTTAACCAATCTTCTGTACAGTTAAATTTCAAACTAACAGCGCGTAAGCCTAGGTATTCCCTTTGAGGGATCTAGTAGATCTGATGTCCCTGTTTCGCAAAGACACTGATTAGCGAAGCTGGTAGTAATGGATCTCCCCTATGGCAGCAGAGTGCAGATAATCTTACCTAATGTAGATCTCTGCCTGCTTTGTAGCTTTTAGTCTAAACTGCGGAACTTCTGATGAAGACGAGAAGTCAGAAAGGAAGCTATTAGAGTGTCTTCGCCTATAGCTGGTGCATTAAATTGGAATAACTGGAAACAAATTTAAAGTTGAAAGAGGCTGTCTGAGATATCTTTTGTACATTACCAGACTCGAATATAAGGGCATATTTTGACACGTTTAGCCTACATGGATATTTGGGGCGTTGGAGGTCATTTGTTAAGAAAACCATTTACAATGAAAATATCAACGATCAAAATCGATCTCAAAAGTGTGTAACGGAATTTTACAGGGACTTGATCATGTTACAATGAGTGAGATGAGTGAGTTGACTTCTACTCCGCATTTTCAGTATTGCAGCTCTATCACGGGGTCTCCAAAAATGGACTTCACACATTGTAACAATGTCGGGAATCGAACCCGGGGCCTATCGCGTGACAAGCGAACGCTTTAACCATCTTGTTTCAGACTTCACCTTCTTTTCAGTCAATGAAATATGTTTGAATGAAACAATTAGAAGATGAGATTGTACATATACACAACAACAAAAACTGTGGCCATACACGTCAGTTGATAACGTTATGAAGTTATATTTTATTCGTACTATTATTTACGCTGCATTGATGATAGTTTTTTTTTCTTAGTATTCAACAAACCACTTGTGGAGACGGACCGGAGTAGCTTCATACCGGTTGGGTAAGTAAGAAAATTATAACCAATGAAAACTATGTCTGGGCACAATACAAAATTGAAAATAAAAATAAATATATCAAAAGCCCGTTAAACACGAGTCCACCTCAAATCCTCAAATAGAGGAAATCTGAGGTATGTGGTTCTTAAAAGCAGTATGATAAATGAGAAATGATTGCCGTTACTTTTGCCTTTGAGTATAATGTTGATACCACTGTGGGAGACAAGAGGTCTCCTGGACTAGCATTTAATCTGTCCTTTGATTTTTTCGCATCTTCATCACAAAACAAGGGCATGTTTTACGTTTATTGCCCTCGTTAGCGTAATGTGAAGTCGATCATGCGATAGCCATCAAATAGACATGACCGACTTGAGTGACAGCCATAAAGTACAGTTAATACTACACTCGTGTTTTTTAGAATGTTCATCCCAAATACAGACGCATAATAATATATGAGAATTGTCATTGATACAACACACCACACCACTGCTGACCCCATCACAAAGACGCATTTCATTTCCACATGAGCATCAAGGCGGGTCATCTCTAGATTTTCACGCTGTCGATAACGTTTGCTAGTGGTATATTCATTAATGTCATTTCTACAATATGAGCCATCGTCAAAAATGTAAAACTTTAATCACCAAATTGTACTCGAATCATTATTGCCATGTCGTAGTGAAAGGCAATATGACAGCATGCAACAGTGTCACTTCACCCTTGCATCTGTAAACGCCATTTACAAATTTTCGCACTCTACGAATAACGCAGCATGTGGATAAATGGTTTATCCTCCCGTGTGGACGGGTGTAAGTGTAGCTTATAATGCGTCATCCATAGGTTATCGATTTACAAGCTTTCAAACCGCCGACGATTTTCTTTAGAGTGATTGACTCCAATTATAGGGAATGACAGCTTGCCACACACAATCTCTCAGAGTGGGTCTCGGTTTTTTTAAGCAAGAAACTGTGTTAAGTATATTTTCATCTGTTGACTTTAGCATTTTGAGCTCCTGGTGTGTCATTACCCTACACAAATAGCCCCATTCCCGTTTTGAACTTTCCAACAGGGTGTGAGGCGAGCTTGAAGAGCAGAGATAACGGATGAAGGAGATTGTCATGGGTGTGCGGTCACAGGTCAGAGGTGAAGGTAAAGGTGACGGGAGAGTTGAAGGGCAAGGTAGTTCAAAGGTAGCCTGGGCCCCGTTCCACAAAGTGATCTTAGCTCTAAGCTGATCGTAACTCCAATTCTTTAACACTGACTTACGACAATCGTAGCGCTAAGATCGCTTTGTGGAACGGGGCCCTGGTTGTTAATGCGATGGCTTTACACGCCGGAGATTAGGGTTCAATCCCCACATCGGTTTCATGCTTGGAGTGGATTTCTGGTTTCTCACAGCCGCTGTAATATTATGACTGGAATATTGCTTAAAGCGGCGCAAAACCAACCTCACTCATATTTGGGGAGGTAAGGATGTATTTTGGTGAGATATTTTCACAAATTACGTCTAGTTTACTTGATGAATTGGTAAATAATTATGCGAAACAAATCAAAAAGACATGTGTGGGGTGTTTTACATAAAATGACACGCGCAGTTTATTCAGTTGAAACCATTAATCCACAACTACCGCTGCAATATAAGCTTAATAAACTATATTATAAAGAAATGTAAGATAGCTACGCAAACAATGAAGAATGAGGCGTGGTTTATTTCAGGATTAAACATTGTTCTATCATGACGTCATTTCTGTGATACGAGTATGCGCTCGCAACTAGATGACGTCATATATATTGGACAACGTTATTTTTGAGACAGTTGTTCCCCACAGATGTAGATGTGCTACGCAGATGAACGCAGTGGCCGAACGATCGCATCCACAAGTGGGAGAGATATGACCATCGGTATTAGGGGAAAAAGTACAGGTAATCGACGTGAGGAATGTGATAACATGTGGGAAATACCGAACTTAACCCACCTGTTCGTAAAATGGACTTGACCGACATTTCAGAGGTCAGATTGTATTCAGGGAGTCACCATTATTAAACTTTGGGTAAATATTTTTAAAGCTTGTACATTTTCTCAACATCCTTAGATAGGCTGTACAAAATGTTGATGTCTCATATCGCCCCTCCTGGTTTATTCTCCCTGCAGTGTTTATTATGCGATAAACAACTCCCACACGTCGTTTATTTCTTAACCATGGCCTACATTCTGATTGATTGATTGATTGATTGATTGACTGACTGACTGACTGACTGACTGACTGACTGACTGACTGACTGACTGACTGACTGACTGACTGACTGACTGACTGAATGACTGACTGACTGACTGACTGACTGATTGAGAGTAAAAACTCATTCATTTTAAAGACGTACAGGGTTAAAGATAATGACGTCACGCACTAAATGACATCACAGCATTGGTAATTGTCTACCACAGTGGCTGGCACTTTGGCTCATTGTTCTGAGGACATTATCTTCGTATACATTCTTTCGAGACATTTTGCGTGTCTTGATTTGTTGATTTGTCGTTTACTAAAACACGGTAACCACCCACTCAGTCATACAATTATCGATGTCATCTAATTCATTTTCGATTCTGTGTAGGTATCAGAACGTCATAGATGTTCGTATCGCTACCACGCATGACGTCGCGGCCCTCAATAATCTATAGAAGGAAGATTCTGCTGCTGAAGTGTCGATTTCAAATAAGTGTGATTATTTCGGCTTACTGAGATTTCAAAAGGTCATCGCCTACATTAAGCAGGCCCTTCAATTGTGTTAGTTTTTGAAATGTGTAAGTATAAAACAAGATTCCACGGGGCGTACAAGGCCTTATAATGATGATCGTTATAAAATCAGAGATGATAGAAGGTGTTCGTAAATTACGCCTACATGGGAATATATTTTTTAGCTTGACTCTTATAGATATTACCATGACTTTACAGTGAGACCCCGTTATTCAGGACACTAGCTATCTTTCCCACAATAATCACCATTATACGAATCATTGACACTATGAAACCTATTTACTCCAGACCCCGATTATCCGAAAATTCTGCAATCCGAACCATTACCGATGGGGACGCTTACATGTAAACAAGTGACATTACTCCGTAACCATATGTAATTGCGGACATATGTTAATCCGGACAATTTCGGGAAAAAACTCTACTGTCCAGATTAACGGTATTCACTGTAGTTTGTTTGTTGTTTTTTACGCAGTTAGCATTATTCGGGTTATATTACGGTTGCCTGAACCGAATCAGGTCTGACCCACGCAAACCGGTGGTTAATATTATGAGTGAGTGCGTTCTAATAATCGATTGTATTATATATATTCACTTTCCTAACGGCAAATCGTTCGGAAGGCGAGGTTTTCGGATTAACAGGGTCCGAACAAACGAGGTGTCACTGTATGACAATCCTTGCAGTTCCAGGCGGCGGGAGTCCATAATTGACAGGATCCGTACAGACGAGGTTTCAAAGGACACTTGGCAGTTCTTGTTTGTTTGTAAACTCACATTTGATGATATATCTTTTTATCTGGCAGTTGATGATCACCCTGATAACTCACAGAGTGAGTGAATCTCGTCTGACGCTGCTTAGTTATATCATGGCGAGTTTGACGCCGCGTTGAACGTTGACTGTTGTATGCGTGTCAGTATTATGAAGACTCAATAAGTAATGCCGATAGATAGATAGATAGATAGATAGATAGATAGACAGATAGATAGATAGATAGATAGATAGTATTACCACGTAAGCTTTGTCACATCAAGACGGTGCAATAAAGAAACGTGAACACTTTGAAAACGAAATTTTATGACGTTTCTTTTAATATCGAATATTCCTTTTTCAAACTACAGCAAATAGACCATATTTGGCCAGTGTATTCATAACAAGAAAGGTAGCACACACTGGGTTGTGCTGAGTTGAGTACTTAATGGTGCCAGGATCCGCTGATCCCAGATCTGCACACACTATGAACCATACCCGTGCTCGTCGGTTTCACCGAAGCGGTAATCATGAATCTT
The DNA here is from genome assembly GCF_023055435.1 of Haliotis rufescens. Taxonomy (NCBI): domain Eukaryota; kingdom Metazoa; phylum Mollusca; class Gastropoda; order Lepetellida; family Haliotidae; genus Haliotis; species Haliotis rufescens. Next base: position 426,493 of record NW_025964268.1, read on the forward strand.
AGAATCTCCGTCACTGTCCCCTTTACTCACAAATTAGGGGAGATGAAATGGGGCTTAAAGTCTTGTTCAAGATTATTTCATTTATATCGACGTGCATGTATTTGTCTGGACTAATGCCAGTTTAAAATGCTAGCCAACTGAAATACCATGTCGCAGTTCAACATGGATACTCTACTCAGACGCAGTATTCTAACTCAGAGCCGGCCAGTCCTTGTTTAATACCCGTAATGTCGCATGTAAAAACAAGAACCATCTTTAAACGACTTTTGGTATACTAGGCACGGGGTCGAACGGCCGACCTTCCGTTCTCCGGGCAGCGCTCTATCCACGAAGGAGGTTCCTCTGACATTAACCTGACACAACATGGTTACTGAAATAGTTTAAAAAGTAACGATTAACTTAACGATTAACCAAAACCCTCTTCAAATTAAATAAATATCGATGGAAACTTTAAATCAAATGTGCGCCTCCGTGGTGTAGTAGTTAGAGCGCCTGCCCTCAAAGGGGAAGGTCGGTGCATCGATCCCGATTCAATATTGAAGTGAGCTTGAAAGAAGTTACTGTAATTCTTAATTTTCCAGCATAATGCAAATTGACAACAATTCACTGTATATATACTCACACGCAAAAGAAACGCAAGTCGAGTTTGCAGTATACATGTTATTTATTTTCAACAGTAAAGACAAGAAATACTAATAGGGCAAGATTGACAAAAATTTGACTGAAGACAGTTTAATGGATTAAAAGGCAGATGACATAATTGGTTTTTTTCAAATGTTAAGGGCTTACACAGTTTCGGGTCAATACCCGAAATGTCAGTAAATACCTGGTGTGACCACCATTAGCATTGATCACTGCCACACCTCCTGTACATTGAGTGGATCAGACGATTTGTGAAGGCCCTAGGGATCCTCAAGCACACATCCAGAGCAGCTGTGCATAGTTCCTCGGCAGTTGTAGGGACTGGGCGCACATTGTGCAGACGCCTTTGAACCTCATCATACAAGTGTTCGATGGGGTTCAGATCAGGGCTGAGGGCTGGCCACGGTAGAACACGGATGTTGTGTTGTTGCAGAAAGGCCATGGTAGCTCTGGCAACATGGGGACGAGCGTTGTCCTGCTGGAAAATGTGTTGTTGATGTTGTGCAAAAAATGGAACAACGTGGGGTCTGATCACCGCTGAGCAGTGATGCCGTGTCCCCGACCTTGACCAACATTCAGAAAGCACATGGGTCCAAGTCTCGCATTAAGTCCAATCCCTGGCCATATCATGACGCTAGGTCCACCCCATGGATCCCTTTCCACAACGTTTCTGTCAGCGAAACGATCACCTCGACGCCGCCAAATTCTGACTCTTCCGTCTGCATGGGAGACACAAAAGCTACTTCCAACAGAGAAGATGACACGCCTCCACTCACGATGACGCCAATTGTGATGACCCTGTGCCCACTGAAGTCGTGCTTGTCGATGCCGTGGTTGGAGAACAGGACGACGTGCTGGTCGTCGACATCTGAGGTTGTTGGAACGGAGACGTCGGATCACAGTGTCCAGGCTGATATGTCGATTATGTGTTCCTATGGTCTGTCGAGCACTTCCACTTGCAGTTAGGAACGGATGTCGCTGGTGTTGACGGGTAATCTGCCGATCTTGTCGAGGTGTGGTGACCCTAGGACGACCGCTCCGAGGAAGGTCATCTGTGGTCTGTGTAGCATTGTATCGATGCAGGAGACGGTAAATTGTGGTTATGTTAACGTTGAAATGACGGGCAACATCTTGTACAGACTCTCCAGCTTCTAAACGTCCGATAGCCTGGTTCTCTGAATTTGAATTAGACGTGGCATTGTTGAACAAGGAGTGGTAGGTCCAAGAATCGGCCACAGTTTTATACCCACTACAGTTCGTGACAGTTCGTACATTTTCGATTTCGCGAGAAATGGGTGCATGATACCCACATATTCATTGAAATGGTGCGTTTTGGCGATTCGTTTTTTATGTTGCGTTTTTACTCGGGGCTTCCAAAATGCAACCAAAAATATTGATAACACCACCAGGCTTCACTACATGCTAAAACTCGTATCAATTTATGGTTCCATGTTTGTTACCTATTTGCTCAAAACCACTTGCGTTTCTTTTGCGTGTGAGTATATTTTTACCCACAATGCTTTACAATTCCCAGATGTAATTATCTCTCAAGATGTAAAATAAAGTTCTTTTTCCAGACAGTTCAGTCCCGGAGAAGATTTTCAGTCTCTCACTTGCAGAGGTGATAACCGAAGTATTAAATTATGGGTAGCATCCAATAATTAAGGTGAATTCAAAACGTCAACGGCAAAGAATAATCAGTCTCGATGATCTGCGAAATCTGAAATTTAGAGCTTTACAAGGTGATTTCCAAAGTGAAGCGCAAATGTGAAATCAGTTAATGATGAAATGCTCAAGATTAATTTATAGATATCAAAGGATATCAGAATTGCGTCCACAATGGAATTGGTACCTTCAGGAATTCGGTGTTTTCAAATAAATATCCAATCCTGGACTTTGCAAATCGATCAGACACAAGTCAGGTCGAAAATGACACACTCGTGTGGCATCTTTTATAAGGGCGGCCAACCGTCCCCTTCAGAAACTTCCAGAACGATCAATCATGTCACGCTCCAAAACAACAACCAAGAGGGGATAACTCTTAGTTAATTCGCCTCCCTGCCGCCGACAGCTCTTGACATGTCAGAAGCACTTCAACCATTTACTGTCACTGGCAATAACTAAAGATAAATTTACAATAACCAACTCTACTGCTTAATAACTGTTTGTCTGAGAATGTTAAATAAATTTAAAGCATCAATTGCCTTGAAATGCTAATATCAAATACAAGTTAGAACATGAGTTCTTTTTCTATTTAGTTGAGTCTGTTGCTGGTTTGGCCAAATGTTATCAAGAAATATACTCTCCGGTCGATACTGTGGGCTGTTACTGTTTGTAGGCCCATCCATCACTTTTGTTGAAGTCGTTTGATTTCTTTCAACGACACAGGGTATAGTCTTGTTCCTACTTGTCCCAATGGTTCCTGAAAGAGGGGCAGCAAATCTGCCAAATTAATTGTATCATTTAGCCTTCGTCGTTTCTTGTGACCATGGCTATGGTGGTGTTTTGGGGATTCCGGAAAAAAGATTCAATACACTGAAGTTGGCAGTTCGTTGATTAGGAAGACTGCCACTTCAATGTCCTTTTTTTGTCATTACATCCATATAGCCTTGCTGTTCACACGCATTCAAATCCATGTATCCTATAAAGTCGACTGCATTTAAGGCTACATGTATTAGACGGGTGGTATTCTCCAATATACTGAAGGATGGCGGGATTTTCAAACTTGGAATGTTGGCAGACACAATTTGAAACATTTGTCACACACTGGCCTATGACCACATTCATGTGGATGCTCATAACATACACATGTATGTATATACCTATTTGCTCAGTTGCTCACGTGACATGTGTTCACGTGCAAGTGTGTGTGTGTGTGTGTGTGTGTGTGTGTGTGTGTGTGTGTGTGTGTGTGTGTGTGTGTGTGTGTGTGTGTGTGTGTGTGTCACCATAGTGACAACAGTGCTATCACAGCACTTCATACACGTGCATCACCTGTCCTCAAGATCAGACCTACCACATCAGAACCTTATGGGATTACTCGTCGATTACAAATCTGTTGCTGAAAACGTTCATGTCTTGGAGAAATTCAGAAAAAGACTACTAAATTCAATAGCTGATACTGACACACCTGACGTGTGGTATGCACGCACCGTGGGGCCATCTGTTACCGACGTTGTACACAGATTAAGGAACAAAATGAACACATCAACCACGAATGATGTTCTCGCAGAAACATAAAAAAGGTGACCCATTGGCGCAAGAACTCGTACCAAACCGATTCAAACCTGCTAGAATCCTCGCCCGACAACCCAGTGCCTCTCAAAACCGGGGGAACTCGTGCAGGGTCACAGCATCGTTCTCCTGTAATGGATGAGGAGGTCCATCCTGATCCCATGTCATCGTCAAGAAGCCTTCATTGGTCACGTCATCATCTCAGAGGAACCTGATAGCTCTGGTTATATGGATTGCGCTTTCTCTGACAAATGATCTTCACCCGATCTCAGTCCCGTAGTCACCTCTGTTGAAAAGTTGGATGTGTACAGACTCAAGCCATCCCTTGATCTCAGAAAATTTGTTCGGGCTATCATGAACGAAATGAAAAGTATATGTTTGAGGGTTGTCATCAACGCCATTGTGTTGCTGAGACATCGTGGTTAGATTTGCATCACTAACGGTGGACACACTCCTCACGAAAGCCACACTCCCCGCGAAGGCCACATACGATGACATTGTTACGGTTCCGCAGGTGGTTTGACTGTTCCAGGTTTGGATCTGGTTTGTGAAACCCTTGTTTGATCAGGAGTAGCGCTATACGTCTTGCTCACTGATCACTCGTATCCTTACATAATCGCAATTTTATACAGCGCATACCTTCTTTTGTTTTTAAGTATAGAAGTTTATTAAAACAAAACACAAACAGCTGATTTTGTAATCTGGCTTTCTGTATTTACGGTCCAAGAGTCACAGACATTATTTTGGCAATACTGCATAGCTGAAAGGTTATCAGAAAACGAGTGAGGGCTTCTATTGACCGAATGATTATTTCTGAAACGTGTACTATATTTCAAAGCTTGATAATCATCATCTATCACTTAGTCGGAAACTTTGACACTTTTCAAAATAATACATTAGTGAAGGTTTCACTAACTGCGAGCAGGATTTGATGTGATTAAAATTAAATAATCGTTAAATGAGGAATTGATTGAAAATATAATTATGGCAAACGACACGTCGGTGGCGGCATTTCATTGATTATCCAGATTTAACAAAAATGCTGATTAAACATATTTTAAAAATCACAGAAATCAGGTTATTTTGAATATGATGTTCTGCCCGATTTGGGGCAGTAGGGTTGTCTTGTGGTTAAAGCTTTCGCTCGTCACGCCAGCGGCCCGAGTTGTTCTATTCTCCACATGGGTCCAGTGTGTGAAGCCATTTCTGGTGTCTCCCGCCGTAATATTGCTGGAACATTGCTGCGTAAAACCCAACTCGCTAGCTCACTCTTCCCGTTTTAAATGTTGTACACTTGTTTCATTAACTGTGGTGTAGAACAATTCTACTCACAAACACAATGCTTAAGTACTGTATACCATCTGTTCTGGTTCTCCGCATGGTTGTTATTTATGCTATCGACAACTATTTTTGTCATAACTCTAGTGTTTACAGGCCGCTGTGATATAAATGCCATTAAAATATTATTGGCAGCGGCGTAATACAATTACTTAAGGCTGTGACAATGTTAAGCAAAGTTAATAATGAAAAGTGTATTATTTTAATTTTTCCTGTGTTTGACATATATATCTAAAAAAATTAATGGCTCTCACGCAAGTGGGAAAAGAAGAGTACCTTATATTGCATGTAATCCATGCTACAAGGTGGCGCAGGTGGTCCATCTTCCCGGGGTAAGGGTGTTAACTTACTGCAAAAGTCCAATTCCACCCTTGCCGAATTACGCTGGAATTTCGTGGCTCGATCGTAGCGCCACCAGTGACTATTACGAGTTATGTCCATTCTATCTCCCTCCTACTGACCAAACAGATTCCACCTCTCACATCACTTGCATTTGCTTCAATCAAAATGGCGGCGCCCAGTCAAGACGATCTGATTGATAATCAAACACTATATTGTAATCAAATAATTTGAACACCTTGATTAAAAATGTGAAAAGATTAGTAAAAAATCTGTCAAACGCCCAGTTGACAGTATACGTGCTTTGCAAATCCTGCAGTCGACGGAAATGTGCACGTTCAAATCCATGTTTACGAACCGGATGTCTAGTTCGTTGCGCGATTTTGATTGGACTATGCAGACTCGTTAGTCCAGCTAAAATGGAACTCCAGAATTCCAGCCTAGTTCGGCAAGGGTGGAAACTGGACCATTACAGTCAACCTCCTTGCCTCGGGAAGATGCAGGTGGTCAAACGAATAAGGCGACTCACAGTTGTGTCCCATAGTGGGATACGCAGGTCTTATGTCCCAATCCAAGTGTCCTACTGGTTATGATCCTTCAGTTGGTGTGGTAATACCAAAACCTCATGGTTTCGTCGAAGTTGGAAGCGTTTGTGATCTTTGTTAAAAGGAAATTCTGTTCCGAACTCTCTGATTCAATTATATCATTCTTATAATTAGTATTAGTATACAGAATTGTACTTACTGAAAATGCCCGAACATAATGCAAAACCTTTTTATGATATAAGAAATCTGCTAAAAGCAGAATCCGTTGTATGATGACTCTGACTGTCATAAGTAGGTGTTTATAAATCACAGTCAGATAGTGGTGTTTACCAGTCCACGATAAGAGAAGCGTATCCTGCCCCATCGGTGGCACCAGTCAGAAACACATGCAAAGGAAAATAGATTATTCACCTGAACAAACATGGTAATCCTTATGAAACAACTTTTTGTCGAATGTCGTATTCGTAGAAAGGACATGCTCGTTTGCACCTTCAAATTTGTGAAATGTTGACATCAACGTCTGTAACTGCTGCAATATTGTTCGACATAAAGGGAAAGTTAACTGTTGGAAAGTTGAAGTCATCCTGTTTGTCAGTCTTGTCGATACTTAATTGTCACTCTAAATTAGTATTCATTTATCTAAACATGAAACATGAAAATTGCCTTATATTCCATAATAAGTTGACACACCTTGATATTTGATTTCTTTCAAAGTGTCGAAAAAAAAACAATTCACTCACTTACATGTAACGTGTTTATGACGTCTTTCATTTTTTTTATTGGTTATTTAACGCCGCACTCAGAAATTGTCCAGCTATATGACGGCGATCCATTGATTGACATCATGAGCCTTGATCTACGCAATTGGGATTCAATAACATGCCTCAACAAAGTCAGCGAGCCTGACCACCCGATCCCGTTAGTCGCCTCTCATGCAAGGGTTGCTGAAGACCAATTCTAACCCATATCTTCACGGGACCATGCATGTACATGTGAAGCATGTTAAGAATATCACTATTCGGTAAATGTACAATCGGGAAAGTCTCAATGAAGTGAAGTATATCAACAACAAACGTGCTCCTTTCACATTGTTTTACATTGAGTATATTTGAATAGAAACACCCATACCGTGGTTGACGAGGCGTGTAATTGAGGAAATGACCCTCATTCCATGATTTGGGGCTAAATTGACTTCCTGTCCAAACACAATACAATAAACCACTGAAGTCGGTGAACGGGCAAACAATTATAGACCTTCAATGATAACTGTCTGGAAATACGAGACTGACCTCCACGCTCAGCGGGCAAGCATGCCAGGGTAAGTCAAAGTCTGAGCATGTTTCACTTCAAAACTGATAAGTAATGGCTGATAAAAACGAGGCTGTACCGTCACGTGCCATACCTCGCTTTCAGGACATAACTCACACGATCGAACGTTAGAACGGTTTTTAAAAAAAAGCTTTATCCGACTAGCCTGATAGGAAAGTGTAATTGGCACTTCAACGACAGAAAGTCTTTTCGGGTCATACCGAGAATAGTACTAATGGTCCCAGGAGAGTGTTTACGAGCGCAAATCACTGTCACAAACAGTAAAAACGAAATACAGTGGGATGTTAGTTTGATGTTAGCCTTGATAAGGACAATATATCTTTAGTTGTATGCATGTAAAATACATGTGAAACTGATAAGTGTGAGATTGAATTCCTCAGAATATTAATAAATAGATATCTGAATCCTGTTATACATCTATCAAATATGTATGGTTTCTTTCTTTCCTTAACCAACAAACAAACAATGGCATCAGAAGACAGTGAAACTGTTCAATTGGTATTTGATGAAAATCTGGTAATGATGATCCCACATAGCATCAAAGATACTCACTGCATTGGCTTTTTCCGGAAGCTATTTATCTGATTGTTTACGTATACAAATTATCACATATGAAGTTATTAAATCGCCTGGACGTATTGTTACCACCTTTGTCTGACAAGTTAATCATAGTTTACGACTAATATACGAAAGTGCTAATTGATGACATATAACCTCACCCGAGTCAACATTTTAATAAAGCAGCGAACACTTTCTGATTGTAATTAACACCATTTGTCATAACATTAATCGGATTCGAATATTCTCCCTAATCTAACCCGGAATTCCGACAAGGCAGCGGTTATAGATGCATGATTAGTGCGTTTTACACTTTTTGTCTACAGAAAGAAAGAAAGCGCACACATCTTAGAACCACTGCCTTGAACTTACGTACATATATAGAACAAGTTGTGGACAAGACAACGCACCAATGAAATAATTTGAAGTGACGTTGTTTGTGACCGGTGGGGCAGGATACGCTCACCTTTTGGTGAACACCTGGGATCATCACTAACTGAAAGTGATTCGTGGACACCTGGGATCATCACTAACTGAAAGTGATTCGTGGACACCTGGGATCATCACTAACTGAAAGTGATTCGTGAACACCTGGGATCATCACGAACTGAAAGTGATTCGTGAACACCTGGTATCATCACTAACTGAAAGTGATTCGTGGACACCTAGTATCATCACTAACTGAAAGTGATTCGTGAACACCTGGTATCATCACTAACTGAAAGTGATTCGTGAACACCTGGTATCATCACTAACTGAAAGTGATTCGTGGACACCTGGTATCATCACGAACTGAAAGTGATTCGTGAACACCTGGTATCATCACTAACTGAAAGTGATTCGTGGACACCTGGGATCATCACGAACTGAAAGTGATTCGTGAACACCTGGTATCATCACGAACTGAAAGTGATTCGTGAACACCTGGTATCATCACTAACTGAAAGTGATTCGTGGACACCTGGTATCATCACTAACTGAAAATGATTCGTGAACACCTGGTATCATCACTAACTGAAAGTGATTCGTGGACACCTGGTATCATCACGAACTGAAAGTGATTCGTGGACACCTGGTATCATCACGAACTGAAAGTGATTCGTGAACACCTGGTATCATCACTAACTGAAAGTGATTCGTCGACACCTGGGATCATCACGAACTGAAAGTGATTCGTGAACACCTGGTATCATCACTAACTGAAAGTGATTCGTGGACACCTAGTATCATCACTAACTGAAAGTGATTCGTGAACACCTGGTATCATCACTAACTGAAAGTGATTCGTGAACACCTGGGATCATCACTAACTGAAAGTGATTCGTGGACACCTGGTATCATCACGAACTGAAAGTGATTCGTGAACACCTGGTATCATCACTAACTGAAAGTGATTCGTGGACACCTGGGATCATCACGAACTGAAAGTGATTCGTGAACACCTGGTATCATCACGAACTGAAAGTGATTCGTAAAGACCTGGTATCATCACTAACTGAAAGTGATTCGTGGACACCTGGGATCATCACGAACTGAAAGTGATTCGTGAACACCTGGTATCATCACGAACTGAAAGTGATTCGTGAACACCTGGGATCATCACTAACTGAAAATGATTCGTGAACACCTGGGATCATCACTAACTGAAAGTGATTCGTAAAAGACCTGGGATCATCACTAACTGAAAATGATTCGTGAACACCTGGTATCATCACTAACTGAAAATGATTCGTGAACACCTGGTATCATCACTAACTGAAAGTGATTCGTGAAACACATGTCTCTGATGTAACCGGAATGGTACAACGAACTCTGCTTTCAACAGAGATTTCTTTTGAATATGGAAAGGGTTTTGTCACTTTTATTTATGCTTAAGAAGCCATTTGGACGATAGGAAGTCTGGAGGACACTCGTGACCTGAATGGAATTCCCTAACAGTACAGTATATCGGTGTTATAACCACCACTAAGGACTCGTGTGCAGGGTAATTGAGCTCTTTTTTGGATTAAGTACTGTTGGAATCAGTGCTCGATTCCTGTCTGATACTGACAATATTTTTCTCGCCAAGACGCGATTGTTTACAGGCCACTGTTGTTTCACTGGATTGTCTGATCAAAACTCGATTGTTTACAGGCAGATGTCGTATGGCACAAGTACTTACTATTTCGTAGACAGTCAACAAACAATTATATTTTATGCAAATTGCGTGAGTGGCGGTTGCTCCCGAAACATGTTTACCCTTTTCCCGAACGGACCCTAGCAGAGATTTCTTATTTTTATGGAAATGGTTTACATCATATATAGGTTTCTACAAGGACGAGGATACTCTGAGAGCTGAAAAAGGATATATTAATCTAAATGCAAGCTTTTATAGATATACATACACGTGGCTAGCAAGAAGAATCAAAATGCCACAGGAAGCATTGCATTGATGGTGGTCGGGATGACGCCAGGTGTTCAATGTTCAAACTAACTTAACAGTTGTGGGATAAAACGTGGTGGGCCGGTCAACTGTTACTGTGTGTGTCACTCCATGTTTCTGAAGTAACTGTAATTATACATTTATCTAGTACAGCAACGACAGCGTGGAGTATAAGTATTTAACGTTGACGGGGGACATTAGAAGTTGAATTAAGCAATAACGTGCTCTAAGACACCACAATTTGTTATTTTCTTTTGATATATAAAATTTGTATAATTTCAATCAAAATATACAAAAGCCGATTTATGGTATAAGTCATACCAATCACTTTTTACAATTTGGAAGCATTTTCCCAGTTTACAAATAGACATATCCTTAAACATTACGGCATTTCGGCGGACTGCTTCCAAATCTGTTTCTGTGAAAAGGGATTTTATCATATTACTAGTGATACCGATGAGGTCTGCGTTTTTGCAATGGGATCCGTAAAACCAAAATGCATTAAAGTGCTACATATGCCCTGTTGTGGGATTGTATGATTATAAAGAGTATCAAGTTCATTACAAGTGAAAGGACAATTTACGGATCAATAATCTTCGTTATCGATTATTGCCGTGCTCAAATAATACGTTCAAAATATCGCTAACGATACATTTAAAACACTTTGCGCCTGAAGGTCGTGACATTTGCTCTTTAAATACACATGACTGGCAAAGAGGGCATCCATTTCCAAATTCTGATTGATATATAATGTATATTCTATTCTAGCCATTACCAGCAAAGTCTCATGCCTAATACTTTCACAGATGGCAGTAATTTCAAGAACAATTCCATTTGACGGAATCGATGCGCTTCTTCTGAAATCATAACCGACTGGCCTAATGCAAGCCTTTCGGTGCGCTTCATATATTGTTTTGCATAATTATATAGATATGCTACTACAACTGCGACAGTGAGTGCATGAAAATATATATTTATACATCCAAGTGGCCGTATGGCAAGCTTTCAGACGGGCTTCCATGACAGCACGTGGAGTCGTTCGGTCAATGTTAACAAAGGAAACCTACGAAAAAGGAAATAGTTTCTCACGCTTTATGATATTTTCTCAATGAAAGTTAACCATTTTTTGACATCTGTTTATGATGTGTAGACTCGTAAAAAATGAAACAGATGAAACACATATGCACTATCTTGAATGGTCTGCCTGTGTGCTGGCTTGTGGCAGAGGTACTATGTTAGCCGCATTGAACTCTGGGTAGCCGAGTGTGTGAAACCAGGTCTGATTCTGATTCTCTGATTCTCTTGTGTGTTTGGAACATATACCAGGAAACAAACCATGCAGTTATGTCCCTTAGCAGCGCCAGGACTCGATGATCTTGAGTGGTAATCCAACGTATGTGTTGAGTATGATTCTAAGTTTGTCAGTGGTATGCCCGTGATCGATGGTCATACTTACATTATGCCAATAAGGGCAAAGATGTCGGTGCGATTTTGCTTGTCGTCAGAGGCGATTAACGGCATTGGGTAGTCAGACTCGCTGACTTGTTTGGTGCATGTCATCGTATCCCAATGGGCGATCGTTTTGTTCCTAAGGGCCATAACTCTTCCTTTGAAATGACACAAGCGACGGCCCAACCTGCCGTTTCAATTCAGGTCTGGTTTTCGGATCTATGCGCGCTGCAACAACTAGTAACATGTAGAGACGGAGCCTTGCTAAAGCCTTACCCTGTTGCATCTTCATTCAAAAACGGTCGTTTACAACTGAATATTTTTAACTAGCGAATAGTTTTCAGTGATTATTAGTTTAGAATATCAACATCTGTTGAGTCTTCAACTAAAAGAGGAATTGTCACGATGGAAGATAACTGTATATTGCCGCGGTGTTTTCAACGTCAGAAAACGGAGAGGCATTCTGTCAGTCTGGGCTAACATATCGCATCGATGAAATAATGCAAACTCATTTTATTTATCAGCCCTTGTGTTACGACCCAAGACAATTCCAAGCATTCAAGAATTCAAATCTTAAATAGTTATCATACTACCATGGACTTGTAATTAATAAGGGAGATACGCCTACATTTGCAGCACACAGACATCTTTGACCACTGATCAATAGTTAGTATACATCCGTGCCTTTACGAGTGAGTGAGTGAGTGAGTGAGTTGGGTTTAACGCCGCTTTTAACAGTATTCAAGTTATATCGCTGTGTGCGGTGCCTTTACAAATAATTGAAGAAGAAATAACACTCAGTATAAAACAGCTGATTATAAACGTTACTTTTATGTCAAAATCAAAGTTACATCTGACTTTTATGTTTTTAATTCTGACATTATTTTCTTAGAAAATAAATATGCCTAAACTATAATGCATCTACCAAGTAATCCGTTGCTCAGTTGCAATTAATATACACACCAGTCATTATAAACTTTGAAATAAGAGATTAACCCATATTATTCTGCCCCTTACAAAACGTGTCCTACAATTAAGTGGTCATTACTGGTGTTAATTCATTGATCCATCATTTCTTACAGGATTCTGATACTCATGCTCTTAAAATAGTTGCAAATTACAGAGATTTGTCCAAACAAACAACAAATCATACTGACTACCCCATAAGATATGTTTGATACATTAATAGATGTAAATCATAGTTGCATTTTTTTGTTTTAGTAACATCATATTTATCATTATGTTGACAAGTTAGTTCCCTTACAACCCATTCCCTATCCTGCTGTAGCTATGTATCCTGATTTTCTTTCTACAGTACTTCAAGACACCTGTAGTATTAAGTCTAAAATCAAATATTCTGATGATGACATAAATGCACGTCAATCATTCCATGTAGATGCATTTATTTATGTTATTTGTTTTTGCATATAACAGATTATACTTATAAATGTTACAGCCAGTGTCTATAATCAGGCACATGTATATTGACTCACTCAGGCAATGTATATATTGTCTTACATTTTCAGTCAGTATACATATTACTGAAATGACTCCTTAATTTAATCTCATTTTAATTTGGATCTATTTGGATCTTACGAAGATCTAAGTAACTTATGTAAGTAATTAAATATGTTCCCACAGTGAATTGATTGGTTCTTCAAACATGAAAGTATACTAGAGTCATTTTTATGTTACGTATCTTGATTGACATAACATGCAGTTCAGTAACTGATAATGACTGCTAAAAAGTCATGCCTGTGTAATCTAATACTAGTATACATGCACAAGTAAACCAAGATATCAAATACAATAATAACAGTCATTGTGCAATGCAGATATATGTTGGTGTAAAGAGAAAAAAGAATAACATTAAGTTTTGAATAAGGAAACATTAAAAAGCAAGGCCTAATGAAATCAAGGATGAGCTCTATCTGTATTACAATCATCTGATTGTCAAAGCAAACTGGATGTAGACACTGCAATGTTAATACAATCATCATTATAGAGATTAAAAATTAGTATGACTTTATTGTTCCAATTTATAAGATGCAAAAATGTTACGTAGTTGGTATAACAATAATATTTTATATGTATTTAAAGTATTTTGTGTTGTGTCTGAAAACATTTTTTAAAATTTAAAAAAGACAACGTTAATATATATTTATTATTTATCATATTGAAATATAATCATGGTTTTATTGGCCAAAAACAGGCACAATTCATCCATAAAATCTTTTTTATACAACATGCACCAACTAACCCCTAAATATCAAAATAGATTTCAGAGATTTCAATTCCTTTTATATTGAACATTGTATAATGGTATCTAGTTGATGACATAATTTGTCAGTGCCTGTTTTTTTACAATATCTTGAAAACACTTCACCTGATAAATACATACATGTTTTGCTGTCAAAATTCACACCATTTAGGCAACTGGCAACTTTTACGTTGCATAAGACCTTCACATTTCGCGTACCGCATCGCCTAACCGCTGTACTGAAATGCATGCACATGATAAAGCCTGCTTGGCGATACTACAACATAGATCATGGGTACTTGTACAATGAAAATCTACGTCATTTTTTAAAAGTGTGATATTCACACATCTAGGTCAACACTTTCAGTACCGATTGCAAAACGTCAACAAAGCGACCTGGAATGAACGATCAGCTGATATCACTGCCTCGATTCGAACGGATCTAGTGGTTAACTATGCAATATAATCAGTCGTGGTCATCCCTGATGTATCATTGAATCACGGAACATTTATCCCCGGACATGACAATAGATAAATCATGGTTTAGACGAAAAGTTATAAAGGTTATACTGGTTAACTGTCTATAGGCGTCATAGTAACATGTAGTGCTCGTATAGCGCATACCACATGCGCAGTCAGTTTAAGGTTGGACCGTCCGGGTCAGCGCACCTAGCGGGTTAGCGAAGGGAAGATAAATTGAAAAAAAGATCGCCCATTGTATAGATGGATGTTCATGGTGTTGATTACTGGATTGTCTGGTACAGATTCGATTATTTACTGACACTGAACAACATGATGGTCCTTTAAATATGAGCATATTGACCATCCCACGCCAACTGTTCCACTCTTGGCCATTGTTTGCCAAGCGGCCCATTGCCACGTATCGTCATGTCAGTGCATTCTCGTAAGTAATGAAAGATGACATCATCCATTTTTCATGTCTTTCCAACAATTTTTTGACTTAGCTGATGTGACAATTTGTGATCGGGAAACCGAGAGTGCATTTTCTGAGAAAAAAATGACTAAACTTGGGGGCAAAAGAAAGTACACCGAGTTTCTTTTTTCTGTGATTGAAAATTGAAAAAAACGTTGTTAAATTTGATTATGGATATTTAACCATCACTCATTTCAGCAACGGTTTGTAAAAAGTAATCTGTGGCTAGGTAACGTTGTACAAAAATAGACTGTTCAATGAAGACTGGGGTAACAAATGAATTTGCAACCATATGATCCTCCCATGTTTTCATGTTGTAAATCTGTGCCGGAAAAAGCAAATTTATTGATTTTAAAAGATAAGATGTTTCAGATACCCATCGTCAGTTGTGTATTAAGCGGTAAAGATAATTTTATCTTTTAGAAGTTTAAATCAAATTATACTCTCTTTCAAAGAACTAAGTGCTAGCATAGTTCATGCTTTGGAAATAATATCGCTAAGTTAAGATATTTTCCATGTAAAATCAATAATGTGATAAAATCATCTGAGAGGCACAGTTTCTATTGCTCAGCACTTTGTTAGTAATACAGAAATAACATAACCCACAAGCATCAAGGAATTACTGTTATCTGTCCCTCGATGAATAATGTGGAAACTCGGGACTGATAGTCCGTAATTCCTCGTTGGTCGTAGGTTATTCTTTAATTCGTACCATCTGTGTCACGTTGGTCTCCCCCGTCAAGCTGACAGGTCGCGTTACACTGACATACTGACAGCACGACGTTAAACAGTTACTCACGCCCACTCTACAAGACAAGGTCAAACATCGACCAGGTGATAGGAAGCAAGACCAGGAATCAAGTGACAGTTTAATTCAAGGGGAAAGCGATGTGTTCTCCAGTTTCAATTACATGATTCAATCACGGACCTATATACAAGTCCGTGATTCAATTCATGAATCGTTCTTGGTTAGAAACTTTATTGTTTGTCAGGTTTCAGCGCTACGTCTTCATCGTTCACCTGGTGAAGGACGAGAAATAGCCCTGAGACGACGTTTCCCATTAACGTGCCGAGTCTTCATGTTCCAGCAACTAATAAAGCCTTCAAACACTTCATCAAAAACATCGTCGGTAAAATACATTAACCATCACTGAAATGATTATGCAAGTGATTAAGTACTTTAATGCCTTACATAAAGAACAACTGTACATAAATCAAAAGAAAAAAGGTGAAATTGGTTTTAACGTCGCGTCCAAGATTATTGCACTTATATAGCGACGTGCATGCACGTGTGTGTGTATACCATGCCGCAGTTTTACACGAATACCCAACTCAGACACAGTATACCGGCTCCGAGCCGACCAGCCCTTGTTTTAGACCCTTAATGCCGAGCGCCAGATAGGGTAACAACAAGTACCATCTTTTAACGTCTTTAGGTATGACGCGACCGGGGATCAAAGCCGGACCTCGGTTTATATAATGTTGTAACACTGCTTATATTGTTTGACTGTATTAAAAAAAGCCTACATAAGACATTTAGTGTTCCCATGATAGTACAAGTACTAGACCGCCTCCGCAGTGTAGTGGATAGAGTGTCTTGCCTGAGAGCGGAAGGTCGGTAGTTCGATCCCCTGGCGATAACATATGAAAAGACACTCGGCTTTTTAGGATAAATCAAGCATATGTCGGCTTGTATTCAGTATAATGTGTGTGAGTGGGGTATACATGTTTAAGTACGGCGTCGTATCTCAGTGGTTGGTTGGTTTATTGTTTAACGCCGCACTCAGCAATATTCCAGCTATTTGACGGCGGTATCTCAGAACAGCTCTATAGAACTGGCATCATCCTGACTAGTGCATGCACATGTCTATTCAAGTATAACACTATTAAACGCGACGTTCGACCCTATAAATGCGTGTGATGCAGGAACACCATGTATTGTATTAATAACTTTTATAAGTCTTTCCAAAACTGTATCATATACACAGGGGTTACCTGGTGAAGGTACCTCGATACAGAATGTTTCATAAGTAGGTGTCTTGAAGAGTTCACGTGCCATTGTTAACCAAGTTTGGTTGAGCCAAAAGTTTCAAAACCTTTGTGGTGGGTATGTGGAGGACATTTCCGAATTTGACGCATCGGTGACGGAGGTGATGTCCAATACGGCTCCCTATTTTGACTTGTACCATGTGTTCCTGTGTTTTGATTCCAGATCTACAATCGACTTTCTTATGAATATGGAAAAGTGTGTGTCGCTTTTATTGGTCTACGCGTGACACGGAGACCCCCTCCCCTCCTATTCACTGATAAAGAAATACAATTCTTTCGCTTGACGATACTTTGACGAGTAATATTAATCAGTGCTTGTTACGTTCAGTTCAGTCATTGCTTGTTGGGTGTTTACGAATAGCGTGAAACAAGAGTTGTTTCTTTGGAATAATATGTTTTAGTGGAATATGGTATGAATTAATCTAGATCGGAGAGGCTTTCTGAACGACCACTGCATCGAGTTTTATGTGCAGTGTGTTGAGAAGTCGAGCAACCCTGCAGAGTCCTTCCCTTGGAGGAAGTCGGCTGGCCTGAAAAGTGAAACAGAAGGATTTCTGTTTGCTGCTCAGGATCAATCACTTCCCACTCGAAACCGTCAATGTATGATTTTGCATCAAAATGTTAAGATACAATGTAGACTATATAATACATTTAATGAGACTGTCGAACAATAATATTTGTCTGTGGATGCCCTGCCTTGGTACAAACGTTGTGTCTTATGCGACATGATGGAGTGGCTTTTTATTATCGTCTTCGCCATGTTTGTGGTTTTCACACAGAGGTCCATCCATGGTACGACCCAGAATATGTAAAGGGATTCATGGAAAATGATAAATACAAATACTTTGGAATAGCCTCAGACGTATCCAGGCCAACAAACCTGATCTTGTCCTTTTTGATAAATCCAATGAAATCATTTGTATCATGACACAGATGTGATTGACAAGATTCAGGAAAAACACAGCTAATATGCGGACCTCGCATACCAAGTTGTCCGACTCTCCATTGTTCTCGGTGCCTTAGGGTTGGTACCACCCAATCCGTTGACTGACACCAGGAGAGTTACCAGTTTGCTGCCAGGAATACAGCCCTTCTGACAATCTGGGTAATGCAAACGGCTGCAGCGTTGGGGAGTCCTCACATTCTTCGAAAAGTTCTTGTTGAATTAGACTAGGCAGCGCTTCCTGGGAGATATCCAATTTGCTGTCTGGGCTGCGTGTAGAGGAGGCAAGGGCCCTGCGCTGATGATGAGCCTAACAAGCCTGACTGTGCCAGGATCACCCAAACCCTCTTTGCTGCATTTTCTTTCAATCTGTAAATAATGAAAATAATAACTTACTTACTTACTTACTTACTTACTTACTTACTTACTTACTTACTTACTTACTTACTTAAATACGTACTTACTTACTTCAATACTTACTAACTTAAATACTTACTTAAATACTTTTTTACTTACTTAAATGCTTACTTACTTAAATACTTACTTACTTCAGATATCTAATCCTCTCAAGGCCTGTCTTCTATTCAATTACATGTATGTATTTATCATTATGCCTAAGACGTTAAGATGGTTGAACAGTATTATAGTGAGAGGAGGATCATATTTAAATAACACTTACATGTAACGAATTAGAATAAGCAGGCTTTGATGTTGCCTGGTGTGAAGGAAACCTGTCATTACAGGGCCCCAGATAAGCAGTAGCCATTACTTATTTCTTTATAGTTGAATTAAAATGTAGATGCACTGGTAACAGTTGTACGTCTGAGGTCCGTGTAACACTGTGGGTGACTATTATCAAATCAACCTTCAAAACCAGACTTGCTTTGATCGAATAAACACACACACACCGCCAACTTTTTCGGATATGTGCGACATTAAAAAGTGACTTGTGTGATTCGTTGTTGGAAACACGACGAAAGTGAAGTGAACTTTCAAACAGAACACCTGGCACTACCATGACGCCGACACTAGCAACCGGTGCCGTTTTATTGGCGTTATGCGAAAAAGCCGAAAAACGTTCATTTCAACAACGCTGAAAAATATCAGCACCCCGCTGATGCAGTGAAAAACGATTTTTGTCAACCTTACCACTGACTCTGCAAACAGAACCTGAAGTATCAACCCCTCTCGCGGATGACATCCTCCTGCTGCTGGTCAGATGTCTGATTTTCAACAATAGGATCTTCTGTCATTCGCGGGGCAGTGCCTGGGTCAGTTCTCTCAGTGTTTCAACTGGAGAGCCTCTAGTTGTTTCACTTGGCGGCCAAGGTATTCCTGAAGGTGTTCAGTGGGGTTCAGATCATTGTCATTATTTTGGATTGGATTTTGAATGATCGGGTGTTGCTTAATCAATTCGTGTGTGTATTATTGTTCAAAACAGTTCTGAAGTCGTGGAATCACACGATCCTGAAAATTATAGCAGAACATAAACAAATATGTTGATATAATTGTGATCCAGTAAGTTTTGTTGCACGCCTCTTTGAACTTACAGTATTTCCGTAATATCAAGGCGTGTCAACATAATGTGGGAAGAATGCCCTGGAGTGATGCTTGTGTAATTAACCGTTAAGAAATGGTGGAACCCACTAGCATGGGTATAGTATCACCATTATAGGATCCTGGTACGGCTAAGAGATGCAACTCGACTCAATGAAGTTGGCATCATGACCACGCTAACGTTTGAGGTTAAGGGTGAGTACACATAACACCATCATCTACATATATTGTTTGATTAAAATTCGTTTCGGATCGACCGCCTACCTGGTCCATCGGTAGAGCGTCATACCAAAAGACGTTAAAAGATGGTACTTGTTGTTACCCTGTCTGGCGCTCGGCATTATGGAGCTAAAACATGGACTGGTCGGCTCGTAGTCCGTAAACTGTGTCAAAGTGGGGTCTTCGGGTTAAACTGCGGCATGGTATCTCAGTGGGCTATCACGATGAAATCGGCATAAGTCCGCAATAGTACAAGCAGCCACACAGCAACAGCCACACACACACACACACACACACACACACACACACGCACGCACGCACGCACGCACGCACGCACGCACACACACACACACGCACGCACGCACGCACGCACACACGCACGCACGCACACACACACACATTCTTTCACATCGCCTCACCTCAAGTATCGTATCATATGCACATTGTATTCAAGAGACATGTTGAGCAGGTAAGTCTTGCCTCATTCTTTATTGTTCATTGTAACAAAATAAATATGAAACCGCGGGTGTCAGTTTTCTCTTGTATCTGAAAGATTTCTATGCCCTCTTGCATGAGGGGTCAGTATAAAGTAAATATTTTTGATTGGCCTTGCCAAGGAATTGATATAGTGAGGGTGATGGTTACCTCCAGGGGGGAATCCGAGTGTGCCGTCATAAGACGCCGTATTTCGTCATAATGTCTCTTGACGTCATAACACGTTCCGTGAGTGAGTAAGAAAGTGTGGTTTTACGCCGCTTTTAGCAATATTGCAGCAATATGTCGGCTGAGGACACCATACATTGGCATCATACATATACCCATGTGGGTAATCGAACCCGGGAATTTGGCGTGCCGAGCGAACGATTGAACTACAAGGCTACCACCGCCCCTCTCTACGTGTATGCCAAGTAGCAACTCAAATGGAGACGTCAGATGTCTGAAAACCTTCTCCCAGGCCAGTGTCTTCTTTGTACATCATAGAAGACCTGAGTTTAAATATTTACCATTTGAGATACACTCTCCTCACACTTCCATTTGAAATGGATGAGTTTAACGACTTCAGTGACTATTAATTCCAGTATCACCTCATATAGTACGCTTACTAAACTTGCAAATAGTCATTGGATGAGATGTGATCATCTACATCTTCAAGACATAATTTTCTGAGATTGCACAAATTCAAACAACGGTCGATAGTTCGAGACAAGTAAGTCCTAGTATACTTTTTAAACTTTTGGAAATCAATACGAAACACGTCATGATTAAGAAAAGTTTTATTCTTAACAACACGTTAGGCAATATTCACAAACTGACACAGTTCTAAATTGTTTCGCGTTCTGGAAGACAAATATGTCCATTGACGTCCACAGAGGCAGAAAACCTGCAACCGGTGGGTTCCTTATTCGATATTCTGGTCAGAAAGTAGTCTTTCAGTGCATCATATCACCAGCAAATACCCTTAAATGTAAACAGTTTATCCGTAAAGTATTGGAAAACTAATCCCACGCTAAATCCATGGGCGATTTTCTCCAATAGTAGGGATTTGAAAAAGTAGTCTTACTTAAAGAAACATGTTCAGATAAGAGCACTTCTATCAATCAGTATTTAGGGGGCTGAGATAAATCAATTCAAACACAAATCAATGTTGTAGCGAGCTGGGAGGTGAGCCGATCGTAATGGCCAATATATTCTCACAAAGCAATTGAGTTTTTCATAAAACGTTTTTCCGCGTGTTTATCATAAACTTGTGCGACTCTTTTTCTTGATAATTATGACAGAGATAAATGCATTTTGCTGCACTGGCTCTTCACAGATGAAACATTGTTGCTGACTTTTTCGTTGGTGGTTGCACGTTTACATATGGAACAGTTGCTGATGCAACTGCTGTGAACGTGAAAGTGTGCGTAAGTATTTGGAGCTATAACCATTACAGTGATCTATGATTCTGGCAGCATGAGAGTGATGCCGAAGATGTACAAATGATACAAAAAAGAAACTAAATCATATTAATGACTTCGTCTTCGGACGTTGAAGCTACGAGATCGGACCTCACGCCATTGATTTCAGCTGATGGAGATAATTTGCAGTTGACCTCTGATCAGTTTCCTCTTGAGGGTTAACACGTGTTGTCGATGGTTTTATCGTCTAAACCCTTACTATTGGGAAGATCGTATTTTGTGTTAAGCAAACAAATGATCGTGATGAAGTGAATGTCATTTTCCCCGCAATCTAAAGCAGGTACTAAGGATACCAGAGTAGTCATGTGTCATTATATATATTTCCCATCGGCGCTTCGTTTCATTATTGCTAAAATCAGTGAGGTCCCAACCTGTGGAACGAAGTCCGCAGACGTCATAGATTTGACATTGGCTCATTTATACATATCAATGAGACTTTGTACCACCTTTGAACTGCCAGGATCATATACCATAGGTCAATGTAATGCTACATTTGTACCTCTCATACCAGCTTGTGTCCATTTCACTGAGCTAACAAATTGCAACACATCATTTCATCTGTGAGGAACCAGTATCCTAAAGCAAGCACCAAAAACAATTTATGAAAGACTCAATTGCTTTGTGAGAACGTATTAGCCATTACGATCAGCCTTCGTCCCTAGCTCTGCTCGTAGGTGGCTAAAACATTGATTTATGCTCGAATTGATTCATCACAGCCTTCATAAATGCTGATTGATAGCGTGTCTCGCTGGTGGGGATGGGGGTGGGAAGGTCGGTGGGGCTGGGATATTATATCGAAAACAATTAATTGTGCTAGAGAATGATAAAAAACTGTTGAAAAAAAAGAGAAATTGTCTGCCACAAAAAGGACATGTTCAAGATGGGGTTTTGAAAAAAAGGAAAAGAAAAAGAAAATATAGCTCTCCTAGGCTGGATTTATAGCTTAAGCTGAGAACATTACTCCACACCCCCACCTAACGAAATTAGGTTTTTTACCAATATGTACTGTACGGATAAATTGTTTATATATAGCGATATTTGCTGATGATATGATGCGCTGAAAATCAACTTTGTGACCTGAATATCGTAGAAGGGACACAAAGGTTGCAGGTTTTCTGCCTGTGATCTGGACCACAACATATTTGTGGTCCAGATAATCAAACAATTTTGAACCGTGTAGTGTGAATATTGTGTGGTTTATAATATAACTTGTCTTTATTTGTGAATAAAATATATACGAGGAGTTACTGCAGAGCGTCTCCAAATGTTAACGTATTATCCGTTGTTTGAACATTATGTCTTAAATGTTGAAAGTTATGACATCTTAATGCCATGGATAGGGTGTATGGATCAACAACAATAAAATTCAGGGAAGTGTCCTATGAATCCATTCTCTCTTGGGTGGTTATGATACCCGGCTAAAACAATGTTGAGGGAAAATGTGTTCTCGAAAGTAACTATTCATGTGAAGCAGGTAAACACTAATTAACACACGCGGTTTTACGTCTTCGATATTTCTTTATGCATATGGATGTATACCTCTTAACCTCAAACGTTAGCGTGTTTATGACGTCAACATCTGTGTAGAGTTGCGTCCCTTAGGCGAACCAGAAACTTACGAAAGTGGCTCCTTGTCCCAGATTCGCTCTGACAATGTTTCCAGGTTTGTCAGCACCATTCCCGTGCTCGTGGGTTTCACCAAAGTGCTAAACGGCTAGCTACACCTGCATCACTTCGGACTTTCCTCCCACATTAATCTGACACGCCGTGATATACCTACATTATTGTTCACATCGGCGTTGAAACACACTCATCGGTCTGTTCAAATATACAAATATACTATATTTTCCACCATACATTAGTGACAACATACAAGTGGTGATTACATAACAGTAAATAATATGGGTGTAAACCCTGCTTTAAAACGATGGTTGGCAATAATAGTCAAATAATCAATAATATTTTATTGTTTTCTATGAAAAGCGTGACTGAATGAGCACATATTGATTTCATGTCATAATGGGGAATAATTATAATCCCCAAACATATCCTGTCAGTCAACGAAACAGTATCCCCTAGCTGCAACTTGTGATCACCATGGAAGCGCCTTAATCGAAACCATTATAATCTATGGACTCAATCGTTGATGATCATATGTAAGATTTATGCTCTGAGTTAATAAATGGATGTCAATGAAAGATAATTCAAGCGAATGTGATAATGTAATCATGAGATCCATGTTAACACCGTGGAGTAGCGTTCAATTGGTGATTTTCGGGGTCTTGGCGAAAATTCTAACTATCATCATCGAGGTTCTGTAATATACCACTCCTTCTAAACAAAACATGCATGGGCTTTTCAGAGTGAGTGAGTGAGTCTGGTTTTACGCCGCTTTTAACAGTATTCCAGTTATATCACGGCGTGTCGGCTTAATGTGGGAGGAAAGCCCGAAGTGATGCAGGTCTTAGACGTTTACCACTTCGCTGAAACCCACGAGCACGGGTATGGTGCTGACAAACCTAGAAACATAATCGGGACGAACCGTGATTCGAACCCACAATCATAGGTTTCTGGTGTCACCAAAGGACGCAACTCTGCACAGCGAATCGCGGCGCCTTAGACGACTGGGCCACCCGTGCCCCCTTTGGGCGTTTAAGAGGTTCTGTCGATAGAGTTCTTGTTGAGCTTCTACTTTGATACTGCGTGTGTCTCTAGTGCATACAATTTATTACAGTGTGTACAATGTATTATGTGTGAATTAAAAAATGTCAAATGACCAAAGCTTCTTGGCAGATCAATGTCTGCCATAAGTCAATAACTATTCGGTTTTCATTGCTATTTCAGGAAGGTAGTCGGATTCCTTTAACATATAGATTTATGTATTTAAATATAAAACGTTAACGCCAGAAATTAATCTCGATAATCTGACGAAACAGATTTGGCGCAAAAGGCAAAATTATTAGTGGATCACTAAAAATCAGTGATGGCACCAGGTAATCGCGAAAGGGTAAGCATGCCCTTCTTGACAGTAATGAGTCATATTGTAGTATCAGTATTTGAAGGCACTTGTATGTGTTGTTACTTACATTTAACCCATGGTATTTATGCGTGTCTAGTTGCGTTCACACAATATATGTTAGTCTGTACGGAATATCATTCCCGATATTTACCTGGAATATTGCACTGTTTTTATGAAGTACTGGAGCACACTGCATTTCCGTGAATCCATCATCTATAGTATATGATTTAATTCGGTAACTTGGCCTGACCTCTATACCAATGCAAGTAGTTAGTCGTTTTGGGTTGAAAAACGTTGACAGTAGAAGGCTCTCTTTAAATGACAACGTCATGTCAAACGCTTCTCTGTCGTGGTTAATAAGCAAGTACGCGTATATGAATATTCGTCAGATTGCTGACCTGTAATGTTGCATCGAATTAGCCTACGTAATTCTATACATCGAATGTTAGAAATAATCCGTGCAGCTACTTTGGGAAAAGCTGTAGTATCTTTGCGAATAAGGGAATATTATGTCTTGTTTCCGTTTTCAATCAAAGTGATCATTACTGATACGGTAAACGAACTTAACCCTATGCTGAGAAAAAAGACAAACTCTTCCTTTCAGTCTGTAATCAGTGCAATTATGCATGCACCTAAGCCATACTGTTTTTATCATTGTAATAAAAGCCACAAAACCCTTTCCATATGCATAGGAAGTCTCGAACAACAAACAAACAGTAACGATGTGTGAAAGTCAAGGGTATTCAATCCATTCTGTCGGCATGACAATTGCAGTCTTATACGGACAGAAGAACATCCAAATGCCAAATGTAGAGTCAATTGTACGATTCTGACAATATCATGAGCATGTGTTTATGAATTATTAAAATGTTGATGATACCAGGTGTTCGCGAAAAGGTGAGCGTATCCTGCTTAACCGGTGTTACCAGTCATACACACATGCAAAGGCAAGTCAATTGTTCACCTGAAAAAACACGGGAAAATATGGTACAAGTCAGAAAAGGGAATTGCATCGGACACCATTCTTGTCACTGATGTGTCAAATTTGGAAATGTGTTCAACCTAAAAACGTTTTGAAAGCTTAACTGGGGCCTCGAATGTTGATCAAACAGCTTCTGAGAAAGTGTCGTATGAGGCTCTATGAAATCTTGGTGGAAAGAGCATGCTCGATTGTACCTCAAAAGTTGTGAAATGTAGACAGCAAGGGCTGGAGCTGCAGAAATCTTGCTTGACATGAAAGGCAAGTTCACTTTGGGAAACTTGAAGTCATACAGTCTTGTGGAGAGTGTTTAGTCACTCTGAACCTTTATGCATGGATAAACGTGAACAGATTGGACGGTGTCACTGGTCTCTTTTAGTTCTGTTTGAGGTGGGGAAATCAGTGGAAGGGACCTAGCCTAACTCGCATAGGCCTCTTTTACCTCCCTCCTCAACGATTCTCTTGACCCATTCCTTTTCTCTGGCCCCATTACTAAGTGCCAATTATCCTTTCCTATAAGACTGCAACATAAAAGGCGGTTAACCTCCATGCCAGGTGACAGTTACAATCTGGTTTTGATCATCCACTATTTTTCGAGTGGGGGAATTTGTTTGATGATAGCGCTGCTTTGACTAGTAATCTTGTTGTATTGATGCACGTATTTCGGCGATTTAGACGACGAACCTCCCGCGTCAGCTTATTGTTTTCGAATTTTACTGCTGTAGCTGTTCTGCCAGGAGTTGTATGCTGGTCCTCGGAGTATATGGGTCAGACATTTATCACTCAAGGTCCATCATTGTTTGCCTGTTCACCGACTTCAGTCGTTTATTGTATTGCGTTTGGACAGGAAGCCACTTCGTCAAATAGCATGGATTCGGGGTCACTTCCTCAATTACGCGCTTAGTCAACCACGGCATGGGTGTTTCTATACAATTATACAAAAGTACTCAATGTGAAACGAAAGTAAAGGGGCACCTTTATTGTTGATGCACTTCACGTCATAGATACTTTCCTTATCACAATATATACTTGAGGTGTTTAAGGTTATTTCATTTTGATCAACCATTGTAACAATTTAGTGCCAAACTCTCGAAGCGCCAAGCGAATATAAATATTTCACTAGAAGATAACTTTGAGTAATTATATATGTGTAATCTCTAATAAGTTTAGTCCATTTCTTATTCCCAAAGTTGTCTCTAACCTCTATATATTGAAACAGTGTGATTTAAATAAGAAGAGAACACCCGCGAAGATCCCAGTTAGACTTATGCTTGTCGCAAGTGGCAACTAACGGGTGATCATCCTCGCTGACTTGGTTCATGCATGTCATCGTATCCCAGTTGCATAGATCGATGCTCACTGGATCGCCGTCATAAAGCAGGAATATTTCTGAGTGAAGCGTTAAACAAACAAACAAACAAACATGTCATTAATACGTTATAGGTAAATGAGTGAGTTGGTTTTTCGACACTTTTAAAGATATGTTGTCATATCGAGGTGTGTCAGCTTATTATGGAAGATAAGGCAATTCAACGCAGGTCGTACACGTTTGAGGCTTTGATGAAGATTCACGGGATGTTGTGTGATGATGACAGATCTAGGAGTATCTGGAATTCGAACCGACAACTGATACACCATCCCATTGCCTTGCTCACAGCCACTCGCAACCCTAC
This sequence comes from Haliotis rufescens, assembly GCF_023055435.1. Lineage (NCBI taxonomy): Eukaryota > Metazoa > Mollusca > Gastropoda > Lepetellida > Haliotidae > Haliotis > Haliotis rufescens. The sequence continues at coordinate 453,940 of NW_025964268.1, forward strand.
AATCCAGGGAGAAACTGCCCACGATAATAGGTTAAATTTTATACAATTTCTATATTTCATTGTCCTCTAATGTTCACATTTTCATACTCTACAGTCCGAGGTGACAAGACAATTACACAGTCCCAATAAATCCGTGTTGCTCTGACTAACATTTCGTCTAATGTCAACATAAAACAAGGCGTCTTAATGACCTATAATTTGAAAATGTATTTAAAAGCGGAGTGACTGAGTGAGTGTGGTTTTTTTTCGCCGCTTTAAGCAATATTCCAGTTATATCAATGCGGGATACACCAGATATGGGCTTCACACACTGTACCCATGTGGGGTAAAAGCGAAGTAGTGGCGACAATCCATATGAGCAAATCGATTTAAATGTCTACTGATAAATCATTTGTGTTGTCATATATCGTCTAATAGTATTGTCAAATAGCCAGTTACCGTCCATTGTTTTACCCACCTGAAATAAAATAAGAGACCAGTGAGACCACCTTGTCTGTTTCATGTTTCACTTGTACACGCATAGTCCGGCGACGATCTTGGTTAGAATCCGTTGTGTGCAATAAAGATGGCATTAAATAGGGCGATAAGCCCGTGACACACGCAAATCAGAGGGAACACACTTTTGACCAAAAGGCAGGCCCGTGTTTAGCTGCAAGTTTCTATCGGAAGATTATGATTGGATGTTCTTCTGTCCGTATATGGCTACAATTGTCATGTATACAGAATGGATTGAATACCCTTGACTTTCACAGATCGTTACTGCTTGTTTGTTGTTTAACGCCGCACTCCGCAATATTCCAGCTATATGACGGCGGTCTGTAAATAATCGAGTCTCGACCAGACAATCCAGTGATTGACATCATCAGCATCGATCCACGCAAATGAGATACGATGACATTCATCAACCATGTCAGCGAGCTTGACCACCCGATCCCGTTAGTCGCCTCTTACGACAAACATGGTCGCCTTTTACGTCAAGCATTGTTTGCATAAGAAACATTATTACTGATTGTGTATTAGTGTCAGTATGTGGTTGTATGCAAGTTATACAAATGCTCGATTCTTGAAATGTGATTAAGCAAACGAGATTAATTCTTAAACTGTGTCTCTGTTGTATGATTGCACTGTGATGAGTTGCGTCCCTTAGCTGTGGCAGGATACGCTAATTGTTGGCTTAAGTCGAACAGTCGTGCTGATTATGATCCTTAGTTTGACTGCATCGTACCTGTTCTTGAAAGTTTTGTTATGTTGGTTAATTTCAACTAGATTGCAATCTGACGGAACAAAATTCAGATTGTCGTAAACCCATACGAACACTCATTGTACTAAAGTCCAGCAAAGATAATGGTATAGAATTGCTGTAAATACAGTTTGTTACCAGATTATTGTGACGTTAAGATTACATCGCTCTATAACATATCTTAATATCAAATTAATATTTAATCGATGGCTTATGATTAATATCTTCTTCTTGCAACGTTATGGATAAAACACAAATAGATTAAGCAGATTCAATCATATAGATGGTACTTAAATGTGTATTAAACAGTGTTTTAAATGAATACTGGACGCAAGCAATAGGTGTTAGAACCTTGAAATTAAAATAACAACTCGTGGAACTGTGATATGTAGACTACATGTAAGTATTGGTCCGAGACGCCCATAAACCATCAGCATCCACATATGCTAACCAACTGTCATTTTGGCTTCATTTGAGTCAATTCAATCTTTCATGAAAGTGTGTCGTACAGGCTTTATCGGGAAGGGGAAGTTCGAAAAGGTCGCCGGAATCCTCCAGCTGTGTTGTGGTGTCAATCTGGATACATTGTATCCGACAAACATAATCGAGTTGTCATGTTTCAATGAATGAATTACCCTAGCCTAGATACTGTGGAAAGTACGAGATGAACTGAGATTTGGGGATTTACAAATATTACATCCGTTGACTATTCGTAACAATGTGTCTAATGCAACAGTGCTATTATATTTAAATTAATGGTGCAATATTATTGAAACGTTTGTTACACCATTGCAACAGAATTAACAGTATATCCCATACATCTACTTTACCATATAACGTGAGAGATAACCTTACATTTGACAATTTACATATTGACCAGGGCCTATTTCAGATCAATTTATATGATTTAGTACGTTTAGAACCGTGTCAGTGTGTGAATATTGCCTAAAACACTGTTAAGAATTTAATTCTTTGCGAAAATATCAATAACTTGATAAATGCATGCCTCTGTTGAAGGTAATGGCTCTTGGCTAAACACAGAAACGTTTTCACCAAGTTTAAAGTCTTCTATTGAAGCTAATTAATATAATACTCGATTTAAGATGAGGATACCAAATGTTTCGTGTATTGTGTACTTACACAGGTAACCAGTTGGGTCTGTCATGAAAAAAATATATTCATTACATTTTGTTTCAATGGGCTTCTTGACACAAAAATGATGTATGTCATTGAAATATTGATAATATCATGATCATGTAAAGCGAAAAACAGTCAAGACAATTCTCGCCTCTAACGATTGGTATATATGTATGTTCCTTAAAGAATGCCATAAACGATAAATAATTTCTTTATATTTGGTTCCAACTTAATTACATTATGACACCTAGTGTTTACAAACGTGCAGGAAAGTCATCACTGTAACAGTTGGCCCTTAACCAAGACCATCAATGTCTTTCTCTCAACTCGTGTGTAATTTAGAGAGGGGAAGTTTATGTATGAATTTCTGCAGCGACTGTGAATACCAAATTAACATGATCTCTGAAGAGGTCCTTCAATAAGGACATCTGACACGAACATAGATTGTATGTATCTTAGACTATTCTATGAACTAATTCGTCTATTCCATTGTTCACTGTGTTTAAATACATTAGGTTGATAGATTATTAGTGTGGCAACTCCGAAGGAAAAAAGGCCCGAAAGAGGTATGTCTTGAGGATTCTAAACAAATAGGGGATGACGTATAAATGCAACAGACTAATGATTGTTTGTATTACAGATGCGGCAATATCTACGCTTTCAGAATATTATCTGCCTTTGATTTACGTGAAGAACCTGCAAATCTGTAATGCTAGATGAATGCTGACCAACATGTTTTCAACGTTCTTTCAAAGCGTCTTAGGTCTTTATTAAATGGATTTACGGTCTTGAAAAACACGTATAATCCGAATGTATACACATTTCTAAAGAAATCATCAGGGTTGACTGGTGCTTTGAAAATAGAACAGAATTGATAGTAGCTGATGCAAGTGTCTTGATGTTAGGGGCACATCATCTTCCCGAGGCAAGGGAGTTAACTGACTGTAAAAGTTCAGTTTTAACCCTTGCCGAACTTGGCTTGGATTATAGAGTTACATATTGGTTGGACTACCGAGTCTATGCACAGTTCAATCAAACTCGCGAAACGAAATCGACATCCGCTTCAAAAACAACATGGCGACTGCCGCGCAGATTTCGATCGACTGCAGGATTTGAAAAGCATGTATACCGTCAACTGGGCGTGGACGGATATTTTCCAAATCTTTTCATGTTTTTTATCACGGTGATCAAGTAATCTGATGTTCTTCGCAAAGAAAGACAAGTTTTATTACAGTAAAGATATTGATTATCGATCAGATCGTCTTGACTGAGCGCCGTCATTTTGTTTGAAGCAAATGCAATGTCCAATGGTGGCGCTACGATCGAGCCACGAAATTCGAGCTTAGTTCGGCGAAGGTGGTCTTTTACAGTTAGTTAAATCCCTTACCCCGGGAAGATAGGAGCACATCCTCATGAAATGACAGCATAAATAAGAGTGTCGTGTGGCTGTACATGTACCTCTTTCCTAAATTATAAACATTTAAGTGCGAAACTATTTCTTAAGTCATCAACATTTGAATATATACATGCATTAACCCGTACAATACGTTATTTAAAGTCACACGACATTGCATGTCTCCAATTTCATCATTTGAGTTTGCTTGGTTAGAAAGGAAACTCTAGTCACAAGCTCCCTGTGGAGCTCTAATTAAAGTTTTTTCCCAGAGTGATAAAGGTATACGATCTAATAAACCACAAGTAAAGGCCGATGGTCTCATAATAGAATCTTCTGTGCGTATGAACCTCACCCCTGTACCTTATCGCATATACAAGGTATAGAGCTACTATAAAACATCTAATAACACAGGAACGACGGCTAATATGGAAGCCCAGTTCCATTAGTATTCCCTTCACATACGCTGACAACAGTGAAGCCTGCTTAGCCTTAATTTGTGTTATGTAAGTCGTATTTAAATAGTAGCTTCCTCTTATTGTAATGCTATACCACCGACCTATTATAAACACATTACTGGATAGGAACGTAACCTTAAGAAGAGTTCAGGAGATACTCAGATTTGAAGTAACAAATCTCTCTTTTTAGTGTACGACACGTCATCAATTGAAAATGTTTGCAAAAGAGAAGTCTGGCGAAAGTAACCTGATTTCGACGGATTGACATGCATGGCAAGTCGATGTTCCTAAAATGGTTCAATTTTTGCCAAGCTAATTTTATCGTTTTAGTGCATGGCTCCACTTTAACAAATTGGGAATTCCTGTCTGGAATAGATACACGAATGCACTTTAAGCTCGTAAGGCTGTTTTCTTCATGAAAGGTCGCTAACATTCAAGCATCTCATTGAATAAGGGAATCACATACATAGTTTAACGTCGCTGTACAGACGGCAAACAGGATTAAAATAGTTTTTCTTGAGGAAAACCTTCTGCATAATATTTTACAGATATTTAAGCAATACCCAAACAGAGTAGAGAATGGGAATGTATCTGTCACTGGTGGTGGAGTTGCATCACGTTCATCCATGTAGACGTAAGTGTTCAGAATGCAAACCGAAGGAAACCCAGTTATTGCAGATACTTACGCAATTAATTTGCAATATTCCACCTATATGACGTCGGTTTGTACATTATCGAGTCTGGTTCAGACATTCCAGCAATTGATAGCATGAGAATCGATCTTCGCTATTGGGATACGATGACATGCATCAATCAAGTCAGCGAGGATGACCACCCGATCCCGTTAGTTGCCTCTTACGACAAGCATAAGTTGCTGAAAACCAATTCAACCGGGATCTTCGCGGGTGTTCTCTTCTTATTGTAAACAAACTGTTTCAATATAAATCGGTTAGAGGCAAGTTTGTGATTTGTGGGAATAATATGTGTACTAAATTTATTAGATATTACACATATATATTTACTCAAAGTTATCTTCTTGTGAAATATTTATATTCGCTTGGCTCTTCGAGAGTTTGGCACTTAATTTGTTACAATGGTTGATCAAAATGAAATCACCTTAAACAACTCAAGTATATATTGTGATAAAATTGATGAACTAAAATTTATTTATTAAACTCTAATTAAGAATTTATTTAAGAATGATTTAATTAAGATGTAGCGCTGAATCTATACGTGTGACTTCATGTTTACACTGAAAGCCATACTACAACCAGGTGTATCGTGGAATAATATAGTTCCCCAAAAGAAAGGTGATGTGAGCGTATTTAATAATATAATCACTGGGTGAGAATGATCTGTTAAGAACTATCTCAGTAAGTCAATCACAAATGACAGCGCGTCGTGATACTTTTACATGAAGCACAAGACGTCAAAATGGCTGACACCGCAAACGTGACCGGAGAGTTCCGAAGATGTCAATGAACCTGTGGCTGTTACATGTGTTAGTCATCATTGATGAGTTGGCCGATCATTGAAAGGTGATTATAAAGATGTGTCAAATAGATACCAAGGTTAATTCATAGATTGCTGTAGACTGTAACTGTCAGTCTAGACACGGATCAAGTCGAAACTTCGATAGTGGATGACCATTTCTACGTTTTGTTCACTCGGACGGGTCGTACCTCGGACATTCCTGAACGATTATGCAGTCAAACTCTCTGACGTTTCTCAGTGTATGCTAAAGATTAAAGTGTCTAAATGATCAGAAACAACGCGTTTGTGTGTATTCGTGCAAGGGAATCCCCAGGGGTTTCCCCAGGAATGTGGAAGCAATCCGTCAGTGTTAATGTCATTTCAAGAATACGGTCTCGTGAAAAACGGAAGAACGTTAAATTGTGTCGTTCATACACTTATGAACGTCAGTTTCGCGATCATGTGATCGGCCTCTCTTCCAGTGGAAAAAACGTATATCCTGTAAACTTCAAATTTAAATAATATTAAATGGATGTATTTCAGAAGTTCCAGCCCAGTGGTCTGCAGTGCAATGAGGAAATATGAACACATGGTCAGTGTATTTAATATAAACATTTATGTCGTTTATGATGTTTCAAAATAGCGGACACATTGTGTTTTTATACTGCAGTAGAGGTGTTAACATTCTTAGAAGTTTAGCAATTTATTAGTGACAATTCACATTTGTATATTTTACTCAACTCATTTATAGAGGTTTAACACCAGATTATATTTTCAGAAAGAATACACGATATTCGTCTTCAATTAGACCATCTGACCAGAAGCAAAGATATACGTAATATGATAGCTAATTTCTCGTACATCTTCTTTGTTTAGAGCAACTTACCCAACAAAATAAAATCATTGGAAGTATGCTTCAATGAACTTGAAATATGTATAGTTTCAACCCCGCATTTAGGCAGCATGTAATGAGATTGAGGTCACCTTGCACAAGATATCAAACAGGCAGTGGAAATCTGTAAATTCAGTTTGTAAAACATCTATTATATCAATAATCCCAACTCAAGTTTACCAAAATATTATAATCAGGCGTACTTCAAAACATGTACAGTTCACCTGCTAGTGATGCAAATGAAGGTAACAAAACACTTTATTAATAATAGAAATGCCATTGTACGATTCCGAAAACGTCATAAGCAACATAACAACATTCAGTCTAATTGGCGATATACTAACAGTTTACAGGGAATCGCCACTCCCTGGTAACCTATGTCAATATGGTACAAAGAGTGAGTGCTTATGTGTGTAAGTTAGGTTTAACGCCGCTGTGAACAGTGTTCCAGTTATAGATTACGGCGTGTCAGCTTATGTGGTTGGAAAGCCCGAAGCGATGCAGGTCTTAGAAATTTACCACTTTGGTGAAACCCACGGGTATGGTGCTGACAAACCTAGAAAAATAATCGGGGCGAACCTGGCTTTGAACCAACGAGCATTGGTGCTGAAGAGACGCAACTCTGCACAGTGAATTGCGGCGCCTTAGACGACTGGGACACACGTGCCCCCACATGGTACAAATACATCGGAACGGCTTTCTGATGGGATTAAAGTAAGTTTCTGGTATACAATTATAGATGAATGTATACGACTAGTCAATACATACTGTGTCATGTGCACGTGGCAGTATTTTTTTTGTACATAGTTTCATGAACAAGAGACCACATGTTACATGTCGAATTAGGAATTGCATTAGATATCATATTGGTCACTGATGCGTCAAATTTGGAAATGGAAATGTCCTGGAAAGGGTTATTCACATGTCTTTTTCAAAGATTTACCGAGGTCTTGAATGTTGTAGCACTGATCAGACATCTTTTGAGCAAGAGTCGTATGACGCTCTTTGAAATCTTCGTAGTAAGCGCATGCTCGAATGTACCTCGAATGTTGCGAAATGACACCAAAGACTGAAGTGCTGGAATAGTGTATACCCTGCCAAAAGGATACAGATTAATAAGGAATACAGAAGTTAACGGTTATGCCATCACCACATCAAAGGTAAGCATCAGAGTAAACAAAATGTCATAACCGTATGTGCAGAATCGTTAATGATTTGCAAAGTATAACGCACAACAATTAAACCTCATTAAAAGTATTGCTTTCGGGAATAGCATTGTACACGGTACAACGTGATCATAAATTCGACAATTTCAGAGTTTCCAAACACTTTCAGCACTTTACTATCCAGGAGGTTATGAGGCGAGGTCTGCATTTGCAATTGAAAATCTGAATCGTAATTCCAAAAATATCGTTAATATATGTCTTTGATAAAACAATTATTTACGCTTGTCCACAGTGATACAATGGCAGCATAAATGGCTTCAAGAAGAGTGCAGATTGATTTTTTTATCACAATGGAAAATTATCACCAAACTCAATTTTCGACCACAACAGTGACCTCATTCGCACCATCATAACCTACCGTCTCCATCGGTGATGTTCATATGTGAGATTTATGCTCTCGTGCAGTTAATAGATGAGTGTTCATCAAAGACAAATCAAGCGACAGTGAGAAGGTAATCTCCTGATCCTGAGTTAACAGAAATAGTCAACTTGTCAACAAACCCGGAGTTCTGTTCGCCTCGATCTTATTAACTATAATCGAGACTGGAATAACATATTTGTAGAGGCGCTATGATTGGCAGGTGCTCGTTGCCCTTAGGATGAAGGTACCGATTCACAGATTCACTCTTTGAGTACAGTTCATTGAAGGACACCCCAGGCTCAAGACGGAAATTCATGCTATCATCGTCCATGGGCGTCTAAAGGTTCTGTTGCTGTGTAAATATGGTTTTCTTTTCCTTCTACTTCAGTGACAATCGTAGTAACTTGCTGTGTGTTATTCTGGTAAAAACCTGATACCAGTATTTCATTTGTAAACGGGCGTGTTTTAGAGAATATAAACAAACCAGATAACACCATATTCTATTTTTGAGACGTTTTGTTGGCAAAACTTCATTGAACTGCTTTGATGTTTTGACTCACCGGTTTGAGGATCTTGTACAGTATAATGTATCGCAAATGGGTAATCGAATCGGAAACATGTTTAGTTAAAAGTTGTTGAAAATTCAGCTGACTATAATACATGAACTACTTTACTGAAGGAGATTTGTCTACGGTCCATCAGCGGTCGAAAACTTGAGGCTCAAAACACATGGAACAGAAGTATGTTATGTCTGTTACTGGAAAACGTCATCTAATTACAAGTCTTTCTTATCAAGATCGAACGGAGTCAAGATGTGAAATGCTTGATGTATGTTCATTCAAGAGATTACTTAATGACATGACTGTTTTGTTTGGAAAAAACAGCAAGTGAAGTCGCGTGTGTTCAAGAATATTTTGTGTTAAAGTAATGCCTGAATGATGGTTGCTTGCATATTCTTCACAATATACAAAACCATTGGAATCACGCCCATACGCCCCAAGACCAAAGTATTTCCGGAACCTCACATGTAACGAATTTCAGAGCATGTTCGTTTTACTCGAAGTCTTAATTATATAAACACCAGAGACGCTTGCAAGGACAAGTGCTCAATCGAGGGTATAACATTTCATAATTTATCAAAGGGTTCGCATTCTTTGAAGGTAAACACCAACACCTATACGGATCTGATCAAACAATTACCAGTTGTTGTCTTTAATGTTCTGTCAATGAGAAGTTTTGAAAAAACTACTGCTTCACATTTTTTAAGCACTTCTCTTTAAACCTGATTCAACATTCAAGGACATGTGCAGTATGTTCAAATAATTTTGCACCTAACGTATCTCCCAGACATAAAAATGCAATAACTCTACGAACGCTTTCTGGATTGTACCCCTAGGCATTTCTGGTGTTGTGGCTCTTTATAATGACTATCTGTCAGTTTTGTTCTGATTTGAGTATAGAAACTTTATTTTTTCAAAGATAACCCAAGGACATTTCAGTTAAGTGGGTCGTACGTCCCACTCATTGGCAATGGCATCGTGCAATTGGTTTCCTAACGTTACAGTTGCAAGGCTGAGTTGGAGGACATGCTCACTGACTAAGCCATTACGTGTAGTGCCATTGATGTTTTCATCAAGGTAACTGGTGTGTTGGTATATTTTTCGTTTCTTGTTTAATATCTTCTTTTCAGGTCTGACGTATTTATGAAGATGAAAGATACCAATATTCGTCTTCAGAATATTTGGTGTGTACTGGTATAACTTCTTATTGTGAAAGATATCCGACAATTATATGTTACCATACAGCAGAAATGTGTTTTTACACACATTGTGCCCCACATTGTAGGGAATCGAACAAGGGCCTTTGGCGCGATGAGTCAACGCTTTAGAGATACTTTTGTAAGTACAAAGTCAAACTATATAAATTATCTCCATGACCGGGAATCAATGGCACAAAGTGTCATTAATGCCATGTACATGCCTTGCACCATCTCCTTGCTGACCCAAACATATCGCAGCAAAAAACAATGAAACCTCACAAGAAATTAAATTGAAAATTTGGTTTTCTGAATGTTTCCATTTAGCTCACATTTTCTACTTATTAGTTTACTGATGGTGTGAATAATTTGGAAAACTTGAAAGTTACCCAGTTTCCTTTAGGCTCCAATGGGTTTTCGTAATTTTCGTTGGCGAATTATGACTTGTTTTGTCCCATTTATTTTCAGGAGAAAACAAAAGGCCCGCTTATGTGTGGTTTAGATCAGATTTACAATAGGTAAACTTAGCAATGGTAAGCTGTTGATTTCAATATTATAGGACATGGACATATTTAAGGGTTTGCTGATTGTTTAAATCTGGTTTCCGTTATGTGTCCACAAAATAATGACACCCTTTCTGATTAACATTAACATTAAGAATTATATTTACCATTTTTGTGCTGTTTCAACATACACACATACACACATGCCACACACATATACACCACACATACATACACGTACGCACATACATACACCCATACGTACAAACACACATATACACACACGCGCGCGCGCGCACACACACACACACACACACACACACACACACACACAAACGTAAGTGAGTGAGTGAGTGAGTTTGGTTTTACGCCGCTTTTAGCAATATTCCAGCAATATCACGGCGGGGGACACCAGAAATGGGCTTCACATATTGTACCCATGTCGGAATTCGAACCCGGGTCTTCGGCGTGACGAGCGAACGCTTTAACCACTAGGCTACCCGACCGCCCCATAAACGTAAGTAGTTATATTGGTGCAATAATATTGAACGCAACTCAATCTCCACACCAGCACCAGAAGGAATGGTACGACATATGATAATGCCTGCCTCATATACCCAAAACCGATAGTACATGTTTCCTGATCCTAAACATTATATACTAACTTATGCACTTTTGTGGCACAGTTTCTCCAAGTGAAAGTATAAACCTGCAACCCATAGCCAGCCTTTTCATTTGCTGCATAATGTTTTGCAGACGTATTTTATAAATACGCTCATAGACAAGTTTTCGTTACTATGATCTGTGGCGGAGTTGAATCACGTAATTAACATAAATGTTTCGAAGGAAAACAGAAAAAAGTTTCTTTTTCTACTTGAGGAAACACAATTAGTGACGATAAATTGATGATTTGCGTGAAAAAAACAGTAACAAAACATTATTAGAGATGGCACACATATAAATGTACATACTCAAAGGTATCGATCGCCTGTCTTAAACGTTTTTATTGCTTAATCATGTAAGCAGCAAAATCCCTGCACTTGTACACGGCAGATATGTCAAAATGCCTATCACACATGATTTTCACTTGATTGTCTAGTTTCTTTACAGGCTGACGTCGCATGGCAGGTGTACTATTGTACGGCGTCAGGTAACAAGCACTTATTTTTTGTGCAGTTTGTTTGAATGGCATGTTACCGACATACTCTGATGTTGACTTCGACGTTATATCTTTAAGTTGTTTACCAGTGTTTCGCAAATGAACTAAAACAGATGCACTGAGTAATCAAAATGACATCTTCTTATAAATCTAAAGTATGCAGAAATTTCGACCCGATGTAATAATTGGGGGAATCTCGATGTAAAATATTAGAAGGGCAGAAGAAAAGGTTCTTTTTATTTTTGTGTAATATACATTCTGTAAATGACGTTCATGTCATATGATACATTCAAATTAAGATTATATTCTCTTATGGAATAAGATTTTAAAAAGGTAAAAGTCAAAGGAGATTGATAAGCATTATTAAAGTAAATAATTTTGTCATCATTGCTTCAAATGGAAGCACCAGGGTCGAAAAACTCATAATTGTAAATGCCGAATCTGTGATCGTTTGCAAAATATTACACCAAAACAATAATACCTTATTGCTTTCGGGAATAACATTGCTTGACGGCACGGTATATATAACATTAAGTTTCGATCAAAGTTTCGAATTGTTCAGTTGAAAAGAATTAATACATAAAATTGATACTGTCTCTCGTTGATATTAAAATTTATTTTATTATTTACGTCAGTTCTTAGTTATCAAATAAACGCGATTTTTTCATCATATAAAACACAAATTAAAAATACCAAACTGGAAATTTTACATCTATGTTATATAACTCTACTGCATTATATTTTCCAGAAAACAGTCCAATAATGAGAGAAGAGGGAAACATCTTGTCACTTATATGGCAGGTCGGCGCTCTCCGTGTACAGGACAAGAATGGCTTGGTGAACAGTTCACCATGTCGTGTGTTAATGATTGTATAAGTACAGTATTGATTTCATATAACAAAGTGAAATGATCCTCAAGCATACCCCGCCAGTTAACACAACCGTATCACCAAGATGCAATTTGAAATCACACGGTAACGCCGACATAATAAGCACCACCATCCTGTGGATAGTTTATGCTCTTCGTTGATCAATGAGTGTAAATTAAGCGACAATATGGTAAAGCAAGCGACATTCAGAAAGTAATATCACGATTCTCTACTGGCAAATGTGTTACCAAGATTTGAGATATGATAATTTCATAATTTTTAAAGTTTTTGTGTCTTTTTTATGCCTGATGTAATTCCCTGTTTTGACTTGAATCATATGACCACGTGTTTTCTCTGGTGAACAGTTGACTTGCCTTTGCATGTATTTGTGATGTGGCAGGATACACTTTTCCAGAACACCCGACACCATCAATATTTATGCTTATGATATAGTCGAAATGGTGCAATGGACGCTGCATACAGCAGACATTTCTTATGACTATGGGAAGGGATTTTCGACCACGATTTTTGTACGTGTGATACACAGAAAATAAACGTATGTCTGTACAGCTCTTTAAACATGATTTTACCCAAATCTTTAACAAGGCGCCGTTGTGTACTGCAGACTATTGCGCAACTACTTGACACTGTTTCTTCTCTAAACACATTCATTAAATGTGAGATCTGAGATGACCGATGTATGCAATAAAAACGACAAAGCCCTTTCCATGCTCATAAGAAATATCTGCTAAAAGCAGAGTCTACTGTACTATTCCGACGACATCCTGAGCATATGTTTATGAATCACTGTCAAGTAGTCATGGCACCAGGTGTTCGAGAAAAGATGAGTATCCTGCCACCGGTCGCACTAGTCACCAACATATGCAAAAGCGAGTCAAGTGTTCCCCCGAAGAAACACGGTCCAGACACCGTCAAATAGCTGGAATATTGCTGGGTTCGGCGTAAAACAATTAACAAGCAAACAACAAAGGAACCAAATTAGATTCATTGAAACGACAGCTCCTCATTTATGATATAATAATGGCAATTTAGATGTTACTTTCTTTCACAATGATTCATTCAACTGAAGCCATATTGTGGATGTCATGTCTGGTAGAGCTGCACTCACATATTTCTGTTTCACAATTTGTGACACTGATTCCCTCGTCAGCCATCTCTGGAACCATTACTTTTCCCATAATGGCGCACAGACACTTTCAGTGTGCAGACAATAATACTTTCCTAAAAGGTTTGTCGAATATCCAGACAATTTTCACTGAAAATGAAAACTTATCAATGAGAAATCGACATTCGACAGTCTGAATAAAAAAAAGGTCCTTCAATTAAAGCAATGTTTACTTGCCGTGTCATGTGACCTTAGTTGCAGTCTGGTTTTGATCATCCGTTATTTCAGTTTGGTTTTCAAGGCTTTTTAAACAACATTGCAGATGAATCACGGTATGTGAGTTTTATCTGGGTTGAAAGCCTAGAGTCATGCAGGTCTTAGACGTTTATAACACGACACATTAAATTGCAGTGCCATTGAAGTCCCGATCATCCATGCCAGCAAGTTCAATATGCTATCGCCGTAGTTGCTCTGCTAGGAATTGTTTTCTGACCCACTGAGCATATAGGTCAGACATTTATCACTCAAGGTCCATCATTGTTTGCCTGTTCACCGAATTCACTGGTTTACGGCATTGTGTTTGGACAAGAAACCACTTTGTTAAAATCATGGAATGGGGGTCATTTCCTCAATTACACACCTCGTCAACCACGACTCAGAGGCTTCTATTAACTCTTTCAATTACACTCAATATGTGACACGAAAGTGACTGAATGCAAACATTATTGATGCACTAATTATATACTCTGGGGTGTTTGTAAAGGTTATATTGATAGTCTTAACACTTCACATACATGTACATGCATGTCCTGATTATATTCTAAAAATGTAAGTTAATGCTGGGAATGTGGGCTTTGTCTATATGTCACTATGATTCCTGGCGACTTAAGAACCTGCCATGCAAAGCCACAAGCTATGTAGTACACACAACCTCTATGAGCAGTCTTCTATGCTTATTGTTATGGACCCGTGAAGATCCCGGTAGAGAATAGGTCTTCAGCAACCCATTCTTGCCGTAAAAGGCGACTATGTTTCTCGTCAGATCGGGTGGTCAGGCTCGCTGACTTGTTTGATGATTGTCAACGTTTCCCAATTGCGTGGATCGATTGGCATGATGTCAATCAGTGGATTGTCTGGTCCAGACTCGATTATTTACAGACCGCCTTCATATAGTGAGTGAGTGAGTTGGGTTTAACGCCGATTTTAACATTATTCCAGTTATATCACGGCGTGTCAGCTTAATGTGGAGGAAAGCCCGATGCGATGCACGTTTCAGATGTTTACCACTTCGGTGAAACCCACGAGCACGGGTATGATGCTGACAAACCTAGAAACATAATTGGGGCGAACCGTGATTCCAACCCACAATCATAGGTTTCTGGTCCAGACTCGATTATTTACAGACCGCCGTCATATATAGTTATATAGCTGGAATATTGCTATGTGCGGCATTACACAACAAACAAACAAAATATGTTGTGTTACATTAAATGTGGGAATGAAGCTTTAACTTGATGGCAAGCGAAAATACCCGATTCCACCACACAGGAATCACTACACTGAAGATGGGCAGAAAGATACCAGGTGTTTTATATTCTAAATACATTATAACATGGGTGACATAACGCGTGTGCGTCTTGTCAACAGCCTGTGTCTAATGTAATAACGTAACGTTTCTCAAGTACATGTACGTCCCATTATAAAATTAATACATCTAGTATACGATTTACAAATAAATATATATTTAAAACACCCAGTCCTTTCTCGAAGGACTGCTTCCAGATAGATTTATGTAAAAAGCGTTCTTATCATATCAGTGATACACATGCTCGATTCTTGAAAAAGAATAAATGACATGAGAATTGTTCACATCCTTCGCAGTTTTGCAAATGATACATTAATAAAACAGTTAGCTGTAAGATTGTGACATATACCGGTCACTCTTGTTAACGAGGATTGGTGTGCTTGAATGAAAACCTCATTATCAGATCACTGATAGGTGAACTTGGCGGAATCAAATCATGCAAACCACGAGATTAGAACATAAGTATGATATGTAAGTTGAAAACTCAACCAGACAAGGTGCAAGGCCTCATTTAAGATGCTGCCTTTCACGACCCCTCGGCTCCACGATTCGGTCATTGTGAGTTCTATTTAAAGGAATCGTATGGGTTTCAATGGTAAGTATGAAGACAGGTGAAGATGTTAGATTTGGTCACTTTTGCTATAAAGGATGAATGTGTTCAGAATAGAAAACAGAACATCTAGCTGATCACTGATGGATGAACTTGGCCAGGATTCTATGAGATGGGTTCCACTCTCCAAATGACTAAGGTTTGTAGTTTGTCAGTAGCATCCTTTTGGTGGTTTTACATGCAGGTCATTGCAAACACCTGGTGTCATTACTGATTTTCAGTGATCCATTCATGCAATGTTCATCGTTATTTTGCCCTTTATGCCCAATGGAATCTGTTTCTTCGGAACATCGAGACTGGTTACTCTCTAGCATTGACGTTTTATATTTTCCAAAGTGCGTAAAAAACCGTTTGCGTCACATCTGCCTCTCACGTTAGGCTGACAGGGCGTTATTTCTGAAAAGCTATACAAAGCTGCGTTTAGCAACGATCACTTTCACCCACTCTACCTGACAAATTTAGAGTTGCACTTTTTTACCACGTG
This sequence comes from Haliotis rufescens, assembly GCF_023055435.1. NCBI lineage: Eukaryota > Metazoa > Mollusca > Gastropoda > Lepetellida > Haliotidae > Haliotis > Haliotis rufescens. Next base: position 470,212 of record NW_025964268.1, read on the forward strand.
ATTGCATAATATCATGCAATCTGAACTACATCGCGGATCGTTCGATGATTAACATCACTATAACAATGATAGTATTATTCACATAACGGTCAGTGATCGTTTATCAGCTTAATACCTGTAGTGATGTACACATACACGTTTTTGTAAAGATATCTACAATTACACAGATCATATAATGACCCTTATAGAATTTCACAAAAGAAATGTCATAATATATCACGGTTGCTAGGGGGATATAAAGTTTTAACGCCTGTTATTCGGAATGCCAAACTGAGACGTCTTCTTAATCCTACAGTTTCCAACATGCTAATCAACTGTCATTTGGTTTCATACTGAGCCCTAATCATAAGATTCTATCTACTTCATGAAATTGCGTTCTGCAGCCTTCTATTGAGGAAGTAAGTGCGGATAAGATGTATGGATGAACAACTTGTTGATTACAATTAAGACATTATCCGTCGTCTTCATGGAGACATGGCAATCTCAACAGTCAACCGATCCTAATGGTAATAAAGAAGTTGTTCATCCACATAGCTTATGTTTACGAAGTACTCCCAACTATTAAATGCCTCTGATATACGTTCTGTGGAGGAGGATCACTTCGTAAAGGTCGCTCGTAAGAAACAAGAGATGAACTTCCATTAGGCAATTTATTTATTGCAGTTGCACTACAACGCTTAAAAACCAAGACTGCAAATACTTGCAGAATGATCAGCATTTTTGCCATTTAGGCGTTATTGTCTGATATTTCATGACTTGTGTAATTTGATGGGAACGAGTGGTTCACCCATACGGCATTAAAGGGCATCGATAATCTAGTTTAATCAATATTTGTGTCATAACTATTACCAATGATTGGAGCAAAGGGTAGTTCATAAATTTCTTCTTCATTGAAACATCCTTCCCGACCTTATTGGAATTCCAGGAGGGGCCAAGTCTCTGAGTTCAGTGCAAGAGATGCCATTGTTTGGTCACATCATACGTGTATGGGCACAAACAGACTATAAAGTCATTGATACCGTGTACATATCATACACCAACTTCAGGAGGCCAGAATCATATACCCTGTTATGTTCCTAGATCCTTATAATTATATAATAACTTATGTACTTCATGGGCACATTTTCGTCATACCAGGCAGTGTCAGAATATTTTCTGTTCCATTTGGTTGCCATATACATCAAAAATAAAAAAGTACAACCTAGTAACATATAACATTTTTCATCTGTGAAGAACCGCGTATCTCCGTCAGTATTATCACGAAAACAACTCGTACAGTATTGCCTTCAGTAAGCAGAAGAAGCATTTTATGAAAGACTAAATTACCTTGTGATAATGTATTGGCATTATGTTCGGCCTTTGTTTCTGGCTCTCCTCTCTGACACTAATTTGTGTGCGCACTGATTCACCTCAGCCCACTCAAACGCGGACTGATCACATTCCTCATATCCTTGATGTAATACTGTTTTTAACCCCTAATATTGGAGAAATGCGTCTTCAAGTGTTGGATTAGATTTCCCAATATAATCAAGTTGTTTTATTGCACTCGAGTGGTGTATTGATAACTTGTTTATAGATAACGACGTTTGCTGGTCATATAATGTCCTGAAAAACCCGAGAAAACATCCTTCTCAGGATACATGTTTTCTGTCTCGATGGACGTCATTGAATGTACTTGCCTTTAAGAAGAGCCAACAACATGTATAAATATCCCATTTAGAATTATGTCAATGTGTGAATACTTCCTAACGCACTGTTACGTTTTGATCTCTTTGCTAAATGGTTTGAATCGATGTCCAAAAGTCTTACACTTAACTATACATGTACTGGTTGACAAATATCATTAACTTGATAACCATGGATGTCTTGTTTGAATGTGCTGGCTCTTGACAAAACACTGAAACCTTATCACCAAGCTTAAGGCCTTCGTGTAAACTACTCGTTTTAGATAGGGTTACGGTGATAGTTCATGCAATTCATATACACGTGCTTAATATGTATTGTCACCATCATACAATGGACTCTTCTTCAACAGATATTCCGTTGGATTCTTATATTTATATTTGTACCCATGTTGAGTACACCATAGAATAATAGAAACAGTCAAAATATATTAATCCGATATCTTATTTCAATGCAAATATAAAAGTCACTTTTTCGCCTTTCTATAATAACATGCCTAAATGTATGTAATTTTTTACTACCTTTTACATTTGTTTCTTCGCAGAGATATATCATTTATTGTCACATAATACATTTTCTATGGTTCTAATACATCGGTTACCTGTGACAGAGATCCTGATTTAATGGAATGGTTGGTTGGTTGGTTGTTTAACGCCGCACTCAGCAATATTCCAGCTATATGACGGCGGTCTGTCAATAATCGAGTCTGGAACTAGACAATCCAGTGACTGACATCATGAGCCTGACCACCCGATCCCGTTAGTCGCCTTTTACGACAAGCATGGGTTGAATGGAACGGGACCACCCCACCCCCTCTGCACCCCCTTTGTCCGCTTTGGAATAATGGCACTTGATGTTGAAACTTGGTCAAGAAAGTGCGAGTAATTTATAGCGATTGTGCATGAGTCTGCAAACTACTATGAAAGACAGACTTCTCTCATTGTAATTTTAATCCGCCAACCTAATGAAAACATGTAATTGGAGAGTAACGCATCATCCTTAAGTCGAGGTTCTGGGCTATTAAGAAGTGAAATAAGATCTCCTTTCGTGAACATCACATTAATCTATTGAACATGTTTGAAGTATGGCGACAGAAACCTGATTTTGGCTGATTAGCATGCTTAGAAAGTCGATGGTCCCTAAACTGATTTATTGTTTAAAAGCTAATTTTATCGTTGTAAGTGCATTTCTACACTTTACCAAATTGGGAGTAGATACATGAATGCTACTGATCATTATTAATTATGTTGTATTCTCATTGAAGGGTTGATGTAAGGCCAACAGCAAAAGAGAATTTTTCGGATACTCAGATGCATAATAGTGATAAAACATTTGAAAAACAGTCCTTCAATATTTAGAGGATGGGGGCAATTCTGTAATGTGCTACTAAATACACCGAACATTACCAGAAAAAAACAAAAAACGTCAGCGATAGAGAATAACAAGTCTCAATTATCCGCCGAAACAGATTCCAAAGGGAGTATCAGGCAAAATATCCGTGAAAATTTTATGAATGGATCACTGATAATCAGTGATAACACAACGGGTAACAGTTTCCTGCCCTACGGAAAGGACACGCCACTCACATACTTTGCAGAAAGGTTGTTTGCTTCACGCCACACAGCAGTACTGCAGCCATGCGACGACGGCATGTAAACTAACTAGAAAATCAAGCGACGCCACAGCGTTAACACTGATTCTGCCGAAACAAAATGTCATGTCAACTTTCAACCATGTATGCTGTGCACAGGTGCTGATTCTGCCGAAACCAAAAAACGACATGTCAACTTTCAACCATGTCTGCTGTGCACAGGTGCAGAGAACCCGCAGCAAAGAAATACATTCAAGAAATGTGTTCGTTTTGCAACACAGTGTGAGGCAGTTTTGATGTCTCAGTCCAAACATTTTTTGGTAGTTGACTCAGCATAAATGATACATTCTACTGTGCTTATGATGAAACTCGGAGACTTCAGTCCACCAGCAAAACCATCCACTCAGGTCAAGTAAATATGAAATGTCAACGTCAGAGAATAACCATCCTCGATTATCCATTCGTCACCACTCACCCCCTTCCGTAACCTGCAAGAAGACTCGTCCCTATCGATGAATGTAATGTGCGAAAATACGACAAACCAATCAGAATGCGCGTATGATATCAAGTTCTTCGTTAAAGAATCTTCAGAAATATCTTTTGATTTTACATATGTCTTGCATCTAAAAATATATCCAAGACACGGTTAGATGTTATCAATCGTACTATATAATTCCGCACGTCCCCTTGTGCTGTAAATTGCATCTGAAATATATGTGAACCATTACGCAACGACTTAGTTGACAATTGTTTTAGGTATGTCCGTTTGTGCTCAGACGGAACCCGGTCGCAAAAATGGCCGTGTGAGAGGCACGAGTCGCTATTCGGCTTGTCTCGGAATAACACGAGTTGGTCACGAATGTCGATTATCCACCGAAACATACTCCATAGGGCGTCAAAGCCAACATTGCCATGGAAATTATATGAATGGATCACTGAATATCAATGATGGCACATAGTGTTCGCAAATATACTATGAATATCCTGTCCAATCGTTAGAAACCCTATACTCACACAATTTGCATAAAAACGTAAGACTAGTGTTCTTTGCCTAATGCCACACAACAGTACACCTACCATGCGACGACGGCCAGCAGCGAAACCAGATGACCAAGTGATGGACCTGAACATCTATTCACATGATAGGCAGTAGTATATTTACCGATTTTGTTGAAACTAAAAAGGATATGCTAAACTTGAATTATGTCTGCTGTGTTCAAGTTCACACAATCTGCTGCATGTAAAACACACACATTATTACGTGAAGGTATCTTAAGTGAAATATTTTGTTTAAGAGTGTTTTTCAACTGAACTGAATTTCTTACAAATACGTAATCGAAATGAAAGCATTTGCTGAATTTTAACCACGATAGTGGCGCGCAGTGCAATAAAGAAATCTTGTCAAGTGGTAAGTGTAGGCCGACAGTCATACATTTCTGTGAGTAAATGTTTTCACATATCGGACACATTGTGTCGGTATTTACAGTAGAGGGGAAAACATCATTGTTCTTTGCAGTTTTGATTAATATTTTTAAATTTTACTCATAACATTTATATGTGTACGTCTAACAGTGGTATATTTTCACAAACACATTCTTGCATAAATTTAATCTTCATTTAGACAATCCAACTAGAAACTGACAAATAATAATGGTTGGCTTCCTTGTTTGAGCCACATTCCTTGTTTGAGCAAAGTTGTTCGAAGTTTGAAGGGTGATCTTTGTCAATGAATCGGAAATATTTAAACAAGAGAACATATGGTACTTCTGTCAAATTTGGAATTGCATCAGACACTATTTTGGTCAATGATGCCTCTGATTTGGACATGTCCTTCGCACGTCTTTTTCAAAGTTTTACTGTGGCCTTGAATATTGTAACACTGATCAAACATCTTTTAAGCAAGAGTCGTGTGGCGTTCTTTGACATCTTCGTGGAAAGAGCATGGTCAATTGCACCTCAAAAGTTGCACAATGTAGACACCAAAGGCTGGGCTGCTGGAATACTGCATAGGCATGCCAAACGTATACAGATTAATAAGCAACACTAAAGATGACTGCTATGCCATCCCCACATCAAAGGAAAGCTCCACGGTCAAACGTGTCATAATCGTAAATCCAGAATCTGTAATGATTTGCAAAGTATCACGCACAACAATACCTCGTTACACAATTGTTTTCGGGCATTTCTCTTACATGAAATGACAGAATTATCTGAATTCTACAATTTAAAATGTTCCAAACCCTTTAAGTACATTACTATCCGCCAGTTCTGCAATTTAAAAAGTAATCGATTCAATCGTAATTCCAAATAATCATTACTATACTGAACCGCAAAAGAAACGTCACACCAGGTAACATTGCATGAAAAGTTGTCATTTAAATATCTGGGTAATGTTTGTCAAAGTTTCTAAAATTTAACATTACATTGTCCGGAAAAATGAAATTTGATGACAAAGAAACAAAGCAGATGACAATAAAACGCATCACGGCAACGGCCATGGTAACCCGAGGCGCGTGTGTTACATGCAATTTGAAATGCACATGCGTTCCCCCATTTCTTGCCCTATAAAAATCCACCCAGATCGGATAACATTAATTCGTTATTGAATTGCTACCACAAGCCAAGATTGACAAGAAATCAGCTACACCAAGCCCTTGGACGATTGCAAGCTGGACAAACCGCCCGGCAAGTAGCCAACGCATTTCAAGTCCACATAAGGACCATATACGGGCTCCAGCAATGGTACCAGACCACCAACACTACAGATGACCGACCACGTAGTGGAAGAAGGGTCACCACACGACGTCAGGATCGTCAGATTGTGCGACAGCATCTTCAAGATCGCTTTGTTACTGCTGCGGAAACTTCACGACAGACCATGGGGACACACCAGCGACACATTAGTGCCCCGACGATTGACGAGCAGACACCTCCACTGTCACAGGTCACACTGAGGACCCATTCTGACACCACGTCATCGCCGGGACCGTCTTCAGTGGGCAACACAGCAACACAGCACCAGCATTGGCGCCACCAGCAGTGGAGAAGAGTCCTCTTCTCATACGAGAGCCGTTACTGTATCTCAACAGCAGATGACAGAGAAAGACTCGTGGGGTGGTCCGAGCATCATGGTGTGGGGTGGAATTGGTCTTGCACAGAGGGTCGGCCCTGTGATCTTCCAGAACATCGGTACAGGGAGAGGCAATGGTGTCACAGCAGCTCGGTACATTGATCAAGCCTTGAGACCACACACCATACCCCATTTGGCACGTCTCCGCATCCACGAGTTTCAGCATGTTAACGCCAGTGCCCATACTGCGAGAGCAACAAGAGACTTCCTCCAGCAGAATGGCACGAGAACCATGCAGTGGCCTGCCCTCAGTCCCGATTTAAATCCCATTGAGTACATGCGGGACGAGATTCAAAGACGGCTGAATGACGTCCGACCAAGGCCGACAACTGCATCTGAACTGCGCCAGGCCTGTGTGGGCTCATGTGCCTATGGCCTTCATTAACCGCCTCATCCATTCCATGTATCGACGTTGCACGGCAGTCATCAATGCACATGGCGGACACACGAGATACTGAATTGTGATGCCATTTTCTCAGAGACTGGGGTTGTGTTTCATTTTAAGAACATTTATATGTGTGTGTGTGTGTACTGAACAGCATTGAAAACGGACCACCATGAAAATGGATGTATTTTTATCCGGGCTTATGTCATATGAAAATATATAATTGAATGAGTAATATACGACGTTCTGGCTGAAGCATGAAGAAGAACAGCTCGTCAAAACACATTCCTAATTTTTTTGTGAGCGACAACGCCAAAACGCAACAAATTGCGTGCGCATCATGGAAAATATGTTTTGTTTCACGGGAAGCATGCAGAAAAGGGCTATAAAAGACAAACTTTTAAAAGCCACATCACTTGTTGCTGCAAACGTAAAGGGTACTGACACAAGAAATGCCAAGATTAACAGCAGAGGAACGTGAACGTGCCTTGGGCATGCTTCAAGTTGGTACGTCAAGTAGAGTCGTTGCACAACGGTTTCAATGCCATCATTCAACAGTCCTCAGGCTACTGAGCAGATACCAGCAGACAGGAATCACCAGAGATCGACCACGTCCGGGTCAACGTCGTGTAACTACACCACGTCAGGATCGCCATATTGTTCCTCGGCATCTTTGTGATCGTACACTTCCGGCTACCAGGACTGCAGCAACCGTACAAGGCCGACGGGGTTTGACCAACGCTGACACCGTACATTGACGTCTCCGCTCAGCTGGGCTACGTGCTCGACGTCCATATGTTGGACCCATACTCACTGATCGACATCGAAATGAACGTCTGCGTTGGGCCGAAAGGCATCGTCATTGGAGATTGCGGCAGTGGCATGGTGTGCTGTTCTCTGATGAGTCCCGTTTTCATTTACGGAATGCTGACGGTCGACTGCGAGTGTTGCGTCGACGTGGAGAACATTACCACAATGACTGATCGATGGGGGGAGAGGGAGTGTCATGGTTTGGGGCGGCATCAGTCATAACCATCGAACAGAGCTCCATGTTTGTCGTGGAAGAGTTAATGCCCTTTACTACAGGAATAACATATTGGCAAATCACGTCATCCCATTCTTTCATCAGCACCAGGATATGCACACCTTCCAGCAAGATAATGCAAGAGCGGACACGGCACGTGTTTCAACACAGTACCTAGCGAACAATAATGTGCCTCTGCTTCCATGGCCAGCCCTATCACCCATCTATCGCCAATTGAACATCTATGGGACTACCTGGGTCAACGCCCCTCACGTCGTCCGCAAGTACAGAACCTGAGAGAACTTGAAGATACACTACGTCAAGAGTGGAATGCTATCACACAGAACACTATTCGCAGACTTATTCGATCAATGAAAAGACGTTGCATGGCCTGTGTTGCTGCCAATGGCGGACATACCAGATATTGACTTTTATTTTAACCCTATGTGTCTTCCTCACAATGATGACGTAAATGTAATCACTGTGTGGTATTCCTGTTTCCTTTGTCGTCTTTCTTAATGATCCGTCTATGTCTGTTCTAATTAAAATCGATCATTTCTCAAGTTTTTTTTGTAATATTTCAAGATTTATTGCTGGTGCGTTTTCAATGCTGTTAAGTATAATTTATATATGTCCATGGTGACGTTTCTTTTGCGGTTCAGTATATATCTCTTTGACATTAAACATAATATTTTTATTTACGTTTGACTACAGCGATAAAATGGAAACAATATTGTCTTCAGAGCAAATGCATATTGATTCCAAATCATAACGGCGAATTATCACCAATTGCAAGCACGATCCTATTAGTCCCAAAACAGTATATCCAATTTACATACTCTGTCTGGAATATATTTAGTCATCATACGGTTTTCTTCCAAGACACTTCAATGCATAAATTACACTGCCATTATTTAAATAATAATTGTTGTTTAGTGTTTCAATTACAAATAGGAAACACTACTGCATGTATTTCTTTTAACAAAACACAGCCCAATATTCAGAGAATTGAAGAATACGTAGAGAAGGACAGGCCAGCACCAACCGTACACCAGTGCAAGTAAATTAACAATGGCATTGTCAAGAGTTCAAGTGAAGAAAAGCATGCAACGTATTGTTGATACACACGTACCGACAAAATGAATGAAATCACCTCCGCCGTGTAACATATTATGTGTACACACACCGCCGACATTAAGTATTGGAAGTAGTCAATGTGGAGTATTTCCCTTGAAGATCCGGGTTAGACTTGATCTTCAGCAAACCTTGCTTGTCCAATGAGGCGACTAACGGGATCGGGTGTTCAAGCTGGGTTGATGCAGTCAGCGTATCTCAATTGCGTGGATCGATGCTCATGATGTCAATCACTGGATTGTCTGGTCGAGATTCGATTATTTACAGGCCGCCGTCATATAGCTGGAATATTGTCGAGTGCGACGTTAAACAACAAACAAACAAACAATGTGGTGTATATACACAGTAACTGTGAACAGTAATTTGTATCCATGCACCACGTTCATATACATAAAATGATTGAAAAAAATATACCTTGTGATATTAACGACAGATAGCAAGTGCAATGTGAACGTCATATTGATGTTAGGACGAAACAAATATTGATTTCATATCACATCTTAGAATGATTCACAATGATCTCCCTGTCGGTCAACAAAACAGTATCACCAAGCTGCAATTTGAGATCACCATAACAGCGTCAGTACCACCATCGGTGATCATATGTAAGATTTTTGTTCTCAGTTAATAAATGAGTATTCATCAAAGAAGAATCAAGAGGCAGTGAGAAAGTAATCTCCTGATCCTGTGTCAACAAACCTGCAGATATGTTCATCTCGATTTATATTGACTTTAATCGAAGAACTGGAATAGCTTATTTGTATAGTAGGGCCATGATTGGCAGGTGCTGGTGCCCAAGGTCGAAGGTTCTGATTTCACAGAACAACACGTGGAGTACAGTTCATTGAAGGACCCCTGGGGGTCAAGGCGGAATTCATGCTAACATCATCCTGGTTCTATCATGTAGGGCTCTTTCTAAAGATAACATCCACGGGGATCTTAAAGTTCTATTACTGTGTAAATATAGTTTTTATTTTACTTCTATTTCAGTGATAATGATTGGAACTAGCTTTGCGGTTCTCTTGTACAAACATGATTTTTTAAGTTTATAGCTAATTAAACCAGATAACACCATATTCTATTGAACTACTTTGATGATTTGATTCATGGGTTTAGGGATAGTGTACAGTATTCTTGACAGCACGAGGTTCACTGAATCCGAAATTGTTTTGGGGGGAAAGTGGTTGAAATTGTCAATGGCGATGAAACCAGTTTCCACAGGGAGATATTAATGTGAGCATTCAAAGATCGACACTTAATCGCTCCAGAAACATGAAACTGAAACATGTTAATTGCATTCATTTAAATAAAAACCTTTCTTATCAGGATTGACCGAGCCAGAAGGTCAAATGCTTGAGATATTTTTTAGACAAGATATCTGAGACAAGACTGGTATCCCAGTAGGTACAAACAGCACCAGAAAGTTGATGATGTGCCTTTTGTGGCGGTTATTTTCCAGTAATGCCCGAATAATGAAATACAGTTCATCATGTATTTCGCATAATTATGACCCGTGAAGACCCGGGGTAGAATAGGTCTTTAGCAACCTATGCTTGCTGTAAAAGGCAACTATGCTTGTCGTAAGAGGCGACTAACGGGATCGGGTGGTCAGGCTCCCAATGCGTGGATCGATACTCATGATATTACTCACTGGATTATCTGATCCAGACTCGATTATTTACAGACCGCCGTCATAGAGCTGGAATAATGCCGAGTGCGGCCTTAAACAACAAACCAACCAACCAACCAACCGCATAATTATAAATCAAAGATACCTTGAGGGCAGATTCTTCACAACAAACAAAACCATTGGAACCATGCCCATGCGCACAAGACCAAAGGATTAGTTGCATCTTACTTCTATTTAAGAACAGGTTTTACACGAAGTCTTAATTCAATAAACATCAGGCATGCTTGAAAGACAATTGTTCAATCGAGGGGATAACATTTCATAAGTTATCAAACGGTTCGCATTCTTTGACATTAAACTCCAAGGCCTATACGGATCTGATCAAACAATTACCAGTTCTTGTCTTTAGTGTTTTGTCAATGAGAAAATTGGAAAACCTACTGCTTCTTACTTTCCTTTTGTAATTTCCCATGTACTTTTCATTACTTGAAGCCTTAATTCTACATTCAAGCATATATGCATTGTCTTGAAATCGTTTTGCCCCAAACGTAACTCCAGACTATAAAAATGCCATATCTCTACGATCGCTTTCTGGCTCGTACCCATGGGCGAGGCGTTGTTGAAGCACTTTATGATGAGTATCTGTCAGTTTTGTTCTCATTTGAGTTGAGAAACTTTATTTTCTCACAGATAACCCAAGGACTTTTCTGCCAAGTGGGTCGAACGTGCCACTCATTGGCAATTGCATCGTGCAAGTACCTGAAATATGGTTTCTTTGCGTTAATAGTTGCATAGCTGAGTTGGAGGACATGCTCAGTGACTAAGCCATTACTTGTAATACCATTACTTTTTTCATCAAGGTAGCTGGTGCGTTGATATAGTTGTCCCTATATATCTTTCTAGCAGTGTTAATTGTATTACAAAAGCGATACAGAAATGTCACGACTGGAAACACCGGAATGCGTCACACATTGTGCCCTACAATGGAGGGAATCTAATCCAGGGCATATGCGTTACGAGCCAACCCTTTAACCTACAAGCTTAATATAAAGGCTTTTTTGATAATTTTACAGTGAAAAGAAACATCCGTGAAGATCCGGGTTAGAATAAATCTTCAGCAACCCATGCTTGCCGTAAAAGGCGACTAACAGGATCGAATAGTCAGGCTCGCTGACTTGGTTGATGCATGTCATCGTATCCCAAATGCGTGGACCGATGCTCATGATGTCAGTCACTGGATTGTCTGGTCCAGACTCGATTATTTACAGACCGCTATCATATAGGTGGCATATTAAGGAGTGCGGCGTTAAGCAACAAACAAACAAAACAAATTATATATTAGTGAAAACAATGCATTGTTTTACTTATTATTACTGCGTTCTACAAAACTACCTACTTGTACAACTTAAGGCACCACGAATGATGACACAGTGTTTATTAAGGTAGATGTGGCGTACATCAAATTGAGCGAGTAGACGAGGGGGAGGCAAAGACCATTCGAGTGTCCACTGAGCACTCTCTATCATACGTCTAGGTTCCCATTACCATACATTTACAGGCAGACTCACAATGATATGTCAGCGGTAATAAGTGGTCACACTTTACAGGCGACCTAAAGTAGGGAGTCATTTGCCTTTACACGCAACGGAGGTCAAAGGACGAAAGCAGGAAGTGTCTCGGGGCGTCGATAACGACGTGAAATAAGGTTAGAGAGTGCGACCGAGGTCAAGGTTAGGTAACGTCTGAATTTTATCGGAAAAGATATGTATAAGTGTTTGTGTAAGCGAGATTTCGATGAATGAGTTTTCCATCTGTCATTGAGAGGCCATGAACCATCACATAAATATCAATGTACAGATCTGAACGAACCCCATCAGACAACTCGAAACGTGAATTAAGATGATTCGAACGGATTATACATTTTCTTAATGTTGTATTTATCATTATCGTCGATTAGTTGTAATATTTTTTACATATACTAACCGTCAAACGAAACGCGAATACCATGATACATGTTGGTTAATATATGAAGAATTACTCATATTCATGTGACATTATATTGGATCGATGCACAAAGAAATACACTGTTATGATGTGTGAACCGACGCTCATGAACGCATCACATGTGACGTCACAGATCCATGACACGAGATTCACAATTTTTTCGTGCAGAATTAGCGTGTAAAGTTTGGAAATCACGTCTTTATTGTGATAAGAATAAAGATACTCTGTGGTAACACTTGACTGAATGTTAGTTTCGTGGTACACATTGGAAACATTTCTTCTGAACGCGAACATACTTCTCTATGTGTTTCTATGGTTCGCGTTTCTTTTGAGCGGTGAGTATATACGTCGCTAATGGACGATTGGGTCGTGTTTGACTTTGATGAAACCCATGAGTTCTTATATGGCATTGCCAGACGAAGGATCATCCCCTGAGGATCCGGGGTAGAATAGGTCTTCAGCAACCCATACTTGTCGTACAAGTCGACTATGCTTGTCGTAAGAGGCGACTACCGGGATCGGGTGGTCAGGCTCGCTGACTTGGTTGATGCATGTCATCGATCCCAAATGCATGGATCGATGCTCATGATGTGAATCACTGGATTGACTTGTACAGACTCGATTATTTACGGGCCGCCGTCACATAACTGGAAAATTGCTGAGTGCGGCGTTTCAAACAACAAGCAAACAAACTAACATACAGGGCTAATATCGGATTCACTCAGTGAATTATAAGACCCGTGAAGATCCGGGTAGAGAATAGGTCTTCAGCAACTCATGCTTGCGGTAACAGGCGACAATGCTTGTCGTAAGAGGTGACTTACGGGATCGGGTGGTCAGGCGAGCTGACAAGGTTGATGCATGTCATCGTATCCATTTGCGTCCATCGATGTCAATGATATTAATCACTGGATTGTCTGGTCCAGACGCGATTATTTTGAATATTGCTAACAAACAACAAACAAGCACTGGATCATCGAATCACTAAGATACACCGTCTACCTTGCTACGTGTGCCTTCACATACATATACCCGTGTATGTTCGATGTTGATCCAAACAAATGCATGATCACAGCTTAGCATAATAAATACTTTATCAAGAGAAAATACATACAGCTTCCCAAATAGGTGATGTACCATTCGCTCAACGCTGACTCAGCAATTGGGCTCATCAAGTTGAATCTTTTAATCTTTTTTACTTAATTAATCATTTTACTTTGTATGTTTGATGGTGTTATGATAAATAAATAATGGTTTCAAGGATCACAGCTTTTGTTATTTGGGTTGAATGTATTGTTTGGCGATGTGAACATGTCCCAACACTATCGAATTGCAGATTACTGACAACAACTTGAAAAACACAGTCAATTTACATGATCTTTTTTTAACGAAATAATCCCTTCTGAGGAGAAGAATCCTCCCACGAACAAGTACTTAATACGACGAAATGTCAAAGGGGCCCATATCATTGGCCGGTGCAGAATAGGTCTGTATTCTGTGTAAGACGCGTTACAAGTGTACATGCCCGGAGCCCAAACCCCTGTAATTAGCTTACTTGCGATTTTCAGACTGTCGATTAAATAAACAGTTTTTACAGCCTAGGTTTCTTCTGGATCAATTTCAACACGGAGATAGTCGATATTTATTTTGTGAAAGTAGATTAATAATGGATAAATTATCATTAATATTCTGATGTTTGAGGAGACCGTTTGTTACACATCTTCATAAGATCATGTCCCAAAGGTGTTAGTCAGGGTAATAATATATTCCTGAACATTCTAACGACTTTTTGCAGGATTTCAAATCAGAGCAATCTATCCCCTGCGACGAAGCTGATAGGAGGGATAACCAGTATTCCTAATATATTTACGTATGTTTTATAAAGTAACGTGAAGTTGAAAATATACTATTAGCAATGGTAGCGGAGACAACTAGCAATGATTACCGGGGATTGGAGGAGGGAGGGGGGGGGCGCAATTCGTTGAGTGGTGTTTACGTTGGTCTTGGGTTGACCCGTGAAGATCCGGGGTAGAATAGGTCTTCATCAACCAATGCTTGCCGTAAAAGGCGTCTATGCTTGTCGTAAAAGGAGACCAACGGCATCGGTCCAGACTCGATTATTTACGGACCGTCGTCACATAGCTAGAATATTGCTGAGTCCGGCGTTAAACAACAAGCAAACAAGCTAACATACAGGGCTAATATCGGATTCACTCAGTGAATTATAAGACCCGTGAAGATCCGGGTAGAGAATAGGTCTTCAGCAACTCATGCTTGCCGTAACAGGCGACAATGCTTGTCGTAAGATTCGACTACCGGGATCGGGTGGTCAGGCGAGCTGACTTGGTTGATGCACGGTCATCGATCCCAATTGCGTGGATCATGATGTAAATCACTGGGTCGACCTTTCCAGACTCGATTGTTCACGGACCGCCGTCATATAGTTGGAATAATGCTAAGTGCGGCGTTAAACAACCAACACACCAACCAGCCAACCAACGAAACCCAGATCACCGAATCATGAACGTTACATTGCTCCAAACCTATGCGTGGGGTGTATTTTATCGCAGTAAACGTCCGGGCAAAGAATTCGAAAGTATACATCCATCTTTGTAAGAAATGGTTATTCGGTTGTTTTGCTTTTGATAAGAATATTATGGTTGTGTTTTGGACCTATTAACGTTTAGATAACATTTGTATTTTATAGGTGAAATCCAATTTTCAGGTTTATACTTTCCCGGTAGTTTATTAAACGTTTAATGGGTCACACATTCAGATCACGCATTGTGACCACGTAACTGAAATACTGTTCCAATTGCCCTTAAAATCTGCATTACTCACTATTACAGATCATGACGATAAATGCTACTCCCCTAACGCCATTGCAAGACACATTGATCGTGTCACTGAGATGCTGTTCAAAATCACTTTTAAATCAACTTAACTCACTAACGTTTAACATGACGTACACGTGATTACACGACAAATCAATGATCATGTAATGAAGTATTATTCAAAGTTACTTTAAAACCTAACTTACCAACTAACTTTTAACTCGACGAGAAATAGTCTCCCATGATGCAATTACAAGACAAATGACACACGGATGTCTGGCAATATTGCTTTGATAATAATTGTGTTATTTTTTAACGAAGGCTTTAGTAGGCTTTAGGGAACATGTATATATTGCAAAGTCATGTATTTCCTTTATTCTGTTTGTCTGCACTTCACTGTCTGTAATTACACCGTGATTGACATAAACCATTGCCAATTGCCGCGGGCCTCCTAACAATCATGAATCATGTCCCAGAGTGGCAATAATGTTGACATAAACGCTGACACGGCTTGAATAGGCTGTCAAATAACGCCGTCGTAAATGTAAGCAAGTAAATTAGTTTCTAGCACACCATTCCACGTTCATACAAAAACTGGTATAATATCTGCTTTCTTCACTCAAACTAGTACAGGGGACATGGGAAAGGACACGCGTCTCAGGCGCCGGTTTGCTGTGCCACAATCCGGGGGGGACGAAAAGGACAGACCGTAATTCGCCATTCGGAACTGTATTGCTTTGGTGTGCCACACTCCGGGGGGACAGAAAGGAACAGACGTTGAAGGCGCCGTTATTCGCTATGTGGAACTGTATCGCTGAGGCGTGCCACACTCCGGGGGGACAGAAAGGGACAGACATTGAAGGCGCCGTTATTCGCTATGCGGAACTGTATCACTTAGGCCTGCCACACTCCGGAGCTGGGGGGAGGGGGATGTGGAAGGGAACAGACGTTGAAGGCGCCGTTATTCGCTTTGTGGAACTGTATTGCTTAGGCGTGCCACACTCCGAGGGGACGGAAGGGAACAGACGTTGAAAGCGCCGTTATTCGCTTTGTGGAACTGTATCGCTTAGGCGTGCCACACTCCGAGGGGACGGAAGGGAACAGACGTTGAAAGCGCCGTTATTCGCTATGTGGAACTGTATCGCTGAGGCGTGCCACACTCCGGGGGGACGGAAGGGGACAGACGTTGAAGGCACCGTTATTCGCTATGTAGAACTGTATCGCTTAGGTGTGCCACACTCCGGGGGGTCAGGAAGGGACAGACGTTGAAGGCGCCGTTATTCGCTATGTAGAACTGTATCGCTGAGGCGTGCCACACTCCGGGGGGACAGAAAGGGACAGACATTGAAGGCGCCGTTATTCGCTATGCAGAACTGTATCACTTAGGCCTGCCACACTCCGGGGCTGGGGGGAGGGGGGGTCAGGAAGGGAACAGACGTTGAAGGCGCCGTTATTCGCTTTGTGGAACTGTATCGCTTAGGCGTGCCACACTCCGAGGGGACGGAAGGGAACAGACGTTGAAAGCGCCGTTATTCGCTTTGTGGAACTGTATCATCACTTAGGCGTGCCACACTCCGAGGGGACGGAAGGGGACAGACGTTGAAGGCACCGTTATTCGCTATGTAGAACTGTATCGCTTAGGTGTGCCACACTCCGGGGGGTCAGGAAGGGACAGATGTTGAAGGCACCGTTATTCGCTATGTAGAACTGTATCGCTAAGGTGTGCCACACTCCGGGGGGTCAGGAAGGGACAGACGTTGAAGGCGCCGTTATTCGCTATGTAGAACTGTATCGCCTCGGTGTGCCACGATCCTGTGAACGTGGCCTCGAACACAAGATTCGCCCTGATAATGCCTCTTGCATGATTTTTATCTTTCCTTCCACATTAAGCTAAAACGCCCATATACATAACTGAATATTGTTTAAAGTGACGTTGAATCATACTCACCAATGTTATCCGTTTATGAAGGGCCGTTCAAAGAGATTGTTCAAATACCTTTGCTGTATTTACAGTTCGGAACAAAATACACTGCCTTGTAAATGAAAGTATTCACTTAAAAATAGGATTTGACAAATAAATTACAAATGTTACTAGGCTTAAAACAGTCGCCTGTGTGATTCCCATTGATTTGATAAATGCAAAATCACTTATGATACCAATCAAATACATCATCGATAGCCATTTCTTTTGGGTTCCCTATCAACTACCACCAAACATGGGTGCATACTTTCTTTTGCTCGGCAGTTTATATTTAAAGTGTCATCTTAACGTTCAAAACAACTCTATCATTCTGTCTAACTAAAACTATTCTGTCACATATGGAGTGAGTGTGTGAATGGGGTTCAACGCCGTTTCTAACAGTATTCCAGTTATATCGCGGCGTGTCAGCTTAATGTGGGAGCAAAGCCCGAAGTGATGCAGGTCTCAGACGTTTACCACTTCGGTGAAACCCACGAGCACGGGTGTGGTGCTGACAAAACCTAGAAACTTAATCGGGGCGAACCGGGATTCGAGCCCACAATCATAGGTTTCTGGCGTGCCCAAGGGACGCAACTCTGCACAGCGAATCGCGGCGCCTAATACGACTGGGTCACCCGTGCCCCCTGTCACATATTGACCGCAAAAGGATCTTTGGTAGCGCACGCTGCTGAACTGATCCGCCCTGAGGAATGTGGTTTGACGTCGCGTTCAAGATTCACAGATTGTGCGAGTCACAGATTGTTTCCAGATTTGTCAGGATCATACTCGGCTTCCCCAAAATGCTGATCGTCTAAGACCGCACCATTTCGACCTCTTCTCGCACATGAAGCGGACACTCGTGATATACTGCAGTGCTGTGCTTGGCGAAGTTAAACACAACTCACTCACACTATTTACACTGATGCAGAAAAGTGAGAAATGTTTCATTTTACATCGTCTTTTCACCATTTCTCTTGACGTCACACATGACGTCACTGATACATCAAGTCGATACTGCCCAATGTGTAACCGGTGAAAGGGAGATAACTGTACCTCTCTGCGCGCACAGAGTATTCGGGTATGTTCGACTTATCCGCAACTACCTTAGATTACATTAAGGTTACATTGGGAGATGGTGGGGGCGAATTTTGTATGGAAACCTTTTTTCTTTATTAGATTTATGATCCTGAAATTATTTTTTAAAGAGCACCTTGCAAAGATGCATATTTGGTCGCACACAATTTCCATTCATTTCAGCAGTCTGAAGTACAGTTACGTATTTCAAGTGATATTTTTTTCGATTAAACCACAGCCCTCCAGACTCCATTATTAACAGGCCACCGTCATATACACTGTAGTTTGAATATTTCTGAGTGCGGTGGAAAATGAAAATGAATACAAAGTAAAGCACAATTATAATGACATATTGCCATAGCAATCTCCAGACCATGAGTTCAATCATGGCATCACGAAGATGTTACTCTTTGTCTAACGATACTATTCCCGACAAATGGTCTGCGTTTTGTTTTTTAGTGTAAATTTGTGTTTTAACTGACACTCACACATACGTAAACAACGTAATTCTGACATAAAGCATCCAATTACTTCCAAAAATAAAAACATTTCGTGACAGCCATCAGCACGAACATGCTGACTGGTCACGATATGAATTCTGTATATTAACTTCTTTTAAAGAAGAAAATATAAAGAAATGCCTTAAAGTATACATTAGAATAGGTGTTTCAACCGATGTAATTCCAATCTGATACCATAATGGGGTTTACTGGACTTTCTGTTCAAAAAGGCAATTACAAAAATATGCTTGTTAGGACCAACAGAATGTCCTTTGTGACACTGAAATGAAACAGAAACGCTGACGATATTACAAATATTAAGCAAAAAGGGTCAAAATGGCCATATATTGAGTCACAATAATCACTGACGGCTTCCTATACTCTCATAGCTACAACATACCAAAGGCACCCAATCACACCAGCACACTGTTTGAACTTTAATATACTGAGCGTTATATTATTGTCAAATCAAATCCGGACTAATGCCGATTTATAGTGCTAGCTCACTCAGATACCATGCCGCAGTTTAACATGAATATCCCACTCAGACACAGTATACTGACTCCGAGCCGACCAGTCCTTGTTTTAGGACCTTTATGCCTAGCGCCAGACAGGGTAACAACAAGTACCATCTTTTAACGTCTTTTGGTATGACGCGGCCGGGGATCGAATCCCGGACCATCCGCTCTCCGGGCTGACGCTCTACCACTAGACCACGGAAGTGGTATGATGATGATGGTGATGACGTTTTAAGGTATTCCTGATTCTGATGTGTTTTTCATTTGTCTCAAACTATGGTTCGTCGCTCACTAGACGTTTTAACGACATTTAATAGAACCGAGAGAGAAACGTAAGCTTTTTAGACGTATAGACATCGATAAGACGTGTTTGATGGCCTTGACAATTCGATTCTCATTCTAAGACTGATCCTGCCACTTGTGTTGTGACTTTTCTCCTCGGATGCTTTCGGAACAGTAGGTAAATGTTTAGTGACTCAGTCAGCAATATCCAACTACCACACGATGACCTGTACATTGTCAATGCAAACTGGGTACTGAAAGCACGCGCAACTTCTCGCGCCGTCAGGCTACGATATAGTTTAGTTTCCTCTTTCGACAAGAATCATGGGTCCCTGTTCTGACCCGAATCCACATTGGGGTGTATTGTACATATTAATGTATTCTGATAAGCTACTACACATTGTGAATGTCTGAGTATAGTTTTACGCCGCCATTAGCAATATTCCTGCAATATCACGGCGGGGTACACCAGGAATGGGCTTAACACTTTCTACACATGCGAGGAGTCGGACCCGTACGCTGAAACGCAAATGCTTTTACTTTATTTCGCAAACTGTCTACGGTGACTACGCAGAATCTTTGTAAAACATGTGCGTAGCTACGCGGCGACTACGCAGGATGTTTGTAAAAATTGTGCGTAGCCATGCGGTGACTACACAGAATGTTTGTAAAACCTTTGCGTAGCTATGCAGAATTTTTTTTTTAATTTCTGCGTAGTTCCACAAACACTCTGCGGAACTACTGCGGAGTATCTGCAAAACTAATTGCCTCTTTTATAGGACCAATTCGTTTTATTACCCCCCGGGCGTCGGCACAAGCGTGGTGTTGGAAGACAAGTTATACATGTACATCCCATATGATGACTGTGTTTCACTATTCATATTCTAATTTCATTCATAATACCACGTCATTAAAGTACTCCCTGAAACTGTAAAATGATTTTAAATGTTAAGTACAATAGATTGAACGAGAAAAAATAATGAATTATACAAATATTATTCAATTATTGCATGTTCTATCAGTTGCATAAGTTTTTGAATTTGGTAAAATACATGTAGGTTTGTTAAATATTATAATAAAAAGAATGTCTTTTTAATTCCTTTCATTCAAAATGTCTAAGAAATTAAATTATGCTTGAGAAGTAGACCTGACTTGATGGGAGATGTGGCGTTAGCCAGCTGAGACTGTACATGTGGTCAAACATTGCACCGATTACAGTACACACGTAGGCTCTTTGTTCAAGCAGGAATATACAGGAAATGCTATGTAACAATGCTCTGTGTACTAATTACATGTTTGGATGTTATCAGTTCTGCCTTCTGAGATACAGTGATGTAAGTATCTACCACAATTAACAATACATGTAGATAATAAATTGAGAAAATAAACTCACAGATGGAATGTGTATAGTGCTAATTATTCGATAAGGTAAGAATCGTAAAATGTTTGACTAGACGAATCAACTACTCATACCCGATGCCAGATTTTAGTAATAGTGCTATTATATGACAATTGAAAATTCTAACGGCATATAAATTAGAGAAAGTGACGACATGTATGTAATCCCTTTAAATCAGAGCTGTCAATGAACTGCCAATCATATTAATAGAAGGCAACACACAACTAGTGAATAGTATTGCTCCGTGTGTGACGGCGATAGTGTGAGATAGTCACAAACTTGGTATATACATAAGTGTACACGTTAAAAACACTCGGTCATACATGACCTATGAGTCCCGACACAAGTTAGGTTGAGATAAGATGGAGTTTAACGTCGTGTCCAAAAGCATTGCACTTATATAGCAACGTGTGTGTGTGTGTGTGTGTGTGTGTGTGTGTGTGTGTGTGTGTGTGTGTGTGTGTGTGTGTGTGTGTGTGTGTGTGTGTGTGTGTGTGTGTGTGTGTGTGTGTGTGTGTGTGTGTGTGTTAAATTTATGAGCCTGAAAATATTTTTTAAAGAGCACCTTGCTGTATATTTGGTCGCACACAATTTCCATTCATTTCAGCAGTCTGAAGTACAGTTACGTTTTTCAAGTGATATTTTTTTCGATAAAACCCCAGCCCTCCAGACTCCATCATATACAATGTAGTTTGAATATTTCTGAGTGCGGTGGAAAATGGAAATGAATACAGAGTAAAGCACGATTATAATGACATATTGCCATAGCAATCTCCAGACCATGAGTTCAATCATGGCATCACGAAGATGTTACTTTTTGTCTAACGATACTATTCCCGACAAATGGTCTGCGTTTTGTTTTTTAGTGTAAATTTGTGTTTTAACTGACACTCACACATACGTAAACAACGTAATTCTGACATAAAGCATCCAATTACTTCCGAAAATAAAAACATTTCGTGACAGCCATCAGCACGAACATGCAGACTGGTCACGATATGAATTCTGTATATTAACTTCTTTTAAAGAAGAAAATATAAAAATTAAGAAATGTCTTAAAGTATACATTACAATAGGTGTTTCCACCGATGTAATTCCAATCTGATACCATAATGGGGTTTACTGGACTTTCTGTTAGGACCAACAAAATGTCCTCTGTGTGTGTGTGTGCGTGTGTGCGTGTGTGCGTGCGTGCGTGTGTGCGTGCGTGCGTTCGTGCGTTCGTGCGTTTCAGTTGTTGAAAATACGAACGAGTATACAATGTATTGCACGCACGTGATGTCTAACTGTGCCCTATGTAGTTATGATTTGCTGCAGGCAAGTGATTCACAAGAGCAGAAATAATGACATTTGTTGTGTGGCAGTGTCATATTCTATGTTCAGTACGTCGTGTCAATGCAGTTGTAGACATATCTGTTCATATTAGTGCGACGCATACCTTTAATTGTAACAACTTTATTTTCACAGCTGAAGCATGAGCTGGCAAAACCCATCAATCAATGCATCGGTCCCCGCCTTTTGTCTTGATTACATAACTACTACACAGTTTAAACTCAGTGGTAAACCCATCAATGCATGAGTCCCCGCCTTTTGTCTTGATTACATAACTACTACACAGTTTAAACTCAGTGATAAACCCATCAATGCATCGGTCCCCGCCTTTTGTCTTGATTACATAACTACTACACAGTTTAAACTCAGTGGTAAACCCATCAATGCATCGGTCCCCGCCTTTTGCCTTGATTACATAACTACTACACAGTTTAAACTCAGTGGTAAACCCATCAATCAATGCATGAGTCCCCGCCTTTTGTCTTGATTACATAACTACTACACAGTTTAAACTCAGTGATAAACCCATCAATGCATCGGTCCCCGCCTTTTGCCTTGATTACATAACTACTACACAGTTTAAACTCAGTGGTAAACCCATCAATCAATGCATGAGTCCCCGCCTTTTGTCTTGATTACATAACTACTACACAGTTTAAACTCAGTGGTAAACCCATCAATGCATGTGTCCCCGCCTTTTGCCTTGATTACATAACTACTACACATTTTAAACTCAGTATTAAACCCATCAATGCATGAGTCCCCGCCTTTTGTCTTGATTACATAACTACTACACAGTTTAAACTCAGTGGTAAACCCATCAATGCATGAGTCCCCGCCTTTTGCCTTGATTACATAACTACTACACAGTTTAAACTCAGTATTAAACCCATCAATGCATGAGTCCCCGCCTTTTGCCTTGATTACATAACTACTACACAGTTTAAACTCAGTGGTAAACCCATCAATAAATGCATGAGTCCCCGCCTTTTGTCTTGATTACATAACTACTACACAGTTTAAACTCAGTGGTAAACCCATCAATGTATGAGTCCCCGCCTTTTGTCTTGTTTCATAACTACTACACAGTTTAAACTCAGTGGTGGATCTGTATCATTAGTCACTCTCAAGGAGTCAAAAAGTGGAGTTGTTTACTCAGAAATTGGCTGAGTTTAGTGAGTGAGTGAGTTTGGTTTATCGCCGCTTTTAACAGTATTACAGTTATATCGCGGCGAGTCAGCTCAATGTGGGAGGAAAGCCCGAAGCGATGCAGGTCTCAGACGTTTACCACTTCGATGACAACCTAGAAACATAACCGGGGCGAACCAGGATTCGAGACCACAATCATAGGTTTCTGGCGTGCCCAAGGGACGCAACTCTGCACAGCGAATCGCGGCGCCATTAGGACGACTGGGAGAAGTTTATATAATTACATATCTTGTTTGCAGAGACGTTATTTCCCACTTCAGCAAAAATGACCCTCTTTTATTTCAAACTTATGACAGACAACGGATGCCGAACTGCAGCATTTAATAACACTATGTAGTTTCACATTATTGCAGACAGCTGATGCCCAGATGCGACAGCAGTATATTTTTCCTTAAGATTAGGATTCATATTTTTCCATGGCCTCTTCAGGACACGTTCCAGCAAGGCAACAAATATGTAATGTAATCTATAACTTAATAAGGAACTTCCAGAACGACGGCGAGTAGTGTCCAGTTTAATCCAAGCATCTCCAAGCGCTCTGAGTTTGCTGTTGGGGATGCTTACTTTAAAATAACCACTTGATTTGAGCTCATGTCACTTGTAAATTATGAGTACATTGAGTTCAGAAAATTCAGTCTTTCCAAAATGGTCACCTACTAATGTTATAAGCTATTCTGCTTTCCTTAAAAGCGTGATGAAGTGTATTGATATCCAACCTCCCCTATACTTCGGGTGAAGACCATGTGCCGTTGTGCTTTGCGTGAAGGTCGTGTTCCATTATGCTCTCGGGTGAAGATCATGTGCCTCTATGCGTTCTTTGATTATGCCATTGTGCTGCGCTAATATGTATATCTCGTACCAAAATGGTTTTGAATATCACATGCTCAGCTATTGGCCACAACTGCAAGTTTTATATGAAGAACACCGCTGAATATTTTGCATGACGATCACCACCGCATGCTTACATGAATATCGCCACTGCATGTTTTACAATCGTACAAATGTACAAACGCCTATGCTTTTGGCAGCGATTTCTTATGAATAATGAAAGTGTTTTGTCGCTTCCTTTTCTATGAAGATCACCACATCATCTCATTCTCTCTTGGGCATTTGGTTTTGTATTTAAATAAATATTGAATAATTACATAATATTACACATTTGTATGTCTTCATTTGTTTGTTCCGTCCTTGGATACGACACCGACATCATCACTAATGTCCAACTGCAACAGTAATGGCACTTCATTTCAAATTTATTCCAGACAACTGATGACCCATGGCAGAAATAACCGAACTATATAGTTTTAAATATATTCCAGACAGCTGTTTGTTTCTTGTTTAACGTCGTACTCGGCAATATTGCAGCAATATATCGGCGGCTCGAGACAGCGTGTGTCCAACTGCGGCAATAATCAATAATCATATTCAAAAGCATATGTATTTCCCCACAGCTGATGACTACTGCAGCAATAATGACCGATTAATCAGTTTTAACAGTCAGACTATTAACGAAGTTTTTAAATTAATATTTTGAAAAAGACAGATTGACAGCTGTTTTCGACGAGAGGTACGTGCATTACTAGGTCATTTGTAGAATGCAACTATACTTTGAGGATTTCTGTAGCCAGTGACGGACGTAATTCAAACTCCTTCCACAAAGTTATTTGTGTGCCGATTACATAACTCTTTCGGACAGGGTGGGGAAGAGGGATGACGGTTGACGCGAAACGGATGACACTGTCTGCCTCTGCTGGGCGGCGCCTTTGCTATCACCTCCAAACATACATGTACACATGTAATAGAATGAACCATTAAACGATTATACACATCAGGATCGCGGAGAAAAAACAAGGTTCGTTCTATAGATATATCAAGGCACTAATTCATCTTTCATGAGCGTTTTCAGTCTTTGTGCCTAATATATCCACAAGTAACGAAATTATGTAATGCATGTATCTTCAAAAATATATAAACAGGCTGAGTATTTGCCAACAGCAATACCTGCATAACTATATACTCACGCGTAGTGTGGCAGGTTGAAATTGAACATTATGATAACGAGAGCAGGTCTTGTAGACTCACCTGTAAACTAGGCCGACTCTGTAATTAGATACAACTTTCTCTTAGGCGAGTGACATTGGGTATTTAGGAGTAAACTAACCTAATTATAACAAGAAGAGATTATCCGCACAAAAAGAGAGACAGTTACAATGAGTTGCGATTACAACAGGTATGTGTATTCATGAACAAATTAAAAAATAGTTATTGCGAAAGTTAGATTTGTCGCTAGAGTGTAATAACTACATGTATATCTTTTATGCACAATACGTAAATACCAAAGGTCAGAACAATCAAAGCTGGTTATTTAATTATGATAAACTAACACAATTTGCTCACACATTTAACTTCAATCATTATACAATCATTTTCGCTTGAGAGTTATTATACAATCAGACCGCCTACGTGGTCTTGTGGTAGAGCGTCCGCCCGGAGAGCGGAAGGTCCGGGGTTCGATCCCGGGCCGCGTCATACAAAAAAGACGTTAAAAGATTGTACTTGTTGTTACCCTGTCTGGCGCTCGGCATTAAGGGGCTAAAACAAGGACTGGTCGGCTCGGAGTCAGTATACTGTGTCTGAGTGGGGTATTCATGTTAAACTGCGGCATGGTATCTCAGTGAGCTAGCACTATAAATCGGCATTAGTCCGGACTAGTACAAGCAGCCACACACACACATACACGTGCATGCACGTCGCTATATAAGTGCAATAATCTTGGACGCGACGTTAAACCCAATTTCACCTCACCTCACCTCACCTATTATACAATCATGTACATTGTGTTGTTTAAAAATCTAGGGAAAACCACAATGATTATTTATCTGACCTTAATTGAAAAAATGTGAAATATATCGTGTGATATGTATTAATTAAACTAGTCCCAGTAAGCTGACCCTTGCAGAACGATGGGGGGTAGTTTCAAGTTTAATCCAAACATCTTGTTTGGCGCTCTGAGTTTGCTGCTGGGGATGCTTACTTTAAAATAACCACTTGATCTGAACTCATGTCAATTGTAAATTATGAGTACAATGAGTTCAGAAAATTTCCGGTCTTTCCACTATGGCAAGGTATAGGAAACTACTTGGATGCACTGACGGCAATTGATGTACATAACACATTAACAGCAAACTAATGCAAGATAATTAGCTGTCTTACTGACCGTATATGTCTCATTGTAATATCCTGTACAGTGCGTACAAAACGTGCTTGAATGTACAACGTCTACTGTTGTGTCACATAACACTTAGCATTACACACATAAAGATCCATAGTTAATAGTTGGCTTAATGTAAATAACATGGGAATTGAAATATATTATAATCAGCTTTGTAGGAGTACCTGCAATGAACTTCATATTGTTATCAACGTTAACTGTGCGACCACACTAATCAGGACGTCTCTCCATACATGTACATTGTATGTGTTTTCTAAAAGTACATGTACACACATCAACTTTACTTAAACCAGTGTCAAAGTGTGGTATTTATCAAACCACTACATAAGTATATGCTAATACATACATGTATACATGTAGATTTGTACAAGACAAGAAACACAATGCAAGTTGATCATAAATCAAATATTCATGTCAAAATGAATATGTAATGAGAGCATATTATAGCAGGAATATTTTACAAACTGGTGTTTACATGTATTTATCAAATGTACCTGCAATCTATTCACAGCGTAACATCATAGAATACATTCTACATGTATGGAGAGTATTGACATGGCTCGCCACGCAATAATGGCGTGGAAGTCCCATAAAACTCATAATGAGTGTAATAAAACAATAAAATAGTTTGGCAGAAATCCGCGGATATCCGCGGATTATTCACAAATTATTCGCATATTATTCGACAATTATTTGCAACTTATCCGGAAACTTATAGGAAACTTTTGCGTTGTGGGATAGCTTCGGCGTGACGAGCGAACGCTTTAACCACAAGGCTACCCCGCCTCCCCATATCACATTAGGAACATGTGTGCGCCTTCATCAGTTAAAAAAAGACATTTGGAGACAAGTTTCCAGTCTGAGCAGGTATATAAGTGTATGAATGTTATAGTTGTTTCTATGCGCGCAGTAACAGTTACAGCTATCCTTCGTTGTCTCAAAATAGTGTGGAGCGGTCGGGTAGCCTAGTGGTTAAAGCGTTCGTTCGACACGCCGAAGATCCGGGTTCGATTCCCGACATGGGTAAAATTTGTGAAGCCCATTTCTGGTTTCCTTCGCCGTGATATTGCTGGACTAAAGCGGCCTAAAACCATATTCACTCACTCAAAATAGTGTGAAAACAACAATACTAGAAGCGCTCGTAAAATTCCTTACAAACAACTATCGCAACAGACATCAGTATTGAGTTGTAAAATATAGAGCCTCAACAGGAAATATATTAATATTCCACTTCGATGGGTTACAAGATACTAACCAACCAGATCAACGAGCTTGAAATCCCTAGCCGTCTATAACGACAAGCATAGAGTTCACATGTATCTTACACATTCCCGTCTCAATTCTTGTTGTACGAGGGGACTTAATGGTCGGGTGCAGGTCGGTGACTTGGTGAATAGAGTGTAAACCATATCCCAATCCGGGCCAATAGTGGTGGCAAAGTAGCCATTCTCAAGGTAGTTTGCCTCTTACATGGAACAAACAAGTTAACCTCTACGGTTATATAACATGTTGATGTCAAAGAATCACAGTACGTCCGTGCATACGATTCAGTCTGATCAGAGAACCATCAATATACCTCGTGGCAATTACTTTGAACTGTTCGGGATATTACACTCTCATGCAGATCACCAGTGTGTGGAAGCTGGGTAGGTTATACCCTGAGACTAGAGACAAGGTTCAGTTCCACGTGCTGCTTTGTTGCTCAGTAAAATCATCCCCACGTCACACACTTAATCAATCTCATTAAAATCGGATCTTAGTTCTTGCTACCGCTAAACAAAGATCTGAGGACAGCCCATTAGGGGTCACGCCAGAACGACCTTTCATCCAACCAATCAGAGCATCGCTTACCAGATCATGAAAGTGACAGTCGGAATGTGATTTCTAAATTAAACACGGGGCATTCCGAACAATAGTTAAGGGCTTAACGACTGAATCCATACAATCTAGACCATCTATCAGCCATTCCAGGATGTTCTTCGGTTTGGTTTTACATTTTTAATCGAGAATTTGTCAAGTATGTATAATTTTTTAATTTTAAGTTTACACGATATACGGCTTTTCCATTGGACGAGAGGTCGGTCACATGACCGCGAAATTGACGTTCATAAGTGTATGAATGACACAATTTGACGTTCATACGTTTTTCACGAGACCCTGTTCTTGAATTGACGTAAACACTGGCGGACTACTTCCACATTCCTGGGGAAACCCCTGGGAGTTCTTTCTGATCATTTAGAACCTTTATTCTTGGTCTCAGCTTTTCAGTATACATTGAGAAATGTCAGAGAGCGTGACTGCATGATTGTTCACGAATATCCTCGCTGCTGCCTATCCTAATGAACAAACGATGAAATGCACATCTAAACTATCGTTGTGTCGACTCGATTTGTGCCTAGGCTGACATTGACCGTCTCCAGCAATCTATGAATTTACCTTGGTGTCTGTTTGACGCATCTTTATTCACCTTTCAATGATCGGCCAGTTGATCAATGATGACTAACACATGTAACCGCCACAGGTTCATTAACAACTTCGGAAATCTCTCCCGTCACGTTTATCGTGTCGGCCATTTTGACGTCTTGTACTTGACGTAAATATATTACGACGCGCTGTCATTGTGACTGACTTACTCAGGTAGTTCTTTACAGACCTTTCTCATCTAATGAGGTTATGATTTGAACACATGTGCTGCGTAAGATGTTTCTGAAGAGCAAATTGTGCCTCCATACGCCCATGTCACCTCTCTTTTTGAGGAACTATATTACTCCGCGATATAGCTAGTTGTTGTATGGCTGTCAGTGTAAACATGAAGTCACACGTACTAAATAAAATTGTTTTTAGATCTTGGCCTACCTCCTTTGAGGTAAGAAATTGTGATAAAATTTTTATAAGAATTGACTTTCACTTTGTGTCAGTTCATTGGAGTATGAACCTTCATAGAGTGAGGGCCAAACATTGTATGAACGTCGTCGCAAGCTCCGACGTTCATACAGTTTGGCCCTCACTCTATGGCCCTCATCAGTTCATCAGTTTGGCCCTCACAAAGTGAAGGTCAATTCTTAATTATTTGCAGACCATAGTGGCGTCATCGTTACCATGACGTCACAATCAAATGACACCACTAATCTCTCTGCCACAGAAGCCGGTTAGCTGTAAGTACTATTACAAACTATTCCTGGTTACAAAGCGAAAAAGTTTTTAAAAAATAGGAATAATTTTGAATGATATATAGAATCCCACTGGTGTGTCTTCCGATCTCAACTATATCAAGACTGACTCATATAAGTAGACATATCCTCGGCAACCTCTTGATATATTTGACACTCGGATGACATTCTGTATGTGTCATCGATGTTGAGAATTCTTTGGTTTTATGCCTATAATCAATAAATGTTGACTCAGACGCTTTGGCCTTCAGTATAAAAAATCATCAGCCTTGAATCCAGTGTTTTTCTGCATTTTTAGAATCTTACCTTGACTTCACACAAACATTGCTAGCAGCCAGAGGAGAAAGTTCACTATTATGGCAGAAAAGACAAAATGCTATTTTCACTAACGGCGATTCTGTTTGTTTGCACACTGTAGATAGTGTCTGGACTTGGCAGAAGCCCTGTATCACTTATGTCAATAAAAGCAACCCTTTCTATAATCATACAAAATATCTGATAAGAGCCATTATACGATTCCGACTACAGGAGGGAGAGTGAGTGAGTGAGTGAGTGAGTGAGTGAGTGAGTGAGTGAGTGAGTGAGTGATTGAGTGAGTGAGTTGGGTTTAACGCCGCTTTTAACAGTATTCCAGTTATATCACGGCGTGTCAGCTTAATGTTGGAGGAAAGCCCGAAGTGCAGGTCTCAGACGTTTACCACTTCGGTGAAACCCACGAGCATGGGTATGGTGCTGACAAACCTAGAAACATTATCGGGGCGACCTAGGATTCGAACCCACAATCATATAGGTTTCTGGCGTGCCCAAGGGACGCAACTCTGCACAGCGAATCGCGACGCCTAAGACGACTGGGCCACCCGTGCTCCAGAGGGAGAAAGAAGTTACACTGATTGTGACGTCATGCGATATGTTCATGGATTTTGACGTCATCAATAGCGAAGGACTGCACAGTATTATGTATATTATGCATATTTTATGTAGCAACCACACTTTTTGATGTTATATTTATGTTCCATTAATGCCGACTTGACTTGCCGATTCTTTTTTATTGCTCTAATTAGTTTGACCTTCGTAGATATTTAACGATAAGAAAATAATTAAATTTGAATTTCTTTTCCCGAGCTTATGTTGTCAAGATATGTACGTAAAGGATCTGGATGTTTTATTGACTGCTTGTGCACTCGGATTTGAGCTTGCTAATACACCGTTTGACCAAACTTTGCACCCCATACAGGTTGTTACAAATAGGACATTTCTGACAGACCAAATTAATTCACATCGAACATGGAAAATGGCTTTGTCCCTAAATGTTAGTGCGCTACCCTCCATAATATGTTAACATGGAGAATGAGAAATGAAGCCAGTACTCTTCAGAAAGCTGACATCTGATTGGCTCAAGTACCAAGGCATCCTCGCACCCTCGCATCCACGCACCCATGCATCAATCACAAATGCACAGGGAGGGCGGCCAGAGGTCGCTCAGGTTGCACACTGCACAGAGAAGTCTATTTCTGTTGTTTGGCCATCAGCCCATGAACTCAGTTGCTACAATAATATTATCTATTTATTTACGTTTTGGAGCTTCTTTAATACACTTAGTATGTTTTTTTAACAATTGACACTTCATTAGTGTCTTTGTACTTTGTCACATTTACAAATATTTGATAGAAAGTCCCTATTTGGTGGGTAAGTATTTCCCAACGATACGAATGTAACGCAATCATTATTAAATAAGTTCAACTGGTCTCACATTATTCATACTTATGATAGTGTGCCTTGTATACATGTTAGTCTCTTCAGTTATAAAGTGTTATTGTCAAGCTTCGTGGCGTATGTTTTGTCATTTTGTACATTCGAATATCAACATATTCTTGAATACGTTAGTGTAGCTGGTTAAACCCGCTTTAAACAGTATTTTAGTTACGGGATGGCGCGTCAGCTTAAACTTAAAACTCTAAGTGATTCAGGTAATTTACCAGGTTGTGTAACCCACCGCACGGATAGGGTAAAGAAACCACAAGGATCATAATCGGGGCGAATCTGAGATTCGAACCAAAGATCATACGATCTTGGAACGCCAAAGCGACATGACTAAGCCATCCGTGACAACTCTATTGTGAGTGATGAGCTATTGCAAGTGGAGAGCCGATATTGGTCATTTGTCAGTCTCTCACTGACAGCTTCATCCGTACATAACCCAGATGCATCTGATAACGGTAACGGCCAAGTCAATCTTCTTGACACTGACAAAAACCATGCTTCAAAGAAGGACCGTTAATACTGCCTAAGTCATTACCACATCTACACACAAGGCTCTAGAAATAACGTAATTCTATTGTATTGTGGGAATGATGGATTAAACATTGGGAGGCTCTGGGCGCTAGACATACTGTTGTGTGACCTTGATTTGCGTGTCAGAGACATTACATTCGGCCCAGATTCGAAGTACCACGAGAATGTAAAACAGGCGGCTTGGGTTGTTAACATCAAATTATATTAGTGAAAACCTTTACGTGGTGTATACTTCCTATTATTTATATTTTAATAATTGTAACGTTATAATTGTCAAGGGTAAGATTTGTTTGGGCTAATTGGAAATTACTTATTGCATTATCGCTTTGGTCATTCTGATAGATGATTCTGAAAATCAAATCAAAATTCGGCAAGTTCACGTGACGTGACAAGGGGAATAACTCAGGGACAGATAACTCTGACGTATAGGAAGTCAGGACGTCCTAGGCGCCGTGAAGAGTTGCTTCCCTTCCGAATTCCAGATTCACCATGTTTAAGTTCCTTTGATTGTCTGCCCAGTTTCCTCACATCAAGCTGACACACGTGCTATAATGAAATACTGTTGAAAGCGGCGTGATATACAATTCAGTCACTGGAGGGGGCTATAACAAGAATCCAAGTTGGTCGCTGTTCTTTTATGGCCGCAAGTTGCACAATTGAATCATATATGTACCTAGTCCTGGGCCCACTTACACAAAGCGATCTTAGCGCTACGACTATTGTAAGCAGATGTTAAAGTGTGGGAGTTACGATCATCTCAGCGCTAAGATCGCTTTGGGCAAGTGGGCCCTGTAATCTTGCAGCCAGGATCCACGGAGGCCGAATTCTGGACTGACGTCGCTCATGACTGTCCTTTGATAGGACGTGCTCGTGGCTTTCACCGAGGAAGGTCTTCTTCACTTTGAGCTTTGGAAAACGCAATGATATGGGTACTAGCACCCATGCTCTATACGTTATCGGTTGTACATGAGAACAGTTTCTTAAGAAACAGTGTTGGGCGCTCAAGATATTAAACGCCGCATTAAGCAATCATTATCTTCGCTTTTACCAGTGGGCGCCTTGTATACATCTTTCGTACGAACCACACGGAGTTGGGAAGGTCGGTGATTCGATCCCCTGTCAAATGACTTGATGCTTGATGTTACCCTGCAAGATGCTAGGCATTAAGCTGATACAAGATGGACTGGTCGGTTCGGATTTAGTATACTGCTTCGAAGTGGGGTATCCATGTTAAACTGCGGCATGGTAACTCAGTGGGATAGCGCAAAAAACAGGCACTAGTACACAAAGCCATCCACCATCAACTAGATCAACTCTTGTAACCATCGGAACCCTACTTGTAACGTGGCGCTTCCGTCCAGATTGGGATTCCCAGGGATTATTGGGGTTCTTGGAGAAAAAGACAGGAATAGACTTGAATATCTTCTCTACCACTTATGGTGAGTTGGAGACCGTGGGCGCCTTACTTACATGTAAATCTTTCTTTCCCGGAGTTGGTAAGTTCGGCGGTTCGATCCCCTGCCATTTGACGTTACAAGATAGTACTTGATGTAACGAGGACTGGTCGGCTCGGATTCCGTATAATGTGTCTGAGTAGAGTAACCATGTTAAACAGCGACATGGTATCCCAGGGGGCTAGCGCTATAAAACCGACACTAGTACAAGAAGCCACGCACTGTGTGCAATCACACACACACACACAAACACACACACACACACACACACACACACACACACACACACACACACACACACACACACACACACACACACACACACACACACACACACACACACACACACACACACACACACACACACACACACACGTGTATGTAACCTGTTTAGTGTCTATACATGGATAATTATATATTTGTTTATTTATCTTTGCTTTATGTATGTATGAATTTATCTTGTTTTGGGGGTTTGCATTAATGCATCTTAACCGGAGAGCAAAAGGTCCGGTGTTCGATCTGTGGCGGCGTCATACCATAAGACGTTAAAAGATGGTACTTGTTGATACCCTGCGTGGCTCTTGGCATTAAGGGGCTAA
This sequence comes from Haliotis rufescens, assembly GCF_023055435.1. Lineage (NCBI taxonomy): Eukaryota > Metazoa > Mollusca > Gastropoda > Lepetellida > Haliotidae > Haliotis > Haliotis rufescens. The sequence goes on from NW_025964268.1 coordinate 504,648, forward strand.
AACAAGGACAGGTCGGCTCGGAATCAGTATACAGTGTCTGACTTGGGTATTGATCTCAAACTGCGGAATGGTGTCTCAGCGGGCTACCACTAAATAATCGGCTTCAGTCACACACACATACACGCGCGCGCGCCTCAGACGCATGTCCTTTCCCATGTCCTCTGTACTAGTTTGAGTGAAGGAAGCAGATATAATACAAGTTTTTGTATGATCTCGGAATGGTTTGCTGGAAACTAATTTACTTGCTTACATTTACGACGGCGTTATTTGACAGCCTATTCCAGCCGTGTCAGCGTTTATGTCAACATTATTGCCACTCTGGGACATGGTTCATGATTGTTAGGAGGCCCGCGGCAATTGGCAATGGTTTATGTCAATCATAGCGTAATTACAGACAGTGAAGTGCAGACAAACGGAATAAAGGAAATACATGACTTTGCAATATATACATGTTCCCTAAAACCTACCAAAACCTTCGTTAAAAATAACACATTATTATCAAAGCAATATTGCCAAACATCCATGTGTCATTTGTCTTGTAATTGCATCATGGGAGTAGAATTCATCGTCGAGATAAAGTTAGTAAGTTTGGTTTTAAAGTTACACTGAACAATACTTCATTTCATGATCATTGATTTGTCGTGTAATAACGTTAGGGGAGTAGCATTTATTGTCTTATTATATATTAGTGAGTAAGGTAGGTTTTAAGGTCAATTGGAACAGTGTTTCAGTTACGTGATCACAGTGTGTCATCTGAATGTGGAAGGATAGCCACATTGACCCGTAAACGTTTAATATACTACCGGGAAAGTAAAAACTATGTACCTGAAACTTGAAGTTCACATGTAAAATACAAACGTTGATAACCGTATCAAATACAACACCACGGAATCTGATTTGATTCATTTTAAGCCACCATCAAACATGGATGTACACTTCGATACAATGCAATAGCATGGGTTTGGAACCATGCAACGATTGGATGAATCTGGTATTCGAAACCAAGACCAACTCAACGAATTTTGCAACCACATTCAAAAAATTTATGTCAACGAACACTTTGCGCCAGACTAATGTTTGACAGGGGATAGATTGCTCTGATTTGAAATCCTGCAAAAAGTCGACAGAATGTTCAGGAATATATTATTACTCTACCTAACTCATATGGGACATGATCGTATGAAGATGTGTAACAAACGCTCCTCAAACAGCAGAATATTAATCCATTATTTATCTACTTTCACAAAATAAAAACGAAAGGAGGGAGATTTCTTTTTACCGCCAAGCAAGACCAACTGACACAGAAATCGATTATCCCCGTGTTGAAATTGATCCAGAAGAAATCTAGGCTGTAAAAACTGTTTATTTAATCGACAGTCTGAGAATCGCAAGGACGCCAATTACGGGGGTTTGGACTCCAGGGAAGTCCACAGTAACGCGTCTTACACAGAATATAGACCTATTCTGCACCGGCCAATGATATGGGCCCCTTTGACATTTCGTCGTGTTAAGTACTTGTTCGTAGGAGGATTCTTACTTCAAAGGGGATTAAGTTTCGTTAAAAAACAGTCATGTTAAATTACTGTTTTGTTCAAGTTGTTATCAGTAATCTGCAATTCGACATGTATGGGACATGTTCACAACGCCAAACAAAACATTCAACCAAAATAACGAAAGCTGTGATCCTTGAAACCCTCATTTACCTGTCATAACGCCATCAAACATACAGTAACATTCCTTGTTATTAATTAAGTCAAAACTATTAAATGAATCAACTCGAAGAGCACAATTGCTGAGTCAGCGTTGAGCGAATGGTAAATCACCTATTTGGGAAGCTGTACGTATTTCCTCTTGATAAACTTTTCATTATGTTCAGATATGCATGTAAGTAATCTTTTTCATGCATTTGTATATACATTTTCGCATATTTATGCGGAGGCACATGTAGCGCAGTAGATGGTGTATCCTAGCGATCCAATGATCCACTGATCCACTGATCTACTGGGATACGACGGTCAGTATCGAGTCTGGACCAGATGACCCAGTGATTGACGTCATGAGGATCAATCTAAACAATTGGGATAGGATGACATGCATCAAACAAGTCATCTAGTCTGACCTACCGATCATGTAAGTCGCCTCTTTGACAAGCATGGGTTTCTGAAGACTAGTTTTAACCCGACTCTTCACGGGGCGACCTCGGAGAAATGTGTTGATTTGGTCATTTGGGTGATATTCATTTTATGTTTTGGTTAGTTTATTATTAGGAAAACCTAAATCAAAAAGATTTTACATTTTAATCTGAGGCACGTATGATTAAACGATAATTGCCAAATGATCTACGAAGAATGCAGTTTCAGATCTGATAAGCCTTATTTGGTGGCAGTGACAAAAAACATGATTGTATAAAATTCCTATGCTTTGAAAACATAAACCGAAATCAATTTAAAGCATAGTTCTGAATCACCAAGACGACACGTTGAGATTTCATTGCATTATCGTAAAAAATCTATTATCCGTGCCAATAATCCCTTATAGCATTACCGCTTCGTGAAAACATCTTCGTGTAATTTCTAGAGCTATGACGTGGTGTTTCACACTGAACGTTATCATTGATCTTGCTTATGATATCCCTGTAAGTCAAAGGGTTTAAATAAATAAAACACTTTTATCAATAACAAGACTCGTTGTCAAGCCATTGGTTATTAACCATTTTACAAATCGTTTGACATAAAATGTAAACTTAATTGGAATTACATGAAACAAGAGTCGGAATTTCTTTGTCCAATGAATGTCCAATCATGAAATGGAACACGCAAAATCATGGTGGCATAATCTATGAGTCTAAAGTAATCGATGATAGAATTTCCTTGTTCTTTCCAATCAGTTGAATTATACATGAGTTTAAAGACACGGTTTAATAATAATAGTTATCTCAATCCTTATCTCTTTTTGGGGTTGTACTTTTTCGCCATTCTTTAGGGGGTCTCTTATTTGTGTTTTTCGCAACAGTGTGTGATCTTATGAAACCTAGCGCAATATTTCAATCGTGTTTAATCTTGTGCAATATCGGGCAAGGTTGTAGAGGATTTACGAAGTTGCACACAATTCCACATTATTGCACTAGAAATGGGAAATGTAACAGAGCATCAATTTCGAGAACCTACAACTAAGGAATACTGAAAATGTGTATGCTACAATGATGGCACCAGCAGTTCGCGAAGGATAATTATGGTCATGCACTGCCAAACATAACAAGTGATAGACCCAGGGCCACAAGGAACTGTTACCACTGTATATGATATTAACCTCAAGGGAACAATACAATTCAACTGTTCAACAACAGTATCATATTATTCATCACTGCTCGGTGATTCGAACATTAGAGAATCAAATCCAGTTAATATCATCATCGATTGAAGAAAGAAGAAAGTCAAGAAAATGATCATACCAATTTGCGGTCCTGAGCCTAATAAATATCAGCTCTTGACAGGGATGGATTGACAACCAATATGTTAAAAACAATTCCCAAACGAAGGTAATATATAGGGAATACTACACTCATTCTCGTTAGGTACCATTTTACGAAACGAGTGGACTTTCTATGGTATCTGACCGAGCGAAAACGAGATCAGATACCATAAAAAGTTCACAAGTTTCGTAAAAATGGTATCTAACGAGAATGCGTGTGGTATTTTATTTATTACCCACATTAAATATGTATTTAAGTGTAGATACATAGCAACTTTCGTTCGTTAACATACCAACCTGAAACCGGTTGCAAGTCTGGTTGCGTATGAATATAGATATATGCCCAAATATGGGCATTGTTGCATGTTCCTGCTCAATCTTGTACGATACACGTGTGACGTGATTTAGTATCTTACCACCTGTATCTTCACTACGTGGATAATAAATAAGACTATCGGTCTACCAGTGACAGGCTTGTACTGCATTACGGAGCAATCCGTTTGGGTGACATTCAAATTGAAAGAACTTCTTAATAAGCTGCGAAAACCATGTTAACATTCACTGGAGGTCCCGTTCCTCTAACATCCGTCGCACGATATATTAAACTTCAAACCCGCAGAACATGCATATATATTTCACATACAGACGACGTACCAACAATTATGTGTTGTAAGAATATACAGTGTACTTATAGATAGGACAATTATCGAATTAGTCTCATGGTCAGGTCTTTTTCTTAACTACAAATTGTACGTATAGTTGTATTTGTAAAGGCAACAAAATAGACCCCCATCCCCTATCCCCTATCACCATCATCTGTACCCTCCCAGCAAACACAACGTTATCACAAGGTTAAGGGAATATTACGTTAAAACATAAGCAAACGTTCAGTAACGCTGTGACAACGTTGCATCACAACCACTTGTATCAAATGTGGGTGTATTATGAATAGGCAACTTTTGCAAGATCATTATTTACAATCGACATCCGGTCCTGGTTATGAGATTATGCTTTTTCAAACCAAAAAGATATATTTAGATGGAAAAATAAAACATTTCGGATATTCAAAACAGGTCATAAACAGTCCTGCCTCATGATCGCCATTTTCAAAATATAGAGGCCGTTCAGATAAACACATGACTAAATCAACAGTTTTTAAAATTGAAATTTTCCATATCAGCCCTGTCAAGAAGTGATAAAAATGTATGACAGACCTGTCAATTCTGAATAGAAGTGTAATTTTGCAATGATGCAATGTTGTGTTAATGTTGCTGGACAGTATAGTAAACTACGGTTAAAACAAACTCAAAGGGACTACTAATTTTAGTTCATTATAACCGTAATTCGTTATAAGCATATATACAGCATAACTACAGCATATAGTCGGGACTAAAAAGTTAGTTCGTTATATCCGCAGTTCGTTATAAACGTGTTCGTTATAACCGTAGTTTACTGTACCTGGTTACGTTACAATTTAACGTTTATATAACGTATCGAAAACCATAACATTCAACGTTGTGGCGACGTTATTTTCAAACAGTGCCACAACAAAAAAAGAAACGCTTTGACAACGATGTACGTGAAGCAACATTAATTGCTTTGATTTGATGGGCTACGAACTGTTAAATCGTTAAATGTCCAAATATGGAATTACGACATCCACGGAACTACTCTGTAAAAAGGATCCAATAGTCATCCTTGTTAGTACACGTTGTCGTCTTTGATGCCATGTTCTGACCGGCTTTCCACTGCCAGTCGGCACTTAACAGATTTCTTCTATCTCATTGACATTCAGATCTTGTTCAACTGAAATCGAAAAATACGATTGCTGATACATACATACAGCATAAAAATTTCTATAAATGAAAGCCTAATTACGCCCGATTTTGACAACGCTTTAACTATAATTTCACATTTATGTCAACCAAATATTAGCATGTCTTGGAAAACTTCAAATAATTGTTTTCTTTTAACTCTTTATTATTAATTGTATTTGTCTGTACTGAGTATTTAATAACAACTACTCTGATCGTATCATGTATGTGAACTCACTCATGTCACATTTTATTACATCCTGCAGTTTATCGTGACATGGCCACGGCGGTATTAAAAGTGGCTGTCGGGGACATTAAGGATATATGGATCAACAATAGTGAACAAAATAAATTAGGGATCATGATTTTTTTGGGTGGTATTCTTTTGTAGTGAAAACTCAGCACACAATTTCTTAAACATATCCCCAAAAAAATTCATGATCAAGTATTTTTGGTGGTCAGTATATATGCAATACATCAAATATACCCTACAAACATCAAACATCTTGCTGTTCAGCGTGTCTTTTCAAGTCAATCTTTTGATTCAGAACGGAGAGCCACAGGCCTTTTGTACATAAATACAGATGATGTTATCATTTGCGCAGTACGGTTTATAATATTGCACAATTATTTTTTTGTAGAACCAAATATATTTCATCACTTTAACCACATTAATGATTTGATGACACCAACGGTGTAATAAATGAATTAATGTTGGGATTCATGTAGCATCTTGATTAAGATTATTTACGTTGTTTGTTAAACATACACAGCAAAAAAAATGCAGTTTCCGGTATCCGGATACCTGCCGGATACCACCGGACACTTACCCAAAACGCGTCCGGGTATCCGGTGGCAGATACCTTGCCGGATACCAGATCCGTGGTATCCGGCATGGACACCTCACCTGAAAGTATGCCACCTGGAATCCGGGTATCCGGCACCGGATACCTCACCGGATACCTCAATCTGGGTGTCCAAGGATCCGCACCGGATACCAAGAATCCGGCACCGGATACCTCATCCTGAGTTTCCAAAAACATGTCACAATTTGGGGGTGCATTTTGTTCAATTAAGTGTGAAACACCTAAATATATATTGGAAACTAACCATGAAAATTGAACATTGCTGAAGGTATCCGGCAGGTATCCGGCAGGTATCCGGATGCAATTTTTCGAGATGTCTTATTTCTGGTAAATAATGTTAGCCTGGGCATATCAGATAGCTGTAGTAATATTCTGTGTCATTTTAGTTGTAAATATCCCCTTAAAGTTGAGATCTATGGGCATGTACTTTTGGAGAAGACAATTTTTTTCAATTTCATCTATAATTCTTTGTAGATGTTAAGCTGTTTAATGAACAAACATCAGTTCTAATACATGTATGATGATATCCTTAAATTTCATGTTCAGACTTCCAGATTATTCTGAGTGAAAGTATAAACTCATCGACTGTGTGCTCACTTGGGCCTTTGGTCCTAGTGAGATGATAATATGATTATTTGTAAAGGTACAAGTACTTGTTATGAGCATACCAGCTTCATTTAAGTTTGAAACACAATATGCCTCACTCTGAGGGTGACATGTACCAGATTTCATCACACTACAGAGAGCTGTTCCTCAGTTACTGTGAACATTTTTACTGAAAGACATTGAAAGCTAATTTGACCTTCAATATCAGTTGCGACTATTTCAAAAACAATTGTAAAGTGCTTCATTCAGTGTAATATTGACAAACATATGACAATGATATACAACTATGTGTATAAGAGTTATTTAGACTTCTGCGGGAAAAGGCACATTAGAGAACAAGAGTCATCAGAAAGATGACATATCCCCCCGGCAGCTATCTGTAAAGTAACCACTAGTGCATTTCTGTATGTAATGAGTCAACAGTTGAATGTTCTTTAAGAAGCATACATTGTTTACCCACAAAAGATCCACCATGGTCGCATCCATATGAATGCCAAGTTTCGATCAAATACATTGAATGTTTTTCGAATTCTGCCCCAGAAATGAACCTCATCCCCAATTGAGTCTATGTCCAACTTGATTCCATTAAAAAAAAAAAAAAAAAAAAATTTAGAAAAATCCCAAAATTTGAAAGGCACCACTTCAGTATGTGCATGATAGCTTTGCCAAGTTTCGATCAAATACACTGAATGGTTTTCGAATTCTGCCCCGGAAACGAACCCAATCCCCAATTGAGTCTATGTCCAACTTCATTCCATAAAAATTTTAAAAAATAAAAATTAGAAAAATCCCAAAATATCAAAAGGCACCACTTCAGTATGTGCCTGATAAAGAGTTGCCAAGTTTCGATCAAATACACTGAATGGTTTGGGAATCCTGCCCCGGAAAAGGAAATGATTACGGACGGACAGACGGACAGACAGGCTGATCACTATATCCCCCGTATTATATGCCGGGGGATAAAAAGTAAGTGTATGACCTGTTGCCAACTTCTATCCCTGCCCTAAGGAAGAGTTTGGCCATTAACAATTTTTTTGTCTGGCTGTGACATTGACCTTTGACATAGCAGATCAATGTGTTATTCCAAAGATGTCCAAGCAATGCATGGTTTTATACGATAACTGTGGCTATCAAACTGAGGCAAAATATTGGAAAATCCCCATTTACACAGCGGGCTAAAGAAACAAACAACAAACAAATTATCAATTTCTTTTATTTATATGCATATATCACACATTGAACAGTGTTCATGTAATGGTTCCTGATGCAGTATGCACTTTCCTCCTATTCTTCAATACTCATAACAGAGCGGGATAACTGTTCGCTTGAAAGCATCAGCAGACCATGCTCACCAGTTCAGAGTTACTTGCCCTCAAACATCCTTTTCCTTCTATATTGCCATGGAAAAACAGGAACCAGGATGAGGGTAGGCCAGATGGGCTCTATCCCTGTTGCATTGTGTTAGTAGAATTGTGAACATTCTATTTGGTGTTTGGGTCCACATTTATAGACAAGTAGTCGCAAACATCATTCCTTTCAAGTGATTACCACATGGCCAAAGACAATAATTTCTTCAAGGTCCTTGAAGGATCCCACTCCGACTTGGCATTGGTTGGTCTTCTCACATTTGCCTGACCACCCTTTGTGAGTGTGTCCCAGTGTCAATTGGCATATAACTTCTCGGTAGGCTCCCATTGAAATAACAGGACTCTCCTCATCGCTGTCTGCCAATCACTTCGGATATCTGGAAGGGTCCTTCCAGACTGTCAACCTGTCATCCGGGTATCTCAAGCTGGACTTCAGTTTCTGCAAAATTATGTATAAAGATTGTAGCAAAAGAAAAGAATTGTTGCAACATGTACTTACAGATAAAAGGCAGCAAATTCACTTAATTTATCATCTTTGAGTTTTGTTATATACCAAACATTTGAGATATATATTGTTCCATGCTGATGAGTTGAAACAATCATTAACTGACATCTCTTAAAAATGTTCCTAGCAACCTATGCTTGCCATACAAGCCAAAGTAATAGATGAGGTAGCAAGTGGGCTCATTGAAAGCTCGTAATCGTACCCAATAACATGGGATGTTGTCCATAACAGTCATCATCGGTGCGTCTGGATCGAGCTCATAACATTAATCTCTGGTTTGTCTAGTTGAGATTTGAGATTTGATTAATTTATAATCCTTGTCATTTAGCCGAACTATTGCTGGATGTGGTGTTAAATGAGTGAATTGGGTTTAACGCCTCTTTGAACAGTATTCCAGTTATATCACGGCATGTAAGCTTGATGTGGGAAGAAAGCCCGAAGTGATGCAGGTCTTACATGTTTACCACTTTGATGAAACCCACAAGCAAGTGTATGATGCTACCCTCGATTCAAACCCACGACCATCGGTTTCTGTCAAGCCCAAGAGATGCAACTATGCACAGCAAGTTGTAGTGCCTTTGATAATTAGGCCATCCATGCCAACAGGTGATAAAGAACAAGCAAACTGAAGAAATATTTGCAGAATAGCTACCTGAACATGATGAACCAAACAGAATAATTTCAAATATTTACCACTCACTGCTACTCTTCTCTTGTTCCTCATTGCTTCCCTTTTTCCATTGATGCTGTGCAGATGACTGACTCATTCATTCATCCAGACATTCTGCAAACATAAGTAGCATTCACATTAGAGAAATGTCCAAACTGTACATGCTGTACATTGAATTCAATTGAAAAGGCCCCAGTTGAGTTTCCAACTTAGAACTGTCCTTATTAAAATATTTCATCCCAAACATTCAGAGATAAAACATAACCCCATATTTAACAACTGTCAAACAATTATTTGACAACAAAGCCAGGGTCATTCAACATACACTTTACATAAGGAATCACTTGTTGCAAAAAAGATCCTCGCCAAGGTCAGAGTCATTCCATGAAATATTGAATGATTAAGTTATGAAGCTTATACAAAACAAGGACATAACAGTGTAATTATAACAATATCCTAAGCGTAAAAAATATAAAGTCTTTGGTGGCCATTATTGTAAATTATAATCTGTATTAGCATCCCACGAAAGTTAAGAGTCAATAATCGTTCCTAGATCTTGGTACTTTTCTTCATTATCTATAAAAAAGCGGATCTAATTTGGATCATCTTGTTTTGACCACAAATCCATTACGCCTCTTATGCTAACAAACAGTTGACCATAATACTAAAAAAAGGACCCTTGGCGTTTACGGTAAAGTATGTAGAGCAGGAAAATATCTACATCAATCCGTTCCATAAGATCTCTGCACAGAAATCATAAGGCCTCGAAGCCCTGCTACGTACCTTGCAATGCCAATCGCCTTTCCAAATACTGTTGACTTCCGCGTTGTGGATGGCTGAGAGGAACTTCGGCCGGCATTTCCGTGGTGGAGGTGAATGAGAACAATGTATCGATACACGAGGTAAGCTTATCGTAATCAAGAATCACAGTGTATATCGATACACGAGGTTTGTTTACATCCATGTTCTAAAATGGCGCCCTGGACCGTAGGGGAATATGGGTAAAATGGCTTGTTCCGGGTTAACACTAAGCTGGGCCCCGTCTCTAATATCACATTATTGTTTGGCGCAAGTTGACGACGCGCATAGGGAGCCGGGAACCAGGTTAACACGACATAAGCTGGTTCCCGGCTCTCTATGCGCGTCGTCAACTTGCGCCAAGTTATATTAGAGACGAGGCCCAGCTTATACACTGAACACGATCGGTCATTTCGTCAAAACTGGCCAAATATTGAGATTGCAGCTGAGGTCATGCTGGCAGCTGAAGTGACACATTAAGGTAAGGAATATGTGAATATTACAATGATCACGTATTAAAGTAATTTACCACATGTAAGCCTGTCACATGTGACACATTAACTTTTATAGCCAACATGTAAGTAAATGTATAATTATATTTTTATATGACAAGTAGCCTGTCTATCATATGTTAGTATTTGCTTATGTATATAATGTAGAAATATGTTTACTTTAACTGGATAATTTGTATGCTAATGTGACTCACTGTCTTATTTCATATACTCCCTGTACTCTGTGAGAATGATTAATAGCCTCAACATATTTTTCCAGATGTGAAGAATCAAGAACAGCTTTAATAACAGGGAAGTTTTGCATCAGAGATCATCGTGAAGTGGAAGAAAAGACATTTTAAGGGTATGAACATTTTCACTTGAACTAGTTGAACAATAACCATGATGACAACTTTATCATGGGGGAATTTTTGGTGGTGGGGTAGCCTAACGGTTGAAGCGTTCACTCTTCGTGCTGAAGACCCAGGTTTGATTCCTGCCACATAGCTGCGATATTGCTGAGTGTGGCGTTAAACATCAAACAAAGCTAACAGCCGCATACTTACTCACGTGGGGATTCCAGGTTGAAGTTAGTCCCCATCAACATGATCAACCTATGCTAGTTGTGAGAGATAACTTAATGGATCGGGTGATCAGGCTCCCTGACTTGGTTGATCCATGTCATTGTATCCCAATTGTGTGGATCGATGCTCATGATGTCAATCACTGGATAGACTGGTCCAGACTTGATTATTTACAGACCGCCGTCATATAGCTGGAATATGGCTGAGTGCAGAGTTAAACAACAAACACCAACATGATTCTACAACCTGCTCTTGTGGATACCATTTTGAAGATCCTACACATAACTTCTTTTCGGGTCTTAACTATTGCAATATGTTCTACTACATGTGTTTTAAACATATATTTTTTTTATAGTGAACTGGATTTGCAAACAAGCCGATGGCTTATCTAAATGATGCTGAAATACAAAATAAGTATTAATAAAATACTAATTCTATACTATTGCAAACTATCAGTTGAGCAATAATGTAATCATCTGATTATAAGTAGATAATGAAGGAGAAGTCCATATTGATTAAATCTACCAGATTCTGAGATAAATGCACGTATTGATTGATTTATTTCAATGTTTTCCTGTACATAATTTTCAACAATTCCATATAAAGCTTTCTTATATCATATCCATGCTGTATAATAATACCTATTATTTCTAATAATAGCATAATTTGGACACACAAATAAGTAATGAATGGTATTTTTATAACAGGTCCCACACATGCGGGATAGGTCATTTGACATGAATCAGTTTTATGTGAATTTAAATCACTACAAGCTGATCTGAGTCATGAAAGGATATGCCTTCGATTCTGTGAAAATGGAAATGCTAAAACATCTCCCAATATTAACCATGCTATTACAGAATCTGTTCACTTGTTTTTGTATGTAAAATATTTTTGAACGATTACATCCATCTAATGATTGTTTGTATGTGTGATATGCCAGTAGAGGTATATGTGTACAAGCATGTGCATACACATAAAAAAAATTATGTTTGTTTGGCTAGGTACCAGTATATGAATAGGTTGTTTAATGCGACTTGTATATTAGCATCATCATAGTTTCAACAGACAGTTTATGTATATCAAATGTTAAATTCTTTGTAGGGAGAATTGCATATCAAAACTGTCATTATTTTATTACTTATGAGTAGAACTTTTTAAGTATCTGGCATGATACATTTCCTTGGTCCACAGACACATGTTACCAGTAAACTGACTTGACAAGTAGCATAACAGTCAGTTTGGTTGGAAACTAATTAAGCCGTCACTACTCAATTAAGTAATTAACAGACAATTGCAAGTGATAATACCCACCTGACACTAATTGCCCTGTTAATCCTTAATCCACCATGAGTTGACATTGGGTTCATCTTGCTAATGAGCTGTTGTGAGCGTAACGAGATGATAAACATCAAAGTTGGGGCAGGCTTTGATCAAGTGTTCTGTTGAAGAGATTATGTCACTTGTTTAATGTTTATTTAGGATTAGCTACATCCCTTGATGCTACCAAGACCATACTTGAGATTATCAGACAGTTTGTCTGGATACAACCTGATGTCTCAGCTGTACTTATTGGATTCTGCCTTTTTGCAAACTATGTGTGTGACAAGGACTTTGACCACTCTGTGCAGATGCATAACAATGCATAATGAACTTGGGGTATGATTCAATTATGTCACACAAGTCAAAGATGGGTTCCACTGTATTTAGAAACAGACGATAGATGCAATACTGTGTAACTTTATAACAATCAAATGAGTATTCAAATAGGAATACACATATATTTACAATTACCCTTGAAAAGTTCCATAACCAAATAGAAGTACTTATATTATGATTACACTTGACCAATATATTTGGCAGTTTTTCCTGTTATTGTTAATCTTAATTAACGATAGGATAAATGATAAAAATATGATAATGATTTTACTCATGACTATTAATGGGCCGATACAGCTTTTTTTAAAAGTGGGGGTGCACAATTAAGATCTATTTATTGTCTTTGGTGGTAATTTATACAGAAATAAAGATTTTTTTCGAAATAAAAAGGGGGGTGCGCACCCCGACCCCCCACCCCCACCCCCACCCCCAACCCCCTCTGTATCCGCCCATACTATTGCCAGCAGCCGAATTAAGGTCCCTTAAATGTAATATACATAGTTTTTAGTCAATTGTTCAGAGGGTTCTTTTCATTTGATTTTTTGTATCAGTGTCTATTTTGGCCTACCAATTAATGGTAGATATTAAATATCAATAATAAGTGAGATAATTATTTTCAGTGTGGCTCCCATTGCAACTAAAGCAAGGAACGATTCAAATTAAGCCTGATTCAGCTGCTACATTGAAATGTATTTGCTCCTCTAATCAGTAATTCAATCAGTTGTATAGTGACTTGATATTTGGTGAAAATATCTGTTGTATGAAATCCTAATGTTACTTACTTTTGTATTTGAGATGATATTTGTATTTGGTAGCCTAGTGGGTAATGCATTCTCCGAAGCACTGGGTTCTGTTCCCCACATGGGTACTGTGTGAAAAGCCCATTTCTGGTGTCCCCGCAGATATATTGCTGGAATATTGCTAAAAGCTGTGCGGAACTATACTAACTTGCACACTCATTTTATAGTATTTTGATATCACTTACATGACTTGTGTGACTGAAAGTTTTGATAGTTATGAATACCGTATTCGACGTAATAAGCGTCCAGGACGCTCTAAAAATTTCATGGTTTATGCTGGCAGCCTGAAATGTTTATGTATGACAAATATATTTTTCCAGAATGAAATTCCCCATAATTAAGGGTGCATATCACACACAAGTGTGTATTATACACAAATAAATAAGTCTTGTATACATTGATCAATGGGAAAGGGTGCTAATTGGGATTCTTCACTAGCCAATATATTAGCAAATATTCCCGTGGGCGCTTATTAGAGCGAGGCGCTTATTACGTCAAATACGGTAGTTCTGTTTTTATGTATAAGAACCTATTTTATGCAATTTGCATTGCCTTGTTTACCCTTCCTTATGTTTTGATGTAATGCAAACATTTGAGAAAAATTCAGGTGAGCCTGCCTAATGGCACTACAGGAATTGTTTTCAGAAGATCAATTACAATTTTGTATTTTCTGTAAAATTTACTGTTTGCTATGGCTTTTTTACATTGGTTAACATGGTTTGGTTAACAGTTGCTTGATAAATTGTCATTACCTTACTCTTTTTACCCTTTGTCAATATATGTGTGTTTCTTATATTTTTAATAACAAGCTTTTAAAGATGTTATAAATTGTTTCAGGCACCTGGATTTCACAATGACACCAGATCAGACAAGCCATACAAAGGACTCTCCGGATGATGAATAATCCTCCCCAGAACAACTAACAGGTTCACCTCAGAAAGTGATGATTCTGAATGAATAATGCCACATCAGTGTGATTCTGTAGGTTGTTTTATTACGACATTAATCAAGTCTAAAGGAATTAATACCACAGCAGTGAGACTATGTTTATGTGGTGTACACTGACGCTGACTATACAAATCTGAATGTCTTTTGTGGTTTACTGCACAAACATAATTGACTTTAGATATTCTTCTACCTTGAAATTCTTCTGAGATTTGACTAATTTGTTTATTTAGAAAATGGCATTGAAGCATCTGTTTCAGATTTTGAATGTTCTTGCACCTCTGGTTACTGAACCAATGAAATGTCATAAAATCAATAAATATGATTTTTTATCTGAACAATTTTTTTGTTTTGCTTCTTTAAAGAAATATGATATTGATCATTCATAACAAAGGTGCTAACATATATCAAATATACTAATGCCCTGAATGTTTTCCTACAATTAATACAGCTCACTGAACGAAGTTTTTAGTTCCATGTCAGTAGAAAAATTACATTGATATTTTTATGTACCAGTACTTTATTAGGTTCTGTGGATGCCATTAGTCTTATGCACCCATTTGGGTTAATGATATTCTGTTTCAAACTTCAACGAAACTCGTCTCTCAAGATGTAACAAGTACTGATACAGTTCCAAAATAATCTTTTAATCTCACCAGGAACAAAGGCCCAAGTGAGCACATAGCCAATGACTCTCATTTTTTTTGTCAGAGTGAGTATGGTGTTATGCCACTTTACAAAATTCCAACAATATCATGATGGGTGACACCAAGCAATGTACCGATGTGGTGAATCGAACGCTTCAACCACTAGGCTAGAACAAACTGGGAATATGAAGATGAAATGTAAGGATACCATCATACCAGGACTGAATGCTTTTCATTTAATACGCTTAACATCTAAATTGAAATATATATGAACTTGAAAAATGTTTTCACCAAAAGTACATGCCCACAGATCTCAACTTTAAGGGGATATTTACAACTAAAATAGCACAGAATATTACTACAGCTATCTGCTATGCCCAGGCTAACATTATTTACTAGGAGAAAGACATCTCGAAAAATTGCATCCGGATACCTGCCGGATTCCTGCCGGATACCTTCAGCAATGTTCAATTTTCATGGTTAGTTTCCAATATATTTTTAGGTGTTTTACACTTAATTGAACAAAATGCACCCCCCAAATTGTGACATGTTTTTGGAAACTCAGAATGAGGTATCCGGTGCCGGATCCCTGGACACCCAGATTGAGGTATCCGGTGAGGTATCCGGTGCCGGATACCCGGATTCCAGGTGGCATACTTTCCGGTGAGGTGTCCATGCCGGATACCACAGATCTGGTATCCGGCAAGGTATCTGCCACCGGATACCCGGACGCGTTTTGGGTAAGTGTCCGGTGGTATCCGGCAGGTATCCGGATACCGGAAACTGCATTTTTTTTGCTGTGATATTTCTGATTCCTGAGTCCTGCAGTGATATGTGCAAGGCATATAATCTGTCTCCCAGACCCTGAGAGTAAATTTAGAAAGAAATCCAACTCAAGTCTGGAATGATTTGGCAAGTCTTGATTGTCTTAGCCCCTTATATTAAGCATTATTTTGGGCTTCATTGTAAAATTTTGAATTTAATTTATATTTGGCGGATATATATTTTTAAACAGGTATTGTTTAAACTTTATTTCTGGGACTAAATGTTAGTCTAGGCATGTTTTGGGGTGTTTTTCTTATTATAGAAGTCGATCTTTAACGATTTGATTGCCTATTATGTGACACTCGCACTGACGTTGTTTTCTGTGTTCACTTCTTGCATGGCCTTAAGAAAGCTATCACACAGTACAATGAACCGACGTGTTGGCACGATGTAGAATGACATTTGAGGACACCGTGTCACACTTTATGTAATCAGGTTTCTCACAATGATGCTCTATACGTAGATAAACAGAACTTGATCAACACATTGTCTCCATGCTAACCACCATTCATTTGGGACGAAAGAGCCAGAAAAATCTAATTCCAATCGAAGGAAAGCCAATCTTTTTTACCATTGACGAGCCTTCGGCGAATAACGGAGCAAAGCGTTCGGATGACATTCACCTTAGAGAATCAAAAGAACAAAGGGTTGTTACAAGAAAAAATAGCTAACATCTTGATTCTCGAGAACCATTAGAACATTCTCGAGAGACCTTGAGATTTGTGATTCACTCTATGCTTCGTGTGAGTAACGGGCTTAGCATACCAAAGACCCATGTTTGCGTATTGTGAATATACTGTAACCTATATGAAATAAATCTTCTTAATGGTTTTTGTTTAGACCGACTCGAAATATCCGTAAAACGTGACATATATATAGATGTATATTACTGTAAGGAAGATACACTGACCAAGGATAAGAGGACAGGTTTGGAGCAGAAAGTGTGATGTGTTAAACTCTGTATTTAGCTAGTCTCCGTGGTCCCTCTGGGTCTCTGTGAGGGATCTTCATTGGAGTACTTTTTACAGAAATCGTCTGAGGGAGACAGGCGGAGACATTAAAATGGCTGGACTCACCGAGCGCCAGGCAGTGCAGGGGAGACAATGTTTAGTACAGCTGGGAAGTATAAGAAGTAAAATTGTTTCAGTCGTTAATGACCTTTTTACTTAATTGTTATGTTATGTTTTAGGATCTATAAAGTTTCAGAACACCACTGTTTGTGAGTGAGTGAGTGAGTGAGTGTGGGCGTGTGGGCGTGTGGCGTCAGTGAGTGAGTTGGTATCGTTAGTTTACATGGAAAGTGAAGAGTCTTCGTCAGTTACAGTTCAATATTTAGTCTGCATATTTCCATTTACAAGAGGTCCACATACATGTACAAGTATGATGTCGATATCTCTCAGAACAAAAAGAAAAACACTTTGCAGATACATATAGTGGGTGAGTGAGTTGGGTTTAACGCCGCTTTTAACATTATTCAAGTTATATCACGGCGTGTCAGCTTAATGTGGGAGGAAAGCCCGAAGTGATGCAGGTCTCAGATGTTTACCACTTCGGTGAAACCAGCGAGCACGGGTATTGTGCTGACAAACCTAGAAACATAATCGGCGCGAACCGGGACTCGAACCCACAGTCATAGGTTTCTGGCGTGCCCAGCGGACGCAACTCTGCACAGCGAATCGCGGCACCTTAGACGACTGGGCCACCCGTGCCCCCAAGATAATTATAGTTCATGCTAACTTATTGACCTAATATTTATAATCAAACTTTTTACTACGTGTATGTTGTTAAGGCTAGGGTAGGGTAGGGTATTGATTAAATCCTTTGCTCGACCAACTGAAGGCGTGGGTACAATGTGCGAAGCCAGTTCGTGGTGTCAATACTGGAATATTGCATGAATAATGCTAAAAGCGGCGTTAAACAATACTCACTCAAAACTTTGGTGTATAGAGATTCGCAGCATCTGAAAGGATGCATAATCATCATAATGATACGGTACCAGTTTATAGGGTACGAAAGCCAAATGGTGCCACTTTGATTCCATATAATTTTTTTTCAATTGATATTTCTCGTTATTTCAATTGTTTGTTTATGTTTTCTCGTTGCTTCGATTATATTTTCGTTATTTTAATTATGTTCTTGTTGCTTCGATTATTAACTCGGAATGTCGATTATTTCCTCGTTATTTCAAGTTTATTTAAGAAACTCGAAATAACGAGAAAATAATCGAAGCAACGAGAAACATTTTTTTCAGGTGAACAACTGACTTGCCTTTGCCACCTGTGGGACAGGATACGCCCACTCTTTCAGAATATTATCACCATTTGATAGTGATTCATAAACACATGCTCATGCTATAATCGCAATCGTACAATGGATTTCGTATGAATATGGACAGGGTTTTGTCGCTTTTATCTCTGAGCACTATAAACGATGTTAGAAGCAGCTTCAAGCCAACACACATTCACAAAATCTATTTTGATAAGGTTTTCTTCCTTTCATTCTTTTTCTTGTCTTTAAAAATATTGTGAAAGGCATACATATTAATATATGTGTTAATAGCAGAAATATGCACATGCCTTTCTTACGTGTTTCTATTTCAAAAGACATAACATACACCTATGAGATGCCATTCTTCCATTTGACAGTGAAGAAAGTGAAAAGACAATTTATATACAGAATGGTTTCTTTTTATGTGTGTGGATCATGTCCTGTTTACGCAATGTTCCCCCTTTGAACTGAGACATATCATTGTTTTTCTATTACCAAGTGAAGTGAGAATTACCATATTACGGGCGTTTCATTTTATTTGATATTGACATGCAATGTACAGTTTTGTGGCCAAGAGAAAAGCGGTCATCATGTTAATAGGCAACGCTCTGGATCTTAACTGGACTTTTAAACGTCATTTTATCGAACTCAAGCTGCAAGAAATTTTTATTTTGTTTCATAATGCATTATTTCCGTGCAGTGAATTGAATTGTCTGGAGGTAATTGAAAGATGACCTTGAACAAAGACATGTACTATTAAGAAACTGATATATCGCATTAAAAATGTGGTTGCATTAATCCATATGATACATTTAATATAAAATCGACGGGTCGGCTTAGTGGCTTAGTGGTTTAGGCGTTCGCGCGTCACGCCGAAGGGTCTGCTTCGATTCCCCATATATGAACAATGTACGAAGCCAATTTCTGGTATCCCCGTCATGTTATTGCTGAGATACTGAAAGCGCGGCGTTAAACCATATCCACTTATGAAACGAAAAAGGAATTGTTAAGACCATATGGAAACAGCGAAATCACCTCCATTCACAAACCGTTGTAAGACGACAAAGATGACAACAAGCATTATGAAACCTACCATGGGGATGTTACGTCACTGTATCATAATAACAAAAAGTCCAAAGAGCCATTGGTCCCGATTATATGATTTTAGTACGCGAGTGTTTCAAACTGTATCCGTTTTGAAATGCACAAGTTCTATTGTAACATTATCCTACGGTGGTGAGTTTAGTAAATTGTTCAACTCAAGCAAAAAGGTGCAATCAGACAGAAAGACAGACAGACATGTTTATTCAGTAAAAGGCCAATGGCCAAAAATACAGACATGTGAGCATGTTATTTTGTGAGCATGATATAAGAATTTACAAACTAGAAATAATGTTTGCTCATTATAATTACTAAGAATATTTATTACATGAGAATAAGTGTAATGAGTAGGCATAGGAAGATTAACAAGGTATTTTTGTCTTAGGGCAGAATATAAATTACAATTAAAGAGTACATGGAATTCATCCTCAATGACATTAACTCCCTTACTACTACAATAGTTACAGAATCTGAGTGAACGGTCTGTTTTACTATATCTGCCAGTTTCTAAAGCTATTTTAAAATTTGAACATCTGAATTTAGTAAAAACAATTCTTAAATGGGTAGGGAGTGGACATGACAAGTACCTTTCAACATTTAACATTGATTTAAAATGCTTATAAAGATCACATTTTGGAGAAGGGTTTACAGAAGCACTCCAGAATTGCTGTAAATTATCTTTGAGCCTTTGCTTAAAATGGAGAATAAAAGCTTTAGAGTCACCCACCTCTTGATTGAGCCATACAAAACCAAACCCAAATTGGAATAAAATATTTCTAACTTTAGTCGCCCAAGTTACCCGCCCAACATCATCTAAAGATTTAAGCATTAAATAGCATTGGGAAGGTAATCTGTGGGGTTGAGCCTAAGATGTAAGAGCCTGCACCAATATTTAATTACTTTAGTCATGTAAGTGAGTTGTAAAGGAAACCTCCCACATTACCCTAAAACCATATTTGAGCAGGTTGATTTGTTTACTCTTATTGACGCAATCATAGTGCATGAATACAAATAAAATAACTGGTGATTAAAATGGGTTTGGTTTGGTTTCACGTCAGGAATTCCATTAATCCGTAACAAGCAGACTGACGTTTTATACATCGCACAAATCTTAACTATATCGCGAAGTTTACGTGTTCGTATCCAAAAAAACAGAAGCATGTTTCACTTTATTTGATGTTAGGGCTTAACAGTATGGTATCCCCAAAAACGTGTTCATTAAATGCGGATACGTAACGTAACACATGTGCTGTCAACTGGTTTTGCAATGCAGTTGGCTTTTAGGAAATGTCGCATGTTTTAGTATCATGTTATTTTACTCTGTGTGTCGGCGCTTTATGTTCCACGAAACTAACAATCGATCTTGTCAAGCATCTTCTTGAATGAAGTCTTTAGTTTTTGAAAAGAGCTCCTTTCTTTTTCGGTGTGCAACGTCTTAATAGTGGCGTATGGTGTCCAACTTAACTTGCAAGGCTAGGTCAATTTTCTTTAGGGGTGTCCACGTCACGTTGGCCAAGCGAGACACTTTCAAAGCCTGTCATGAATTCGAGTAAAATATATAATGATGTATAAAATCATTGTTTGATCACATAAAGCGGAATTCTTTCTTTAAAGAGAGCTGTTACGGGTGTTTCTCTAAATTCAGACAGACAACCCACTCAACAAATGTTGCCTTACTGACACGAAAGAGTTCGCGTTCAGTTTTATCATCGTAGAATGGAGATCAACAAACCGAACTGAATATAACATTTGGAACTTCACTTTTTTACTGGACGACGCCTCGATATGATAAATTATATTTTACACGATCGATCAAGAATTGTTCTGAGAGTCATAAATATTCTGAAGGTCTTCAGTATAATGTATAATAATTCAATTAGACAGTAACTTGTCTTTCATGCAAAATTAAACAAACACTTTTGCGACAGTAAATCGATTTAAAACGATTTCTGTTCTATCGAGACTGTTAGTTTGTTTTAGCCAAACACGACGCTACTACGCGACTATATTATTTTATTTTATAAATATTTTTGACAAGACCATTTGCTTGATGCACTAACACTGACACAACCTGTACAATCTTGGTATTTTGAAGGACAAACGTAGTCCTCTGCTGTATCAAAATTACCTGTTCGCAGTGATTCATAAAATTTCAGTAGAGGGTTGTCAACTGCCTTTGACAAACTCAAAAAATAATATATTCTCCTGTTACTGTTCCCGACGTTTGCCGACATATAAGATTGTAACAAAGGTATTTCCTATCTCTAATTCTGGTCTTAAGAACTACTGTTTTCTCTCTGAGGTTCCCAGTTTAACCTAAACACTACCGGTGTAGTCGCACTTTGAGAATGCCAGAGTCCAATTATTTGAAACAAACTAGTTTGGCCGTAGACTAAAGATTTATTGTGGGACAGGTAGGATCTGTTGGTCAGAACATCCTGATCCGTTTCGAGTTCACTTGTCATCATGTGCATGTTAATCATTCATGATTGTCGGAATATGACTTTTTAACTCTGCCCTCGATTTCTTTTCATGTCATGGAGATATGAGTAGGATTACCCGAACACGTTGACGTCTCTAATTACCCAGACTTGTTGTCATGTACGGATTTGAGTTATTTCCTTTGTTCCTGGGATGTCAACGCTAATTGAAACAGCCACTGGACACATCGTCCCTTTTGATCTCTATCCAACGATAAAGCCTATCTACATATTGGGTAACACTGATTTGTAGATGCACGGATGCTTGTCTTCATGCCATATAGAACAATCAAAATATTTTCAACAAAGAGAACGTATGTAATGATCATGTCTGATGTTTCTCTACACTCAACTGACGTTAGATGATGCTTCAAATCCTTTGCATCCTTTCATCCTCATTGTATTGTGGCCAAAGTGAGTGAATATGGTTTTACTGCGCTTTTAGAACGGGGGACACGAGAAACTTTCAAGCTTTGAACCCACGTGGGGAATCGAATCCGGGTCTTCGGCGAGACGAGCGAACGCTTTAACAACTAGGCTACCCCAGCGCCCAAAATATTGTGGTTAGAATATAATATCCAGTGACAGCCGTGTATGAAGAGCATCATGGCAAGTTTGATTCAAGTCATAGTTGGTTGTGGGGGGCGCGGTGATTCGCTGTGCAGAGTTGCGTCCCTTGGGCACGCCAGAAACCTATAATTGTGGGTTGGAATCCCGGTTCGCCCCGATAATGTTTCTAGGTTTGTCAGCACCATACCCGTGCTCGTAGGTTTCACCGAAGTGGTAAATGTCTGAGACCTGTATCACTTCTGGGTTTCCTCCCACATTTTAAGCTGACACGCCGCGATAAAACCGGAATACTGTTAAAAGCGGCGCTAAACCCAACTCACTCACTCACAGTTGGTTGTCACTCTGAATCGTTTTGCATAGATCTAAACATAAAACAATTAGTCGCACTTTGAGAATGCCATATATATATATATATATATATATATATATATATATATATATATATATATATATATATATATTGTAAGTTTGTTTAATTGTGCGTGTACATCTCTATGTCAATACCACTACATTAATATATATAATGCGTGATATTTTTTAATGTGACGTTTACACGAGATACAACTTTTTCATTTTTGGGGAGAGGCCGGTCACATGACCGCGAAACTGACGTTTATAAACGTATGAATGAAACATGTTTACGTTCATACGTTATTCACGAGATTGTATTCTTGAAATGAAACACCGACGGACTATTTCCGCGTTCATGTTTCATGGGCATGTTTAAGGCTGGGAGGACAAGCCTTGATGATGACCCTAGGTCTTGACGTACCTGAACTTTCATCAATGAAGGTTCAATCTTATACTGTCAGAGAGACGTAATACCGTTGCTGAACTTGAGGAAGACACAGGTCTAAGGCATGGATCCATTGAAACTATTATTTAGGAACATTACAGATGAATAAGATACCTGCTAAAGTTTTTAAATTCTAATCTTAAGGAAACAAGAATTGACATTGCCACAGAAACTTTAGAGCTAATTGAGGACGATTTCGTCAAATTCAAAAAGCGATAAGTAAGCAAGAGTGATGAAACATGGGTCTACCACTTTGATCAGGGGTCAAAACGCAAATCCATGGAATGGCACCATTCCACTTCTCCGGCACCAAAGAAATTCAAGTCTTCAAGATCAGTGAAGAAAGTTATGGCCACTGTATTCTGAGATGCAAAGGGTGTGGTCCTTGTTGATTACTTAGAAAGTCAAGAGACTATTACCGGTGCCTACTATGCTGATTTGCGTCATCGCCTGAGAGATTCTATCAAAGAAAAGCGGCGAGGAATGCTGACTGCTGGAGTTCTACTACTTATGACAATGCCTCTTCTCACACCTCTCGACTTGCAAAGGCTGCTGTGCGACAATGTGGGTTCGAAGGGCTTCCTCACCCTCCATACTCGCCAGACCTGACACCAAGTGATGTCCACCTGTTTCCTAAACTGACAGAACACCTATGACGACAACGAGGGCCTCAAAGCTACTGTGAATAGCTTTTTCAGGATGGCTTGAAACGCTTCACTATCGATATGAGAAGTGTATTGAAAAAGCAGGGAGATTATTTTGAAAACTAAAGTTAAAAATACTTTCACAATTGTTGGTTTTGTTTGCTAGGCGTAGAACTTTTTTACCAGCCCTCCTAGTGCTAGACAGGGTAACAACAAGCAACATTTTTAACATTTTTTGGTATGATTCTGTAGTTCTCAACCTTGGTGCGCTTCCAATACCATTCCAATACGCATTGCTTGTACTGCTGCAGAAAGTATAAGTTTACAAAGGCAACAAAGGTAAATGTGGTTCCAAAGAAAATTTAGTCAACACTCTCGGGCAAAAGAATGTATACACTTGAAAATTGGTTTTGCCTAAACAATTATAAACGTTGTACATGAATAACGAAGCTAGAAACCGCGGACGAAACAATCCAAACTTATTGTCCAAAACATAACTAATGATACACGCATCAACTACATCAGTATCGATAGGCATTTCTGGATTATTTATGTTTAACCACCATAAACCTTGCTGTGTGCTTTCTTTTGCCCGGCAGTTTAAATATATGAAGCTAAAATAGTTGGCCAAGAGCGTTTTCAGTGTCATATTTATCACACATATCAAACAGACTCTTCAAAGACACTGACGTACTATATAACCTTGCAGTAACCATGACATGAGTCCCCTGGGTGTCTAGTTTATCTCTGGTTTCGTCTTACAATGAAAGGATATAGTTTACAAGACAACTGAGAGTTCTTTTTAGGTAACACTGTCAGGCAAATTGCTAGTTTCTTCTGACATGATAAATCGTTTCAACCATTTGAAGATGTATTTGATTTCTGTTTCCGATGTGTTTTCCTAACTAAACTGAGACATATTTCGTTTAAACACCTAATTAGTTTACGAACCCAAAGTTTGTTTCCGCACACCCTCATTCATTAACACACGCAACTTTCGAGAGTACGTCATGTCTATGTGTACGCAGGCAGATACTCTTTAAAGTTCCCTGTCTGTATCAAATTCAAAAGGTTCTACATTTCAATGGAATCCTTCATAGTAGATTGGTACATGGCAATATTTGCGTTGCGACACGTTTTTGTGTATAGATGGATTGCTCAGTTGGTGCATCTTCGGACCTTATACCAATCTGCCACATTAACAGCTCCGACAATCCTGGGTTGAGACCAATTACTGGCAGAACCGTACGTATACATCGAGGAAGCACAAAATCCGGCCCCGATGTCCAACGATACGCCCAATGTTGCTTCCACGTCACCGTCAGGCACGCCTATTATGTTGTAGACAGCATCTGAGGTTCAGAAGACAAGCCTGGTACAGTGTACTGCTCACAGATGAATTCAGGTTTCAAATGGAAAACTCTGGTGGGCGTGCAAGTGTCAGCAGTCGTCCAGGTGAACGTTTTAGATACGCTTGCGTTACTTAACATCGTCAGTTTGGGGTGGAAGTGTTGAGGTAAGGGGTGGCATCACAACACAAGTAACCATTCGAAGTATTTCCAGATCATGTTCTACCTTTTGACCAAATACAGGGATGTAACGTCACGTTGTCCGCCCACATTTTGCACATAACATAAGGTAACATAACATTGCTGTCATTGACGGTTGTTTCTCCAGACCTTTCCCCTACAGAACATGTCTCGGATGAGCTGGACGAAGCCTATGACAGGACCAGAACCGCCGCTAACGCTAGCTCAGGTGGGCCTATATTTTGTTGACATTTGGAACAACATCCCCCAGGCAACTAAAGGTCACACTCGATTTTTATACCGTTAATGGTGTTGTTATACCACCCCTCTTCAAGAGCGTCTTCTTCCATCTCCTGTTACGATGTATTGGTTCTGTCAATGAATTTGTTATGATAAAACATTGTTCAGACGAATGACCAACATTATAGATGTTGTTGTCAATAACATAACATTTTACACCATTTTATATGATGCACAATTACTTTTTTCCGTTAGTATACATATTATTACCTGACATGTAAAATATTTTAATTTGATTGGTAAAAGACGTTGAGGTAAATTCACAACTAAAAATAATATACACCGCCGTCATAGCAACAGATATTTTGCCGATCTCTGTCCGATATGTGTTAATTTCTGCAATAACAGTCAAGTCTCGTCAATCCGTCAATCGGCTTTATCCGACACCAATGATGGGAACCGATTAAATCAGTGCTATTTAGACCCGTTAATCCTACAGTCTCGCACTGCGTATATCTCTGCTCCTAAAAGTGAAACGGAGTCGCGGACATTGATATGTACATGTTCGTGAAGCACTGGGCCTTACCATAAACAAATTGGTGAAAAAGTAACGATTCCAATCTCAGTCGTTTGTTTTCAAATTGAGGTTGATGATATACATGGTGGTAGTTTAAATTCTTTGTAGGCTTATATTATGTTATTGTTCACAGTAACACGAAACTAACAGAAATAGTGAGTGAAGTTACTTAGTAAATTTCACTGTCCACTCATTAAGTAAATATTTGCTAATCAGTTAATCAGTTGAAATTACTATCCATCTTTCAAATATTCTTCTTCGCGTGATTTACTAACTGCAATAGTATATTTATTAAACTTGTGTTACGTTTTACTACCCTTCTATAAAGGCTCGTTTCGTGGTCATTTTGCGATCCCTGTTGACAGCTGCTGAATGCTAAAAAACAAGTCAGTAACAAATGTCCTAAACCATACAGGTGAAATATAGCATATGATGATTGTTTGTGGCATTTTAAGTTTCTTTACACACTACTACGAAAAGATAATTGACAGCTAATATAGTAAACAAATCCCGTTTTACACTGGCAAACATATAAACCTCTCTTCTTCATTGAGTACATGCTATACAGTTGTAAATGTTGTCAGTCACGTACAAATAACTGTATATCTCTTACACACTGACTCATAATCGTTACATTGTTGTCTCAAAATGCCGTGGCGTAAATGAGTAATGTCACGTGGTCTTGATGCCGAAACTGAAATAGGATACCCCTTATCTCCACCGACGCGTGAAATCTACCAGACAGGATAGTATCAATTCGTTGTTTACTCACCTTCTGGTCGCTGTTACTAATTAAGTAAGTAGAATTTACTAGACTTTTTGCCTCAGTGGATGTATTTAGTATGTGATCATCAACAATAAAGTGATCTGTATAAGGAGAAAGTCACTATATCCCATACTCCCTAATTTATGCCATGGATGCTGGTGTTTGTGACGCCGACACATCCTGAAAAAGCACGTTATGCAGTATACCTGATTGGCAGATTGGATAATATACATATAACCACGTGCGTATTGAATAATACGGGTTTGTTTCTACTGAAGCGTTGAGTGCGCCATATTACTACCCTGATATAACACGACGAGCTGTGAGGTCAGTCATTTAACAAGGATATCATGTCATGAAATACTAAGGCATATTTTGTCATGAACACGTTCTGAATTTGAAAACGAAATGTGATGGGCGATGTAGATACAGAGATGCAGAGTCAACGGCCAAAGGCAGAGATGAATGACAATTCCCATGTTTGTTCTGAGCAACAGTTACAGTGGTCAGGATTTGCCTCGTTGTCTAAGGAGCTGCCTGGATCCACCGGTCTATGCTTCTCGTCCAGAATGGTTACATAAGACGCTACGACCAACGACAACCTCATATCTCTTCCACTGCCAAAATAAGCTAAATCTCGTACAACTCACTAAGTCTTAGATATGACCTGAAAGCAGTTTTATACAGGTCAGAGTCACTAAGTAAGTCCACGATTCCGGAGAGTGCTGAGGGAGTGACGTGGTAACTTTTCATTTTTTGTCCAGATTTTTACTGCATCCAAAATACATTACAAATACACTTTGACATTTTTTAATAAAAAATTGAGCGTATAGACTAGTTTGTTTCTTTCGAAAACTCGTTTGACATTTAAAATTTTTTTTAAATGATAGTATAATTATGGCCTCCACGACGCATTGTTGAAATAAAACTATCATCTTTCTTACAACTTACGACATTATCAAGATGTCCTAAGAAGAAGACATTATAAAAACAGTTCACTGACCAATCCTTCCTTGTCAAAAGTCAAGCTAGATGGATATGTCGAGTGTAATGTCAATATGAGAATCACCACAACATTATGTATTCATTGTTCATGACTTGGTGATATCTATCTTCAAAGGGCGAGATATGACATGGTGTTTTTGGTCCACATGATCTGCATAATTTAAGGAAATTAGCAAAACGTTACACGAAACTTTAAGTTTTCCAATGTGTTCATAAGAATTTACTTTGCCCAGTTGCTAGTTTGGATTTATAATCGAATCCAATGTATAGATAAGGCTATATAAGTCAAATGAGAAGTTTTGGGAACGGTTTTTCCTGATATCTGAATTTATCTTTGTCCCAAGATGATTTTCCGAGGTAAATAACACATAATATTACAGTAAAAAGGTCATCTTCGGTCACAGATTGTGTCCGATGCAATAGCCTGTTGTGACTTGTACCAAATGTTTCCGTCTTGAATGGTGAATAATTGACTTGCCTTTGCATGTGCCACCCGTCGAGCAGGACACACCTGGTGTCATCACTGTTTGATAGAGATTCATCAACACTTTCTCATGATATAGTCAGAATCGTACAATCCACTCTGGTTTGGCAGAGATTTCTTGTGAATATGGAAAGTGTTTTGTCGCTTTTATTTATCTTCCCATTAAGGAGGAGGGTGGGGAAGCCTAGTGGATAAAGCGTTCGATCGTCAGGCCGAAAACCCGGGTTCGACTCCCAACATGTGTACTATATGGGAAGTCCATTTCTGGCGTGCCCTGCCGTGATATTACTAAATATTGCTAAAAGTGGGGTAAAACGATAAAAATATATGAAAATATCAGCTACCATCATGGTGCAACACGGATAGTATCGATACACGGAACAACATACAGAGAAATGGTTAAGCAAATAAATGTACTTCCCAAAATGCATAGACAATTTCTGTTGTTGAAGGAATTCAAATGGTGGACCTTGCCATTGTCGCCATATCAACTAATAACAAATGTATGTCCACATTTTGATAAGGTAAAGGTTCGTCTTACAATCGCAATACTATGTATCACAAAGTGTTTTAACTGTAAAAATAATATGCTATTCGAATAGTGTCACACATGTGCTTTTAAATATCATTAAAAGTCATTACAAAAGTATCCTAGAAGTGTTTTCAAGCTATTAAAAATATTAACGCTTCTAAATAACACAAAAACTTACTATTTCCTATACGAATCAAACAACTCTTTTCTGGTTTTGCAATATACTGAATCTAGATCTATGGTGCCAGACTAGACCAATCTCCGTGTGGTTATAGACAGATCGATAGGAAACAATTGTCATTGGGAAAAGCAGTACCACATGCAGATTCAGTCAACAATCATATCTTTGTAATTCGTCCGTACAATCACTGGGAATCAAGGTTTTACGAGAAAATTTATGTGACAAGATAAATTTACCTGTTACAACATAGAAGGAGGGACTAGACTCTAGATAACCCCTGTCTCCTGAATATTGAAAAGACCTACTTCAATGTCACACCCTTGTGTCAACGGCACCTCACAGATCACCATGCGTATAAGCAGTCCCAGACTTGCGGGGGTGTTTGGATATCATGTTCCATGACGTCCCCGAACTACACACGTGGTTCAGATTGGGCTGTTCTCGAAATTAGAGCACGAATAGTCGACAATGGACGACATGTCGACTGTCTGTGTCCGACAGATAAGATACTTATTACCATGACGAATGCATGTCACCCGAAATTACGTTACAAGATAAACATTAATTGATTTTTATACCTCAAAGTGAATAACAAATGTAAATATTGTCACGGTCTGAAGAATGGAGTGAACTTCATTAACATGGGCAGGATTGTCATAAAAAGTTATCTCTAATCAACCCGTCAGTGTTTTGGAGTATTCTTTCTAAAACATGGAGGTGCGGTGCCTAGTTGTTAAAGCGGTCGCTCATTACGCCGAAGGCCCTTGATCTATTCCCCACATGGGCACAATGTGTGAAGCCAGTTTTTGGTGTCTCCGCCGTGATATTGCTGGAATATTGCTCAAAGTGGCGTAAAACCACACTCACGCACCTACTCCTTAAAGCGAGATGTTCGTTTTCGGAATTCACTGTTCTGATTATAGTCTTCTGTTGGTGACCATCAGAACATTGACTCATGGATGGAGGTTATCCATAGGATATGACATGCTGAACCCCATTTCAAGAACACCTGGTGTCTTTATCATAACTACATGTTAACTATGATTCTCAAATGATTGATTTATCAATATAATGATTCATTTATATTTGGGCTGTTATATATCCGGGTTAAGAAAACACCAAATCATTGAATATTCAGTGAGTCCACTGCATGTTTCTGGCTATATCTTGGGCAGGTGTTTATAAATCACCTTATAAAAAAGGGATGGTCCCAGGTATTAACGAAAGGGTGAGAGTATCCTTCCCCATCAATGTCACAAGTCAATCGTTCACCTGAAAGAATACAGGAACGAATCTTACAAGTCAAAATTAGGGCATCATTCTTGTAACTGATGCGCCAAATTTGTAAATAATACCAATGTCTCCGATGTATGCTCCACCCTGGGACTTCCACCTTCCGACTGAAACAAGTGGGAAGAGATGATAAGCATGGAATCCCGTTTAGCCGGACGCCTCTGGGTAAAAACGACCGGATTAATGAGGTTCGTCTTTGTGCCTTGAAAAGCGCTTGACCCTGGGTCATAAACGAAGTGCATGGCGTGCAGCTCTACATGAATATAGATTTGTTTCTGGTACGTCTTCACATTTACATGATAATAAGAAACCTAAGATGTTACTGTAGTCCAAAGGTCTCAATCCGAGTACTCTGTAATGGTGAGCAAGGCATAAAACGTCTGTCTTTTCTTCCCACGAAGCTACTTTTTCTTGGGCTTCTGTGGTGATGAAAATCATCCCGAACCCTTCCTTGGTAATGAGGTATATCGTCGTCGATGGAAGATTGCCTTGGTTTTGATTGAAATCAGATTTTTGTGGCGCTTTATTGTCGGGTGAATGTGGCTTGCATTAAGAAGGCGACAAGAAAGTAGCGAATTTATCCCATTCTATTTAGTTGTAACGAAGACCATGACATGAATTGCAGAAAGCTATGGATGCGAGTCCAAATTCTCTCAAATAAAGATTTTCTTTCTTCGAGATTACGCTGACATGACATAACATATATTTCATAGTGTCATGAGCAGCTGGACTTTCTTACAGAAGCAACGCTGGGCAATTTCTAGAAAGTAATATTCTTTAAGAGACACTTTATCCCAGACGGTATATCTTGTACATATAGACCACAAGGTAAAATCACTCGATTCCAAATATACCAAATTAAAAGTCAAATTAAAAACTTCACATTTTTAAAAGTAATGCCATATATGATATACAACGGACAAATGTATCAGAGAAGGTAATTTGTAATCATTAATGTCCAAAGAAGGATTTTAATTAACGGTGGTAATCATAATTTGTTCCAAGCACCTACGGTATTCGGTAATAACATCAACAGTTTAAATCATAAGTCCCAAGCACGAGAATCTGATGGCACACAAGTTCAGTAGCGTGTATGGCCACCATGTGCGTTGACAACTGCCACACAACGCCTCCGCAAGTACCTTGTGATGCTTGTGAACACATGATTGGGAAGACGACGCCATTGTTGCTGCAAAATGGTGCCAAGATCTTGCAAATTCTGTGGTTGGTTCTGGAGAGTGCGCAGACTTCTGCCAAGAGCATCCCAGACGTGTTCGATGGGATTGAGGTCAGGAGACCTTGACGGCCAGTCCATGACGTTGACTCCCGCATTCTGAAGGAAATTCCTTGTCAAAATTGCTGTGACGGGTCTGGCATTGTCGTGTTGGAAGATCAAACCGGGTCCATGTGCTGCCATAAAAGGCAGAAGTTCTGGTACCAGTACCTGGTCGCGGTAAGCAGCAGCGTTGAGGTTGCCACGGATGACAAGAAGCTTGGAACGTGCATTTCCATAGTAAGCACCCCACACCATGACACTTCCGCCTCGAAATCCGTCAACTTCCTGTACACAACACTGGGCGAAACGTTCATGACGGAGCCTCCACACCCTCGCCCTACCATCAGCAAATCGAAGATTAAATCGGGATTCATCACTGAAGACGACTTGAGTCCATCTTGAGTGTTGCTGTGCCCACGATTGACGTTGACGTCTGTGTAATTGAGTCAGAATCGGCCCGCAGTATGGCCATCGTGCTTGAAGGTGAGCAGTTCTCAGACGGTTTTGAACAGTTTGCGCACTCAGTCTACCCCTAAACAGTTCATTTCTGGTTGATGTAGCCGTCAAAAATCGGTTACGGAGGTGACGTAAGACAATCTGACAATCCTCTGCATGTGACGTCACACGTGGTCGACCTGGCCGAGGGCGATCAGCGGTGGTACCCGTTTGCTGTAGACGCGTCTGTAAATCACCAACAGTCCGTCGACTACAACCCATCGTCCTTGCGACTTCAGCTACGGACGTTTCCGTCTGCAACATGCCGATGGCACGTTCACTTTGTACATTTGAAAGGCTTGGCATGACAAATGGCCGTAAAGACTTTTGTTTTCTTGTGTTTTTCTTTTTTTGTTAATGACTGCTTACAAGTATGGCTGAAAACACGTGCGGTATTATGGCCACGTGACCAGTTGCACGTGAAAAACCACTTTTGCCACTATAGTGCTGTGCACATGATTTTGATCGATTCACCTGCACAAAAACGGGCCTTATCTGAAGACAATACGTGGCCATTACTGTTTAAATACACAATAAGGGCCCACAAGGATAACTGGTCAAAATGTTACATATTTTCGGATTGTGAAGTTTTTAATTTGGTTCAGTATATATACAGTGGCCATAGGATTCAAACCGCGAAACTATTTACCAGAGTCATGGTTCATATTTATCAGTTTGTGTAGCTTTCCACAAACAATACTTGTCCTCTGCATAGAATATTTTGTAGTACTGATATGGACTCGAACATAAATAATAGAACACCTAACAGGAACATTAATTTCTCCAAGATACAGACTCACAGGTAGCAATAATTTGTCACATCTAAATGTTAGAACAACACTTTTACCAACATTGTATTTTAGCTGCCATGTATTTGCATACTGTTCCGTCACATTCAGTAGTCCTTGAAGATATGTTGGATGTTGATCTGAACAATCTGACAGCTGTGTCATCTGCTAGAGGTATTCCTGGACATTTTCCCCAAAGGAGATATACATGTATCCCACAGCCAGAAACATTAAGTTCGTATAACAGATCATTTATGTATAATTAAAATAGCCATGCAGATATGACACGACTTTGACCCACACATTGACTATTGTAAAAAAGATCAAAATAAGAACCAGCAAAGCTAACATACAACTGTACGAGTACATAGACCTATAGGATCACCGCAGTATCCTCCAGAGGTTCCCAGTAATGCCAAGATTATATTATTTATAATATGGAAGGTAAAGCCAAACATTGTCAAAGGCTTCCTCATTATCAAGACATAAAGGCACAGCAGACATATCGACTGTCTTCCCTCGTTCTCGAGGTCAACTAGATAATGCCCCAACTGAAGATAGAGTGCATGAGGGTAATATCACAAAACTTGAGACAAAATGTCTTATTCATCTGACACAGACAGTCAACCAATAAGCCAAATATGGACTTTGGTGCTTTGAAACTATTCGCGTACTAATCTAGAGAACAAACCCATAACACATCTAGACAATGACCTTACTTCCATGACATTCAAACACCTAAGTCTAGAAAACGTTATGCTCGCGGTATTCTGTGAGATGTCCTAAACAAACAGGGCATAACGTTATACTAATTCTGTTCATTGTTCGAGAGACGGGGGTGATCTTATTGTTCTAACAATGATCCATCTCTCTACCTACAGCATAGAACTCACGTCATATCACTGTGTTCACGCGAACAAGAAACCAATAAAGGTGCGTACGGCGTGTCTCAGCCAGCTGTTTACCCAGGATTCAACTGGAGTTTAGTTGTTTGTCTGAAGGACGAACGGGTTTGTACAGGAAAATCAGCTTTGACTGCAGACAAAGACCGTTACGCAAGCTTATCTCCAAGTATTTTAGAAGACCATTCCAAACGTACTCAATTTTATAGTTGAGACAATACTCAGTTGTATTAGAAACT
The DNA here is from genome assembly GCF_023055435.1 of Haliotis rufescens. Classification (NCBI taxonomy): domain Eukaryota; kingdom Metazoa; phylum Mollusca; class Gastropoda; order Lepetellida; family Haliotidae; genus Haliotis; species Haliotis rufescens. The sequence continues at coordinate 538,862 of NW_025964268.1, forward strand.
AAATTAGATTGTATTACTATAATGTCTGGTTACTGACAAACCCTCAGTTTGTAACTGTCAATAAATCAATATACAGCTGATCGTAGGGACGGTATATGGTATCAAAACGTTCATTACGAATAGTGCAAGCTTTAAGTTGGTTTTAGGCAAACAAGCAATTGTATCTGGAAACATCGTAATGTAAGCCTGCATAAGTCACCATAAAGATAAATTTATAATTCTATTATTTTATTTGCTAATAAAGACGCATATGCCAAATGGGTTCCTGAAGCACAAGTCCCTTAGTTTAAATATCTCCAGGCCATATGTGTTTAAATTCCATCTAAATCAAAGCAATGCAGAGTGGTATGTTCAATACTTTCACAGGCAAATGTTTGAACATATAATCTGACCTTTTCCCTTTTCACGTTCTTAAATGCTGGAAGCATTGATTTATTAGATATTTAATGAAATACTGCCACACCTTTGATTGAAATAAGCCGTTAGCAAATAGCAGGCTGAGAATAATTTTTGCTATGGAAACAATATCGTTTACAACAGCATAAGGTGAATTTATTGTCGATGTGAAAACACTTGCCACAGAAAGGATAAAACTATTTTCGATAAAAATATTTATCCAAACACTCATCAATCAATGTAAATATAGCACATTCAAATGATTAAATACATGACGTACGGTCATGTTTCGGTGGCGGCCATTTATCAAATGTGTGGGTAAACCGTTATAAATACAGCCGGGCGAACACCCTAAATTGTGAGATACCATGGGAATAACATCCCTACAAGGATAAATAGATCAACAAATCCTCATACTCCAAGAGAAACTATATAATGCTAGCACAATATACATTTTTTAAGCAAATGTTTTAGTCAGTCTTTGACAGTATCGATGTAAAGATTCATTGATATACAGGAACGAGTTGGGTATGAATTGACCAACATCTAACATGCTCCGACTTTATGATTGCATTTCCTGTTCCACGTTTACGGAGGGGCATCCTTGGTCACAACTAGTTAAAGATAAGATAATGGTATATTATCAAGTGCATTAGCAAATGAGCTACAGACAAGATTGTCCCTCTTCAGATATTTAACACTAAGATCAGGACGAAAAGATAGACTGTGGACATTGCTCTACAGAAACCACAGTGCGTCATTGATATTGACAGAATTACAAGGTTAGGTGCAACTCGTATAGAATCAAAGGAATTCTTATGTGGAACAGTTGCTCACCAGACTATAAAACATGTTTTTATGTCATGTCAGCGTCATCTAGAAGAAACAAACTCTTTATTTGAGAGAATGTGTGACGTTCTTTACGTTGATATTTTTGTTAAAATGTGGATGGAAGATAATTTATTTTTCTCCTTCCTTCGTGGAGGAATATAGATGTATTAGATTATAATATCTGGTCCGATCTGATGTTAATCATTAGCCCCTCAAAACGAAACTGGGAGAGTATTCTCCTATGTTCCTAAATATTCACCATATCTTCCCAGTGGAGCATTATTGTATAATGTAAGTAACTCCAGATATTACGTATTCGTGTAATTTACATTTTGGTCTGTATGTACTGTCTGGCGCAAATTGTCTCTTAAAGAATATTTCTTTCAAGAAATTCTTAAGCGTTATATCTGCAAGAAAGGCTAGGGCTTTAGTAAGTAAATTGTGAGAGATAAATGTTTAAGCAAATGTTTTAGTCTGTCTTTGACAGTATCAATGTAAAGAATCATTGATATCCAGGAACAAGTTGTGTATGAATTGACCATTTTTTTACAATATGCTTAATAAACTTTATGACTGCATTTCCTGTTCCACGTTTATGGGCGAAAATGCTTGGTCACAACTACATGTAGTTACAGATAAGAAAGCTATATAAGTTCAAATGCAATTGGCAAATGAGATACAGACAAGATTATGTCTCTTTAGATATATTTAACAATAAGATCATGTCGAGAACATAGATTATGGAAACCCGCTTTAGATCTATAGAGACCACAGAGCCTCCATGATATTTACCGAATTATAAGGTTAGGCGCAACGCCTATATATAACAGGAATGCTTTTGTGAACAGTTTCTCGTGACATTATAAAACATGTTTTTATGTCATGTCAACATAATCTAGAAGAAGAAACGCCCAATGTAAGAGAATCTGTCACGTTTTTCACTTTGATATTTTTGTTAAAATGTGGATAATATTCCTAAATATCCACCATATCTTCCCGGGGGGGGGGGGGGGCATTATTATATAATGTAAGCCTTAATATTCATGCTCTTTCTTAAAATTTACGTTGTTCCTATGAATGTAATCTTCATATTGTGGAGTAAATACAGAATATCTATTCATTCATTCACTAGTAGTTTTCCACCACTGAATGTATGGACAACCATGTTTCTTACATTGATGTACTCCATCAAATGGCAAAGCGATAGACAAAAGTTACTTCAGATATTTAATGGAAGAATTGGACCCCGACTGGCCTGAATGTGAATGTTAAATTCAGCTTATAATTGACATACACAGCATCAATCCATCACCCTAACCAACCCTCCCCCCCAAAAGGGAAAGAAGATAGACATAATAATTTCATTAAACTGATAACAGAAAAAAAATGTAAATCACAGTTTAGTTACGATGACGACACCGACTTTTGAGAAATAGGCATCAGCATTATCCAACACTAGCGATAGCCTCGATCCTGGGTGCAGTACTTCTTGCATAAAACAACATTCACCCTCTCGCTCATAGTTATAGTCACAAATGCGACGACAATTTTGTTGGTTACAGGTCAGTGAAACATACATTACATTTGCAAAACTAAATTGAAAAAGCGATACGCAAGTTTATTGCATTTGAATTCGATAATGTCCTGGACTGCATGTAGTCATACTTGTGTCACTGACAAATCAACAATATGGCCGAATAAAAAAAGTATATGCGACTGAAAATTACTGGGCATATATATCTTTGCACTTGCACTGACCCAGAGTGACCGAGAGATGGAAGGGCGTGTCCTGCCCCGGCATCAGCATCTGACTTCCAAGGAGGACGTAGTCAGATGTTAGACAATTCTATTCGCGAAAGACAAGTAAATTTAAAAGCGGACTTGTAGGTTCCGTCACGCCATAATGAACTTTGTCCAACATTCGTGACAAGTTCCTGGAAGCCAGAATTCGTATTCATAGCTTTCAGCGATTCATGTCATGGTCTTCGTTACAACTAAATAGAATGGGATAAATTCGCACTCTCTTCGTGTCGCCTTCTTAATGCAAGCCACATTCACCCGACAAGAAAGCGCCACAAAAATCTAATTCGAATCAAAACCAAGGCAATCTTCCACCGAGGACGATATACCTCATTACCAAGGAAGGGTTCGGGATGATTTTCATCACCACAGAAGCCCAAGAAAAAGTAGCTTCATGGGAAGAAAAGACAGACGTTTTATGCCTTGCTCACCATTACAGAGTACTCGGATTGAGACCTTAGGACTACAGTGACATCTTAGGTTTCTTGTTATCATGTAAATGTGAAGACGTACCAGAAAGAAATCTATATTCATGTAGAGCTGCACGCCATTTATGACCCAGGGTTAAGAGCTTTTCAAGGCACAAAGACGAACCTCATTAATCCGGTCGTTTTTACCCAAAGGCGTCCGGCTAAACGGGTTTCCATGCTTATCACCTCTTCCCACTTGTCTCAGTCGGAAGGTGGAAGTCCCAGGGTGGAGCGTACAGCATCGACATTGGCATTACTTACAAATTTGACGCATCAGTGACAAAAATGATGCCCTAATAATGTTCCTGTATTTTTTCAGGTGAACGATTGGCTTCCGTTTGGATGTGTTTGTGACAGCGACGGGGCAGGATACTCTCACACTTTCGTTAATACCGTCTATTTGATAGTGATTAACAAAAACATGCTCAAGATATAGTGGACTGAAAGAATAATGAAAGAGAGGGTGAGTGATTTTGGTTTTTCGTCACTTTTAGCAATATTCCAACAATATCACATCAGAGGACACCAGAAATTGGCTTCACACATTGTGACCACGTAGGGAGTAGAAAAAGGGCCTCCGGCGTGACGACTGACCGCTTTAACAACTGTGCTAACCCACCGCACCTCCAGGTTGAAGGAAGATTACTCCATAACACTGACGGGTTAATATAGATAACTTTTTAGGACAATCCTATCCGATTGATGAAGTTCACTCTATTCTTCAGACCATGACAATATCTACATTTGTTATTCACTTTGAGGTATAAAAATAAATTAATGTTTATTTCGTAACGTAGTTTGGGATGACAAGATTTTCAGTGGGTCTATTTCTTTATCATCTGTCTCATGGCAGAATGAAGTAATTCGCCATGGTCATAAATATCCTATCTGTCGACACAGACAGTCGACATGTCGTCCATTATCGACCATTCGTGTTCTAGTCTCGAAAACAACCCAATCTGAATTAGTACCCGGGACGTCATGGAACATGATATCCAAACACCCCCGCAAGCCTTGGGCGGTTTATACTCATGATTGTCTGTGAGATGCCGTTAACACAAGGGTGTGACATTGAAGTAAATCTGTTCATTGTCCAGGAGACAGGGGTGATCTAATTGCTCTCACATTGATCCACGTCGCCGGCTACAAAATGCGACTCACGTGCCAAATCACCGTTTACCCGATCCAGAAAGAAATATTGAGTGTGCGTTTGTTTGGTTCAACGACGCTTTGAAAAGTAGTTCCCCTACGTCAGGCATGTACGTGTCCGACTATGTGGGAGGAAAGGGAGGCGAAGATGTAGCTGCATCTGAAAACATGATAACCCAACAATGCACCAACGCAAGCATAAACGCCTTCTTGTAGTATGCTTCGGGTTATTCAGGAACCCCCCGAGAATAAAATTAAAGAAATGACCAGTGACATTAATACGCCACAGAGTCTAGTCCCTCATTCTCTGTCGTAACATGTGAATTTATCTTGTCACATACAGTTTTATCGTAAAGCCTTGATCCCCTTATTGAAACAAACATCCCTATCAGTGATTGTGCTGACGAATTACACAGATATGATTGTTAATTGACTCTGCCTGTGGTACCGCATTTCCCTGTGGCAATTGTTTCCTATCGATCTGTCTACAACCAGGAGGAGATTGGCCTAGTCTGACACCACAGTTCTACATTCAGTATATTTGCAAAGCCAAATTAATAATGTTTCATTCTTATAGGAAATAATATGTTTTAACAGCGTTAATAGTATTAAATAATGGGTTTTGTTGTTGCTTGTTGTGTGGTGTATGTGTTTGGGTCATTTTTAACATTGCATTTAAATACTGTTGCGACGCTTTTGCAAAACTTTTTATACTTAAATACGTCTGCAATAACATATTTTTTAATAGTTAAAATCAGTGCTAAGATATTATGGAAACAACATATTTTGATAGTTAAAACACTTCTGCGACACTTTTGCAATAACATAGTTTTAATAGTTATCTGTGATACTATTGGAAGGACATAGTATTTTTCATAGTCAAAAACAAAATTGTTAACATAGTATTGCGAACCTTTACCTTTCCAAAATGTGGACAGACATATATTATCAGTTGACATGACGACAAATGGTAACACGTCCGCCATTTGAATAGTTTCAACAACAGCAGTTGTCTTGGAGTTTTGGAAGGAACATTTATTGCTTTACCATATTTTTGTTCCGTGTATCGATACTGTCGATACTGATGCGTGACATCAAGTCTTCGAGTCTTCATGACGTGAATGCAGTATGAAGTAAGTCGAAGGAAAGGAATACTGAATGTTGTTTTATGCCACAGTAAGCACGTCGTTGGCTTCATGTGTATTCTATTTCCATAGAATATTTTATGACAGAAATTTATCAGAGGTACCGTGCTACATTCCCTAGGCGGCGTGTTGGGCTTGTTTTTATCATGTCAAAAAGCCTATGAGGACGACCCCTTTATGAGAGCGGGTGAGTGAGTATGGTTTTACGACGCTTTTAGCAATATCACGGCGGACTTCACACATTGTACCGATGTTGGGAATGAAACCCAGGTTTTCTGCGTGACGAGCGATTGCTTTAACCACTAGGCTACCCAACCGTCCCCCATATTTTTGGAATATAAAACGTACACGTCGTACTATTGCAACAGTAGCGCAAAACTATTTAGCTATTGAAAAAAAAATCCAAAGAAAATAACAAGTTCTTACTTTAGAAATTCCCTTTCTGATTTGTTTACCTCAACCGAGACAGGTATCGTTGGTCCTGTGTTGAAAGACAGATCTATATTTGTGACCGAATGATTTATGACTCGCGTCCCTTTGGATATTTTAAGCTGACATGCATTGGTGTAACTGAAATACTGTCCAACGTGGGACTAAACCAAACCCAATCGCGCGACTGTATTTGCTTAGTACCAAAGCGAAATTCTTCCTTCCAAAACGCTGAAATATCTGATGAACATTTTAAGTTGTTAGTGGCCTTTGTTTCCTTATGGGCGTCTGAGTAAAAACTAAATGGTGTTGAGGATTAAGTCATGTTGGCCGGCAAACCTCTCAGGTAAACTGGAGATCTCTAGGCGAGAATTCAAACAATATCTGTGTAAAATGTTTGATAATTGCAAAACAGGAATGACTCGTGGATCAGATGTCCACTGAGCCATAGTGGTATCATCTAGGTTCGTGCATCATGCTCCTGTGACGTATTATGAAAAAACAAACAAAACACTTCTGTTATATTAAAAGCCAATAGTTCATGAATCCAAATCCCCTTTCTTATAAGAACTTTCCGAAAATAAACTGAATCAATAGATTATTTCCTAATATTAACACTGTTTCTTTCAAGATAAGAAGAAAAGTTACAAATGGATATATATTGCGACAAAAAGTGACTGACTGTGGTTGGTTTAGTGATCTTTGGTCCTCTCCTTTATATTTTACAACATAAACCGGAATTAAATATCAGTCGGATTTATTACCAAGCCAAAACACTGCTGTCACTGTCCTGATATACAGATCTGGTGGAACTACAGCAGCTTTGTTCACATAGTAACGGGAAGATACACCTGGATACACATATATGTTAATGTCAGGATCAGGAACCTAACACACAGCAAGCCCCAATCATGTCCCAAGCTGGGTCTTGTGGGATAACTTTGTCTTCAGAGAAATGCGTGAGTGATTGCATTTATAAAAATTAAGTTCACAATTACGATTTTATTACTATATTAATCCGGTATTTGGGAGGAATTGTGCACAAAAGTGATATGGCATCACTTATAACCATTTGCTAAAACCAAAGACTTCGTGTTTTAGTTTGTCATGTTAGAATGTAATATATGGATATATCACTGGTTTGGATTGGTGTATGCTGTCACTAATTTGACTTTTTTTTCTGTTGCGAATTATATCCAGAGGTCTCAAAGTAACGACACAGTGGGCATATCTCCTAAATGGCACTAACCAAACGCACCGGTCTGCAGTCTCCTGGAAGTCTCCAAGCGGTTTGGAAAGTGCGACTGCATGCTGTCGCTGTGTAATACAAGAGACATGTTGCATTCCACAGAACATATTGTCATAATAGCAAAGACCAAGAACACTTGCACGGCAATTACAGTAAATTATTTCAAAAGATAACTTACATGTTTCCTTGTGACAAGTACAAGTACATAGGTATGGATACAATAAGTCATTTATTGAACTTATTATTATTTGACGTGTTTCGCCTTATCTATACATTGAGTATGATCAAGAAATTCAAACTTGCAATTTGTAAAATGAGCAACAACAAATTCTTATGAACACATCGGATAACTAAAAGTTGAACCAAAATGTTTTGCTTATTTCCTTATATTATGCAGATCATGTGGGCCAAAACACCGTGTCATATCTCGCTGGGCTCATTTGGAAAGACCTTTGTGGCGATGTCCGTTGTGAACTGGTTGATTTCAATTAATTAAAGATGTTACGGTACATTTCGTAGTACCAAACATTGGTTATAATGATCTCAGACCTAAGTACTAAGATTGTAACTGACACAAGAGAAATTCAGAACTACTATAAATCTAAATCACCATGCAAACACAAAAGTCTAAATGCACGAATTTAAATTATTTTTGTTGCTGCTATAAGCAGCGTCATATTTCTATCGAAGTTTTAGTAACAAGGCACCGAAATATACGGTGCAGAGGTGCATCCGATAGGTTCAAATGCCAGGTCATCCTGATTGTGTTCCTAGGTTTGGCAGCTCCATACCCATTCTCATGAGTTGCACCTAGTGGACCACGTCTGACGTTCCTCCTACAACACGCCAACCCGTCTTATGGCAAGTGGAATACTGTTCAAAGTAATGTTAAACCAAACATTTGTTCTCACTGTAGTATTGAATCAGCAGGCAACCTAAGACGTATCACATGGGTTTGAAAATCAAACTTATTTCTTTCTGAAAAACACATTATACATCCATGTGTCATGATCCATTCGACATAGTGAAAAATTCTTGTGCAAAACACTGACATGCGCTCGGGAAAACTCAGGATCGTATAGTCAAGGAAACAGGGGGAAAAAGTTTTCGGTGTTATGTAAGACATGTCGACATTACAAGTTTAGTTTGGGTGCTTAGGTTTTTACATTATTAAATTATGTAGCTTAGTAACATTAAAAAGCATGCTGATATTCATTGAATTATGAAATTGAATTTTGACAAACCTGTATAACAAGATTTCATTGTTGTTGTACACACCCATATTTTCCCGGGACTTCTGAGAATAAAGTAGTTTACCGGGAAATGGTTGACGACATTAATCAATCTTAGACAGTTTATTCTCTAGGACACCGTTGAATACTGCCAAAAACATTTATTCCAATTTTTTGCCTGAAACATTACCGAGATCGATTAGATTAACGATTATCTGCATGTTTAAAAACCTTAAGCAAATAGCTTTCTACTCACTGTCACACATTTCTTTGAGCCTGTGCAAGTGGTAAAGCCATGCCACACATTCTGCCAGAGGACAACCCACTTCAAAGGCGGACATATCACGAGAGATAAGCGCATTTAACAAATAAAAGTACAAAATGAAATATTTGATAAGAAACCGAAGACATTTCGCTTGAAGCTTCGGAAAGGTACCTGTTACTTTGGAAAGATGTCAATTTTTCGGGAGAACTTTTAACAAAAAATGACATCTCTTGGAGTATTTCAGTAACAATTACCAAATTCGAGAAACATGCCACAGTGAAAGGGCGACAAAACCTTTTCTATATTCATAAGTAATCGATTTCGATTGTACGATTCCGAGTAGATCATGAACATGTGTTTATGAATCACCACTGTATAATGGAGTATAAAAATATATTCTTGGATCTATAAGGTTCACCAAGTACTTTAATGTCTGATTCGGATATCTAAATGTGCATTTAAGTGTCAAGACAACCTTGAAACAACAAGAATATCGTGAACACTCACCAGTCCTTGGTGAAAGAACATTCCATGACACGGAGAAGATATTTCTTCATAACGGTGTCTCCAATTAGCAAATGGCAAAACGTTCAAAGTAAATGGCAACAGGGAAACTAACCGATACGGATTATTCATAGAAAAGTGCTTAGGGATTTATACAGTTGGGTCCTTCTACATAAAGTGCCTTTTGAAGGGAAAGGTGAACTGGAATTCAGACAATCAATAGTGTCAAAGAACGCCATCCAGCGAGAACTCTTATGGGGAGCCAATGCTTTGTTAGAATCACGGATAGTGTATTAGTGAGACTGAACCCTTTGATCAGACAATGTATTGTCTGTTGGCGGATTTACGTAAAGATCAATGCTCACGAAGAACCGCAATGCTTATCAGCTTGATCCCTGGTGAGACTAATTGACCAGTGAGGGAGGAATTAATAGGTGAGGACTTTCGCACGTGCAGCACATGGCAAGAACCCTTGCTGAACGCATCGTTCCCGCTTCTGAAAAGAACCGTCTGATCTCGTTCATTTTATCATTTTACTTCTGTCTGCCTGACACCTAGGATAATTGTATGAGAGTGGATTATTATCTTCCAATGAGGTTAAGATGACATAAAGCCATAATCTTATCTCAGTATCTACGATCTGAGTTCCAGATCATTACACTGTGAGAGGCTGGGGATTTGCTGAAGGGTGTTGTCATGAGCAACTGTGTGTAGTAATTTGCTGCAATGGAGGAATTATATATTTTGTACCAGCACAATTTATTTTCACTTTGTAGTTAGAACTTGGCTGTCATCGAATACATTTGTGAAAGAAGTTCATATATAACGCGATTAAAATAAAAACAAGGGACAAAAGCCTTTCAATAATGCTACGAGTACATTGCAGGCTTGGAAGAATCTATGTAAATGTACATATTAAAAGTGATGGAGGCATTTCATGTTTATGGCTGGCAAACAACTTTACCAACCTCATTGATATGTTCACAATTGATTTAACATACGACTACACAGAACTATAGGATCAGCGCAGTATCCTCCAGAGTTTCCCAGTAATTCCAAGATTATATAATTTATAATATAGAAGAGCAAGCCAAACATGTTCAAAAGCTTTCTCACTATCAAGAAAGACGCTCTAGACTTGTGATGACAATATTACGAATACTTGCTTGATAACGGTGTTAGAACCTACACCGAAACGTCGCCAACTAGACTGTTGATATCGACTCTCTTTCCTCGTTCTCATGGTCAACTAGATATCGCCCCAACTGAAGATAGAGTGCATGAGGGTAGTATCACAAACCCTATGACAAAATGTCTTATTCGTCAGACACAGACAGTGAACCAATAAGCCAAATATAGACTTTGGTGCTTTAAAACTATTCTGAAGTCTAGAAAACGTTATACCCAGGGTATTCATACAATAAATCATTTACGTATGAAGAAAATAACCATACAGTTATGACACGACCTTGACGCACACCTTGACTTATAGTAAAATAGATCATAACCAAAACCAGCAAAGCTAAAATACGAGTACATATAACTATTGGATCAGCGCAGTATCCTCCAGAGTTTCTCAGTAATTAAAGATTATATATTTTATAATATAGAAGGTCAAGCAAAACATGGTCAAAAGCTTTCTCACTATCAAGAAAGACGCTCTAGACTTGTGATGACAATATTACGAATACTTGCTTGATAACGGTGTTAGAACCTACACCGAAACGTCGCTCTTAATTGTAATAAAGAAGTTGTTCATCCATAAATTCTTATCCTTACTTAGTACTCCAACTTCTAAATGCCTATCAAAGAAGTAATTTGTCGTCTTCATGGAGACGTGGCAATCATCAATTGCTTGATAACGGTATAAGAACCTACACCGAAACGTCGCTCTTAATTGTAATAAAGAAGTTGTTTATCCATTAATTCTTATCCTTACTTATTACGAATACATATCGACTCTCTTCCCTCGTTCTCATGGTCAGTTAGGTAATGCCCCAACTGAAGATAGAGTGCATTAGGATAATATCACAAAACCTATGCCAAAATGTCTTATCTGTCAGACACGGACAGTCAACCAATAAGCCAAATATAGACTTTGGTGCTTTAAAACTATTCGCATACTAATCTAGAGAACAAACCGATCACACATCTAAATCTATGGTTTTAGAAAATGGTTATAAGTGATGCAATATCAATTTTGAACACAATTACTCCCAAATAAAGGATTACTATTGTAATAAAATCGTAATTGTGAATATTGTTTTCTTTTGTAATTTGCAAGTTATTCCAGCTGTGGACATGACTGTAACTTGCTGTGTGTCGGGTTCCTGATCCTGATATTACCATAGATGTGTGTGAGTGGAAGTCTTGGTATGTCTCCCCGTTACTATGTGAACAAACCTGCTGTAGTTCTACCAGATCTTGATTTCAGGACAGTAACAGCGGTGTTTTGGCTTAATAAAACCGACTGTTATATAATTCCGGTTTAAGTTGTAAAGGATAGGGTCAAAGTTTTGAGTCACTTTTTGTCACAAAGGAAATAATCGCATGCATTATGTATAAGCTGTTGATTCCATATATTTTCGAATAGTTCTTATAACCAAATGAATGCGCTGAAAGGGGATTTCGATTCATGAACCATTGGCTTTTAATATAACAGAAGTGTTTTGTGCTATTTTTTCATAATGAGCCACAGGAGCATAGACTCCATGATGCACGAACCTAGATGATACCAGTGGACATCTGATCCACGAGTCATTCCTGTTTTGCAATATCATCATTTTGCATTTTGCATCATTTTGCACAGAGATTAATAGAATTCTCGCTGAGAGATCTCCAGATTGCATTAGAGGTTTGCCGGCCAACATGACTTATTCCTCTATACCATTTAGTTCATACACAGACGCCCATAAAGACACAGAGGCCACTAACAACTTAAAATATTCATCAGAAGATTTCAGCGTTTTGGAAGGGAGAATTTATCTTTGGTACTAAGCAAGTACAGCGATTTGGTTTGGTTTAGTCCCACTTTGGACAGTATTTCAGTTACACCAATGCATGTCAGCTTAAATATCCAAAGGGACGTAAGTCATAAATCATTCGTTCAAAAACAAAGATCTGTCTTTCAACACAGGACCAACGATACCTGTCTCGGTTGAGGTATACAGTGAATTTCTAAAGTAAGAACTAGTTAGATTCTTCTTCTTTTTCAGGGTGATTGTTGAGTGGTGGATGTCATAACAATAGCTAAACAGTTCCCATGAAGGAGGGGTAGTGGTGTAACCTTGTGGTAAGAGCCCCGAAACCCAGGTTTGATTCCCAACATGGGTATAATATGTAAAGCCGGGATGGAGTCACCACATGGGTACGATGTGTGAATGTTGTGATATTGCTGGAATATTGCTAAAAGCGGCGTAAAATCATACTCATTCCATGACTCCCACGAAGGGGTCGTCCTCGTTGTTTTTTTGACATGATAAAAACGAGCCCAACACGCACGCCATGTCCTTGGTTCAGAAGCCGCCAGGAAATGTAGCGCGGTACCTCTGATTATTTTCTGTCATAAAATATTCTTCGGAAATAGAATACACATGAAGCCGATGTCGTGCTTACAGTAAAACAACATTCAGTATTCTTTTCCTTCGACCGGCTTCATACAGCATTCACATCCTGAACACTAGTAAACCTCATCAGTAATAGATGAAGGGCTTTTGTCTTTTTTGTTGGAAATGTGAAATTATATTATAGTTATAGGCAAATCAGACAACAGAAAAACTTGTTGGGCTGTTACGATTGCAAGATATCAATGATAAGTTAAAATTATCAGTAACGACCAATGTCACGCTACCATATCAACAGTATCGATACAAGGAACAAAAATATGGTAAAGCAAAATATGTTCCTCCCGAAATTCCCAGACAACTGCTTTTGTTGAAACTATTCAAATGACGGACGTGGCAGCCTTTCACGCCATGTCAACTCATAATAAATGTGTGTGTCCACATTTTGGGAACGTAAAGGTACGTCTTACTATCGCAATACTTTGTATCATAAAGGTGCTTTTAACTATGAAAATAATATTCCAATATTATCACATATGTGCTTTTAACTATTTAAATATGCTATTTCAATTGTATCATAGAATTGATTTTAACTATTGAAAATAAGTTATTGTAAAAGTATTTAATCATAAAACGTACTGCAATAGCATCGCAAAAGTATTTTAATGCAATAGTAAATATGACCCAAACCCATCCTGCCCCGGGCCCGAAAAAAAGGCAACAACAAAACCCATTAATTAATACTATTAATGCTGTAAAAGAACAGAAAAGCTTACTATTTCCTGTATAAATGAATCATGCCTTTTTTGGCTTTGCAAAAAACTGAATCTGTGGTGTCAGACAAGGCCAATTTCCCCCTGGTTGTAGACAGATCGATAGGAAACAATTGCCATTGGGACACGCGGTACCACATGCAGAGTCAATTAACAATCATATCTTTGTAATTCGTCAGCACAATTACTGATAGGGATGTTTGTTTCCATAAGGGGATCAAGGCTTTACGATAAAACTGTATGTGACAAGATAAATTCACATGTTACGACAGAGAATGAGGGACTAGACTCTGTGGCGTATGTACGTCACTGGTCATTTCTTTAATTGTATTTTCGGAGGATTCCTGAAATAAACCGAGCATACTACAAGAAGGCGTTTATGCTTGCGTTGGCGCATTGTTGGGTTATCGTGTTTTCAGATGCAGCTACATCTTCGCCTCCCTTTCCTCCCACATAGTCGGACACGTACACGTCTGACGTAGGGGAACTACTTTTCAAAGCGTCGTTGAACCAAACAAACGCACACTCAATATTCCTTTCTGGATCGGGTAAACAGTGATTTGACACGTGAGTCGCATTTTGTAGCCAGCAACGTGAATCAATGTGAGAGCAATTAGATCGCCCCTGTCTCCTAGACAATAAACAGACAGACAACCATGAGTATAAACCTCCCCAGATTTGTGGGGGTGTTTGGATATCAAGTTCCATGACGTCCCAGGAACTAAAAACTCTGTTTAGATTGGTTTGTTCTCGAAAGTGGAACACAAATAGTCGACTATGGACGACACGTCGACTGCCTGTGTCCGACAGATAAGATGTTTATGTACATGGCGAATGCTGTTATGTACTCTTACTGCAGTTGGCCAAGAGACAGAGGATAAAGAATCACTGAAAATCTTGTCATCACATTAACGTTATAATATAAACTTTCCTTGAGGTTGTACCTTGACAAATGTAAATATAATCATGGTCAGAAGTGAGTGAACCTCATTAATCAGGACATTATTGTGCTGAACAATTATCTATATTGATTATCAGTGTTATGAACTATTTTTCTTTGGGAAGCAAAGTGGTTAAAGCGGTCGCTCATCACACCGAAGGCCCGGGCTCTATCCCCCACATGGGGACAACATTTGAAGCCAATTCCTGTTGTCCTCCGCCATGATATTGCTGGAATATTGCTAAAAGTGGCGTAAAACCATGAACACTCAACCACTCCTTAACGCTGGGTTACAAACGAGAATAAGGCCATCAGACTATTGACTTTAGGATGGAGGTTATCGATACGATAGGACATGCTGAAACCCATTCTATAAACACTAGGTGTCTTCATCATAACTATGAATAGCTATGAATAACTATGATTCTCGCTTTTTTATTTTCAATTTTTGATTCATTTATATTTGGGCTGTTATATATCCGGATTAACATAACACCAAATCATTGACTATTCTTTGAGTCCATAGTATGGTTCTTAATAAATCTTGAGCATGTGTTTATGAATCACTATCAAATAGTGATAACACTAGGTGTTAACGAAAGGATGATAGTATCCTGCCCAATCGATGTCACAAACACATGCAAAAGGAAGTCAATTTTTCACCTGAAAGAATACAGGAACATATGTTAAAAGTCAAAATTAGAGCATCATTCGTGTAACTGATGCGCCAAATTCGTAAATATTGCCAATGTCGATGCTGTACGCTCCACCCTGGAACTCCCACCTTCCGACGGAGACAAGTGGGATGAGATGATAAACATGGAATCCCGTTTAGCCGGACGCCTCTAGGTAAAAACGACCGGATTAATGAGGTTCGTCTTTGTGCCTTGAAAAGCTCTTAACCCTGGGTCATAAACGAAGTGCATGGCGTGCAGCTCTACATGAATATAGATTTGTTTCTGGTACGCCTTCACATTTACATGATAAAAAGAAACCTAAGATGTCACTGTAGTCCAAAGGTCTCATTCCGTGTACTCAGTAATGGTGAGCAAGGCATAAAACGTCTGTCTTTTCTTCCCATTAAGCTACTTTTTCTTGGGCTTCTGTGGTGATGAAAATCATCCCGAACCCTTCCTTGGTAATGAGGTATATCGTCGTCGGTGGAAGATTGCCTTGGTTTTGATTGGAATTAGATTTTTGTGGCGCTTTCTTGTCGGGTGAATGTGGCTTGCATTAAGAAGACGACACGAAGAGAGTGTGAATTTATCCCATTCTATTTAGTTGTAACGAAGAACATGACATGAATTGCTGAAAGCTATGAATACGAGTTCTGGCATCCAGGATCTTGTCACGAATGTTTGAAAAAGTTCATTATGGCGTGACGGAACCTACAAGTCCGCTTTTAAATTTACTTGTCTTTTGCGAATAGAATTGTCTGTCATCTGACTACGTCCTCCTCGGAAGACGGATGCTGATGCTGGGGTCCTCACGCCCTTCCATCTCTCGGTCGGCCTGGGGTCAGTGCAAAAGCAAAGAATTATATCCCAAGTAATTTTCAGTAGTACATATTTTTTTATTCGGCCATATTATTGATTTGTCAGTGACACAAGTTTGAGTACATGCAGTCCATGACATTATCGAATTCGATTTATGACTATAGCCATGAGCGAGGAAGTGTTTTAAGCCAGAAGTACTGCACTCAGGATCGAGGCTGTCAAAGCGTTTGACAATGCTGAATCTATTTCTCAACGGAACTAAACTAATATTCACAGTTGTTTTCTGTAATCAGTTTAATCAAACAATTATGTAATTCTTCTATTTTTCTTCTTGGGTGGTGGGGCGGTTTGTGGGGTGAGGTTGTGATACTATATATGCGGGTGGAACTTGAAAGAGAACAAGACTTGGAGCACTCTGACAGCAACATATGTTTTGATATGTTGAACACTTGTTATGGCAAGTAGCAATTAAACGTTGAATAAAACATTGATTTCGTATTCAGGCTGTTGGGGGTCTAATACTTCCATTAAATATCTGGAGTAACTTCCATCGTTTTGCCATTTTATGTAGTATATATATGTAAAAAACATTATTGTCGATACATTAAATGGTGCAAAATAACCAGTGGATAGATAAATAGATATTCTGTATTTCCTCCACAATATGTAGATTACATTCATGTGAACAACATATATTTTAAGAAAGAGCATAAATATTAAGGCTCACTTAATACAATAATACCACACTGGGAAGTTGTAAGTGATATTCATGAACAGTTTTCGGAGTATACTCTCCCAGCTTCGTTTTGAGGAGCTAATTATTAACATCAGATCGGACCATATATTATAATCTAATACATCTGTATACCTCCAAGAAGGAAGGACAAAAATAAACCATCTTCCATCCACATTTTAACAAAAATATCAACGTAAAGAACGTCACAGATTCTCTCAAATATAGAGTTTGTTTCTTCTAGATGACGCTGACATGACATAAAAACATGTTTTATAGTGTGATGAGCAACTGTTCCACATAAGCATTCCTGTAATTCCTGAGTTGCACCTATCCTTGTGGTCTCTCTAGAGCGAGTGTCCATAGTCCATCTTCTCGTCCTGATCATATTGTTAAATATATCTAAAGAGGGATAATCTTGTCTGTATCTCATTTACTAATTGCATTTGATCACATACAGTTATCTTTTCTGTAACTAGTCGGGACCAAACATTTCCACCCATAAACTTGGAACAGGAAATGAAATCATGGAGTTTATTAAGCATATTGTACTTTTAAACAAGTCAATGAATGATAAAAATGGGTTAATTGATACCCAACTTGTTCCTGTATATCAATAATTCTTTATACCGATACTGTCAGAGACCGACTAAAATATTTGCTTAAACATTTATCTTTCACAATTTACTTATTAAAACCCTTGACTTTCTTGCAAAAATAACGCTTGACAATTACTTGAAAGAAATATTCTTTATCAATTTGCGCCAGACAGTGCATACAGACCAAAAGGTAATATCACTCGAATACGTACAGTCGACAGAGGATTCAAACCGCGGAACTAGAAGTTGTGGTTTATATTTATCAGTTTGTGTAACTTTTCACAAACAGCATTTGTTCCCTTCGTAGATGACTTAGTAGTACTGATATAAACTCCAACATAAACAATAGAACATCTTACGGGAACATTAATTTCTCCAAGATACAGACTATCAGGTAGCAAGATATGTTGGATGTTGATCTGAACAATGCTGTGTCATCTGCTAGAGGTATTCCTGGACATGTTTCCCAAAGGGGATACACATGTATCCCACAGCCAGAAACATTAAGTTCATACAATAAATCATTTACGTATGATGAAAATAGCCATGCCGATATGACACTACCTTGACCCACACAGTGACTATAGTAAAATACATCATAATTAAAACCAGCAAAGATAGCATACGAGTACATTGAACTATAGGAGATTCCCAGCAATTCCAAGATTATATATTTTATAATATAGAAGGTCAAGCCAAACATGATCAAAAGCTTTCTCATTATCAAGAAAGGCGCACTAGACTGGTGATGACAATATTATGAATACATATCGACCCTCGTCCTCATGGTTAAGTAGGTAATGCCCAAACAGAAGATAAAGTGCATGAGGGTAATATCACAAAACCAATGACAAAATGCCTTATCCGTTAGACACAGACAGTCAACCAATAAGCCAAATATAGACATTGGTGCTTTAAAACTATTCGCGTACTAATCTAGAGAACAGGCCCACCATACGTTTAGACAATGCCTTTTCCTCCATGACATTCAAACACCTAAATCTAAAAAAAGTTATACTCACGGTATTCTGTGAGATGTCCTAAACAAACAGGGCATAACGTTATACTAATTATGTTCATTGTTCGAGAGACGGGGGTGATCTTATTGTTCTTACAGTGATCCATGTCTCTACCTACAGCATAGGACTCACGTCATATCACTGTGTTTACACGATCAAGAAACCAATAAAGGTGTTTACGGTGTGTCTCAGCCAGCTGTTTACCCAGGATTCAACTGGTGTTTAGTTGTTTGTCTTAAGGATGAATGAGCTTGTAGAGGAAAACCGGCTTTGACTGTAGACAAAACTTCAATCTGTGTTGGTTTCATATTCGTGTTGACTTCATTTTCAACTACAGGTTCACACAATGTCAAAAAAGGAATTGGAAATAAACCTAAAAACAACTCTATCCATCAACACACTGCCATTCACACGTTGCCAGAACACCCGTCTCGTGAGCTCATCCCCAAGTATTTTGGAAGACCATTCAACGCGTACTCAACGTTTCAAACCCGCGTGTTGTGTCCTATAGTTGAGACTATACTAGGTTGCATTAGAAACTAAATTGTGATTCCTATCACTGCAATGTCTGGTAACTGACAAGCTGTCAATAAACAATGAACAGCTGATCGTAGAGACGGTGTATAGTGTCAAGACGTTCATTACGAATAGTGCAAGTGGTATAATGTAAAACAAGCAATGTTATCTGGAAACATCGTAATGCAAGCCTGCCAAAGTTAACATGAAGATTAATATAATTATAATCCTATATATCTACCTGCTTATAAAGACGCATATCCCAAATGTACTCCTGAAGCGCAAGTCCCTTAGTTTATATATCACCAGTCCATATGTTTAAATTATATTCATTACTTTTAGAGGCAAATGTTTGAGCATATATAATCTGACCTTTTCCCTTTTCATGTCCATAAATGCAGGAAACATTGATTTATTAATTATTTAATGGAAAATGCTGCCAAACCTTTGATTGAAATAAGCCGTTAGAAAATAGCAACCAAATAATAGTTTTAGCTGTTGGAAAAATATCCTTTACAACAGCATAAGGTAAATTTACTTTCGATCTGGAAACACATGCCAAAGAAAGGATAAAACTATTTTCGATAAAATTATTTATCCACACTCATCAATCAATGTGAATATAGCACACAAGCAATTAAATGCTAATATATGACGTATGGTCATTCGCAAATATTCTTTTATTCTAACTTTGTGTGTGTAAATGTATGTGTACATAAGTAAGCAATTGGTAATATATATTTCAGTTCAACTTTTTGTATTTTGACATTTCTTTTAATAGTTCGGAAAATAATTAAGTTTTGTTCACGTCAAGATATGAAAATTATCTTCGTCTATTGTGAGAAACAAAGCCATACTATATTTTGCAGATAATGATCCGCCCTCATACAATTATCCTAGGTGTCAGGCAGACAGAAGTAAAATGAAAAAATGGATGAGATCAGGCGGTTCTTTTCAGAAGCAGGCATGTTGTTTTCAGCAAGGGTTCTTGCCATGTGCTGCACATGCCTAAGTCCTCGTCTGGTAATTCCTCCCTCACTGGTCAATTAGTCTCACCAAAGATCAAGCTGATAAGAACTACGGGTCTTCTCGGGAAGTGACTTTTACGTAAATCCACCAACAGACAATACATTGTCTGATCACAGGGTTCAATCTCACTAATACACTATCCGTGATTCTAACAAAGCATTTCGCTCCCTATAAGAGTTCTCACTGGATGGCGTTCTCTGACACTATTGGTTGTCTGAATTCCAGTTCACCTTTCCCTAACATAAGGCACTTTATGTGGAAGAACCCAACTGTACAAATCCCAGCTTCTCTATCAATATTCCGTTTCGGTTAGTTTCCCTGGTGCCATTTACTTTGAACGTTTTGCCATTTATTAATAGGAGATACCGTTATTGAATGTTCTTTCTCAAATGCATGGAGAGTGCTCACGATATTCTTGTTGTTTCAATGTTTTATTGACACTAAAATGCACATTAAGATATCCGCATCAAACTTCAAAGTCTTTGGTGAACCTAACAGATCCAAGAATACATGTTCAGAGTCCATCATGTTATAGTGATTCATAAACACATACTCATGATATACTCGTAATCGTACAATCGACTCTGTTCTTGGCAGGATTTTGTCTCTCTTATGTACAGACTGCCATCACATAATTGGGATATTACTGAGTCGTAAGCAGGCGTGTGTGGAGATGCGTCGAGCTCTCAATTGGTTGTTGGTTCCAGACCTAAGTTCACGGCCTTTGTATGGACAGAAAGAGGCATCGCATCCAAATCAGATGCCTGATTCATGACGATTGGATTCACTCTTGTACTGTGGCATGTTTCTCGAAAATGGTAATTGATACTGAAATATTCCCAGCGATGTCATTTCATTTCTCTTAAAAGTTATCCCAAAACGTATTCATCCTTTCAAAGTAATAGGTACCTTTCCGAAGCTTTAAACGAAATGTCTTCATTTTCTGATCAAATCTTTCAATTTTAACTTTTATTTGTCAAAAGAACTTAAGTCTTATGGACGCCTTTGAAGTGGTTTGTCCCTCAGCAGAATGTATGGCAAGGCTTTACCACTTTAACAGGCTCAAAGAAATGTGTGTCAGTGGGTAGGATGCGTTTGCCTGAAACATTCGGATATCTAATCGATCTCGATTTTGTTTTAGTGAAAACATTGGAATAAATGTTTTATTCAGTATTCAACGGTGTCTTTAATAATAAACTGTCTAAGTTTGCTTGATTTTGCCAACCCTTTCCCGGTAAACTGCATACTTCTCGGAAAAAGTCACGGAATTGTAGTGTAAAATATTGGTTTGCACATCAACACTCAAAACTTGTTTTTCAGGGTTATCAAAATCAATATCATTATTGAATGAATATCGGCATGTTTTTTCAATGTTATTAAACTGCATAATGTAATAATTTAAAAACCTAACCACCCAAACTCAACTCATAATGTCGACATTTCTTTTTACAAAATGCCGAAAGCTGGGTTTTTTCAATGTTTGGCCCTAGTACTTTTCGCTATATCGAATGAATCGTGACACATGGATGTATAATTTGTTTTTCAGAAAGAAATTATTTTGTGTTTCAAACCCAACTCCGCAGTGATACGTCTTTGGTTGCCTGCTGAGTCGATACTATAGTGAGTGAATGATGTTGTATTACGGCACTTTGAACAGTTTTTCAGTTTCATGAAGACGTGTCAACTTGTTTGGGGTCTCAGTGCAACTTGGTGCAACCGATGAGCACAGGTATTGTTTCGCCATACCTACAAATACAACCGGTACGACCTAGCAGGCGAACCCATGACCGGCAGACGCGTCAACAAAATATTTCACATTTGTGCATTTACACTTTTGTATTTGCATGGTGACATAGATTTAGATTTATAGCAATTAAAAGTTTTGTTTATGTCTGTGAAGTAGTTAGTTCTGCTATCCTTAAATACCAATGTTTTGTCATACGAAATGGACTCATCTGTAACATCTCTAAACAGGTTATTTTTTTAAAAGACCACAACGCCATATAAAGGAAACAAAACATCATTTCAAAAGACCATCATAAATTGTTGTTTGTCCAGAATGTGAACAGATAATGACACAGTTATGAAGGTGAGGTCAAATGTAATGTCTTCGAGCAAGTTGTCAGTGCCCCCATACACAACTACTGACCTCAGAGAGAAACACGTCATTCAGTCAATTCAGTCATTCAGTCTCCTCATTTTGCAACCTGCCTTTCTACACTGTCAGTAATGCTTAAATGTCCTCAACTGGTACGTTAACATGTTACACCTCGACCCCGAAATGAGAACGTCTGATGAGGGCTGCTGGAATATGACGCCTTCTTCAACAGATGCCTGAGCAAGGCCTTGTCTTGTGGGTGGAGAAACTGGTCGTACTCTGATCCAGCGATCCAGAATCTTTAAGAATTCGAGCCTGGAATTAAATTAAGGAATCACAGAAATAACACCATGTTTTCATTCATTATCATCACATAATGCACCAGTAGCCTGCCATCCTGCTTTTGGAAGAGGACAAATATCAAACAATCCCTCTATTCCCGTTTTCCACTTTGCAGCTGAAAAGTCGTATTTTAAATGGGCCACCGTTGTAAAGCAAAAGGTCCCCGAATAATGATAACAAGGCCACATAATTGGATCGGAAAGCTGGCTTCAGAAGATTTCCGTGACCTTTGGGTCTGAAGTAACAATTTTTTGTCTGCGTTATTAAGTAAATTGTTTTGTGAAAAAATATTTACAGCCGAAGTAATCCGATTGCCTTTTTTGCCAATCGACATCTCAGAATTGATATGGATAGCAAGTCAATAGTTCTTAAAAGTGATCTATTTTGGTAAGGCTATATTGAACACCATCGTTTCTACTTTGAGAGGCTTGAGGTTTGAATGAATGAAATAATCTTTCTTTATTTGATCTTTCCTTCTTGAACTTAGTGACTTTTAGGTACTTGACTCAAATATATTTTTGTGAGTGAAAGTTGTGTACTATACCAACCATATTGCATCTATGTCACAGCCATAATGGCCAAGGTTATTGGGGCACAATGACCAATCAGCCACGTCACTGAGCAAGTCCATCTTACCCTTTAGGTCTGCTCTCACGACAAACACACAAACACAACTACACAGCTTAATGTTACATACACCGTTGACATTTATTCCAGTTGTTCGTCAAAATATTACCAAGATTGATTAGATATCGGAATGTTTAAGAAATAGAACCAAAAGTAAATATCTTTCTACCCACAGGCACACATTTCTTTGAGCCAGTTCTAATGATAAAGCCTTGCCACACATTCTACCAGGGGACAAACCACATCAAAGATAACCAGATCATGAGAATTAAGTGCTTTTAAAAAATCAAAATAAAAAAAAAACAAATTGAGAAGAAGCTGAAGACATTTCGTTTGAAGCTTCGGAAAGGTACTTTTTACTTTGGAAAGATATTTTAAGAAAAATGAAATGACATCGCTGGGAAATGACATCGTTTGTTTGTTGTTAAACGTCACACTCAACAATATCCAAGCTACATGTATATGATGTCGGTCTGCAAATAATGGCGTACAGACCAAACATTTGACATGAGTGTCGATCTACGAAAAATGGGATACGATGACATGCATAAACCATGACCACCCGACACTGTTTATCACCCAATTCTAACCCGTAACTTCACGGGGTAACTCTGTTTGTGTTTAGTTCACCGACCATGATCGTGAGTTCGAAGACTTGATTTTGATTCATGGTATGTCAGTAACACCACCGTGCTCGCTTCACTAAAGTAGTCTACGACTCGCATCACTTTGGGCACTCCTCTAACATTCATTATAGCATGACAAAAGTTGAGGATACAATACTTATATCCTACTCAAGTAAAATATTATTTAAACACACACACACACACACACACACACACACACACACACACACACACCTCACTTCGCCTTAGATCTGATGTGTCATTTTATTTCCGCGTGGACATTAACTACCATTGATTGCGAAACGTTTATTTTTGGATCTATCAGACCCACCGACGACTTTCAAGTCTGATTCGGATATCAAGATGTGTATTTTAGTGTCAGAACAACCTTGAAACGGAAAGAATATCGTGACAACTCTCCTTTCATTCGTGAAAGAACATTTCATCACAGGGAGAGGCTATTTCTTCATAACAGTGTCTCCAATTAGCAAATGGCAAAACAGTTCAAAGGATATGGCACAAGTGAAAGTAACCGATACGGAAACCTATTGATGGAGAAGTGCGCTAGGGATTTATACACTTCGGTTCTTCTACACAGAGTGCCTTATGTAGGAAAGGGTGAACTGGAGTTCTGACATTCGATAGTGTCAGAGACCACCATCCAGTGAGAACTCTTATAGGGAGCAAATGCTTTGTAAGAATCACGAATATTGTATCAGTGAGACTGAACCCTTTTATCTGACAATATATTGTCTGTTGGCGGATTAACGTAAAGATCAATGCTCACGAAGAACCGCAGTGCCTATCAGCTTGATCCCTGGTGAGACTAATTGACCAGTGAGGGAGGAATTATCAGATGAGGACTTAAGCACGTGCAGCTCATGGCAAGAACCCTTGCTGAACGCAACGTGCCCGTTGTTGAAAAGAACCGTCTGATCTCGCCCATTTTATCATGATCGTTTTTACTTATGTGTGCCTGACACCAAGAATAATTGAATGAGAGTTGATCATTATCTTGCAATGAGGTTACGATGACATGAAGCCGTACATCTTGTCTTGGTATCCACGATCCAAATTCCACATCATTACGCTGTGAGAGGCTGGTGACTGGCTGAAGGATGTTGTCGTGAGCAACTATGTGTAGTCGCTTGCTGTAATTAACTGGCGTCACACACCCAATTGTCCAGCTGTTGAGGAGGCTGATGGGATGGGGATGGGTGAGTTTTTAATATGTTTTGATCCCTCGTTAAAATAAATTGCATCGTAGCTACAACGTTTATCCTAGCTTTAACCACATTGTATATGTCAATGACCTGATGTGCTCAAACGCACTAGTTCCTTTGTGTACATGTTTTTTCTGTGGCGATGATTGGAATTAATTGGTGTGTTCAGTTCTCAAACATATCCTCCAAGGAAGACTCAGTTTATACTTAAATAGTTCATTTGCATGTTGTAGTAGGAACTTGGTTGTCATCGAATGTCTTTGTAATAAAAGTACATAATGATTGCAATAAACAAAAGAGACAGAAAGGATTTTAAAAAATCCTAAGAGTCCATTGTACGATTCCGAATCAAGTAAACTCACCTTATTCTGTTGAATGACATTGTTCCCATTGCATAAACGCCTATTTCAGCATCCTTTTTACAAGGTTTTCAACAAAGTTGATGGCAGCATTCCATTACATATTTCATGAATCAATGTTCCTGCAGATTATATGTTTATTCGTATAACATTTGCCTCTGAAAGCACTGAAATAATTATCAATAGCTCTCTGGATTACGTTGATTTGGGTGAACCCCATATTTAAACCAGGTGGCTTTGAACACATTTGGCATATGCGTAGTTATTAGCAAGTAAATTAATAAGTATGATAATAAATACTTCTTCATGCTGACTTACGCAGGCTGACATTACGATGTTTCCAGATGACATTGCTTGTTTCACACCATAACACTTATTAGAACTTTCACTATACGGAATGTGAGTCTTGATATGTGCTGTGTATACAATCACCTGTGTTTGGTTTATGGGACAACGTCAACGACTGAGTCAGTCATCTGGAAAGTCGTTTATCCAGATGTTGCAGAGTGAACCACTGCGGTAAAGAGACAGTTACAGTGTGTACAATGGATGAATGGGAGAATGATGCTTAGGTAGAGGTTCAAAAATACATTTACATACTTCAGAGAAAGAATATGGAAACTGATGAAATGATGGGAAGATGTAATGACAATAAATGTCTTTAAAAGTTATTTCGGCCGTGTAGATGAATGTGTGCTCAGCTCAGTTGCATTAGTGATTGTGAGTTCCGCTTCAGGCGCACAATCTTTGGCTTCTGTGTGCACGTGCATCACGTACTGTTCATGCATGATGTGAAATTTCATGGTGATTACATGTTTCGTTCAGATGTCAATGTCACGGTAATGCAAATGTTAACCTGAACTACAGCTATATTCTAATTATAAGTTCCCTTATTGTATAAATAGCATATAATGACAGCTTGTCAGTAATCGCACATTACAGCCACAGACACCAATTGACCCCTTGCTATCGAGTTGCATGATACATGATAAAGTCACACTTTTTAACCACCCAGTTCGTATTACAATCGGCTGTTATGACGAACAACCCCTAAATATCACGGGTACTGGACTTGTAATAATTAACTGACATTCACCACAGGGTCATACGAGCTTATACATCTGTACATTGTTCGCATCCAATGCTCTTCATGGATTGAAAGAAATATTTCGTAGATTTAAAAAAATAATTATATTTCTTAAAAAATGAAAACAAATTAATAATTGAAATAGTATAAGACCTGAGAAACGACACGTCTTGTCGTATAAAATCAATAATGATATCAGTATTCAGTAATAATAAAGTACGCTGTCCGGGTTCGATTCAACACACTGGGTACAGTGTATGAAGCCTATTTCTGGTGACCCCCGCTGTGATATTGCTCACAAAATTGCTAAAAGCGGCGTAAAACCATACTCACTCACACAATATTGATTGAGATACATGTAAACTTACGCTTGTTGTGTCATAGAAAGATCAGGGAATATAATTTCATTTCTAATACCACCTCACAGACTACAGTTTCGCGAAAATACGGCGAAGTTACTTATGAAATGTAGTGTAGGTCTCCGAAACATTTCTGGATGAACATGTTCCAGTAACTTGTGAATGACCGAGTTTGTTGATGGACACAACTGTTACAGGGTTTTTTTCCAATTACTCTTAGACATTGTGTGAACCTGTAGTTGTAAATGAAGTCGACACGAATATGAAACTACATATTGATTTTTTTTTGTCTGCAGTCAAATTGGATTTTCCTCGGCAAACCCGTTCGTCCTTTAGACAAACAATTAAACTCCAGTTGAATCCTGGGTAAACAGCTGGCTGAGACGCACCGTACACACCTTTATTGGTTTCTTGATCGCGTAAATACAGTGATTTGGCATGAGTCCTATGCTGTAGGTAGAGACATGGATCATTATGAGAACAATAAGATCACCCCCGTCTCCTGGACAATGAACAAAATTAGTTTAATGTCATACCCTATTTGTTTACGACATCTCACAGAACACCGTGAGTATAACCATTCCTAGACTTAGGTGTTTGAATGTCATGGAAGTAAAGGCATTGTGTGATGGGTTTGTTCTCTAGATTAGTACGCGAATAGTTTGAAAGCACCAAAGTCATCAATGGTTGACTGATTCACTGTGCGCGACGGATAAGACGTTCTGTCATATGTCATGTTATATTGCCAATATGCACTCTATGTTCAGTTGGGACATTATCTGATTGACCATGAGAACGAGGATAGAGTGTCGATACGTATTGTCATAACCAGTCTGCATGGCCTTCCTGGATAATGAGAAAACATTTTCGAAGTGTTTGGCTTGACGGCCTATTTTATAAACTATGATTATGCAACCTTGGAATTACTGGGAAACTCTGGATGATACTGCAATTATCATCAAGTTGTATGTACTCATATGTTAGCTTTGCTGGTTTGAAGACTGATTTGTTTTACATTTAGACAAGGTGTGAGTCAAGGTCATGTCATATCTGCATGGCTATTTTCTTCTACATGATTTATAGCCTTATGTTTCTGGCTGTGATCTGTCCCCCCTTCCGGAATGTGTCCACGAATACCTCTAGCAGATGACACAACTTTGTTCAGTAATAATCCAACAGATCTTGAAAGACTATTGAATCTGGCAGTATGCAAATAAATGGCAGCTAAAACACAATGTTGGCAAAACCTAGCGCTGTTCTGACATATGGTTGTTACAAAGTATTGCTACCTGTTAATTTATATCTTGAAAAAATTAATCTTCCTGTAAACTGTTCTATTGTTTATGTTCGAGGCTATATCAGTACCACTAAATATTCTACGGAGAGAACAAATGTGGTTTGTGAAAAACCTACCAAATTTGATAAATATGAACCATGACTCTAACGTCGGTTTGAATCCTATGGTGGCTGCACTTATTTGGAATCGAGTGGTTTTATCTTGTGGTCTAAACGGATGGTATTGAGGCAAATTGTCCCTAAAAGAATATGAAACACTAAAAATTGTTGAAAAGTCCAGGGCTTTATTAAGTGTACACCAAATGAAATTGTGAAAGATACAATGGAATAGCATCTCTACAAGGATATATAGACGAACACATCCTTTTACGCTTAGGTAAACTGTGTAACATCAACGTTCCAAATTACTTCAGAACTGAACACACCAATTAATTCCTCCACACAATCTTCACCACAGAAAAACACTCAAGAATCAGTGCGTTTTATCCGATAGGTAATAGACATATACAACGCGGCTCCAACAAGGATAAACGAGGTAGCTATGATGCAATATATTTTCAAGAAGGATCAAGACACATATTCAGACAGGACAATTGGGTGTGTGACGCCAGTTAATTACAGCAAGCGACTACACACAGTTGCTCATGACAACATCCTTCAGTCAATCCCCAGCCTCTCACAGTGTAATGATCTGGAACTCAGATCGTAGATACTGAGATAAGATTACGGCTTCATGTCATCTTAACCTCACTGGAAGATAATGATCCACTCTCATACAATTATTTTAGGTGTCAGGCAGACATAAGTGAAAGCCATCATGATAAAATGGGCGAGATCAGACGGTTCCTTTCAGAAACGGGCACGTTGTGTTCAGCAAGGATTCTTGCCATGTGCTGCACGTCCATCTGATAATTCCTCCCTCACTGGTCAATTAGTCTCACCAAAGATCAAGCTGATAAGCACTACAGGTCGTCGTGGGCAGGGATCTTTACGTAAATCCATCAACAGACAATACATTGTCTGACCAAAGGGTTCAATCTCACTAATACACTATCCGCGATTCTGACAAAGCATTTCGCAGGATGGCGTTCTCTGACACTATTGATTGTCAGAATTCCAGCTGACCCTTCCCTACATAAGGCACTCTGTGTAGAAGAACCCAACTGTATAAATCCCAGAGCACTTCTCCATGAATATTCCGTATCGGTTACTTTCACTGGTGCTTTTTACTTTGAACCGTTTTGCCATTTGCTAATTGGAGACACCGTTATTAAAAATTTGCTTCTCCATGCCTTGACATGTTCTTTTATTAACGAAAGGAAGGGCATTGGGGTAGCCTGGTGGTTAAAGCGTTCGTTCGTCGCTACGAAAAACTGGGTTCGATTCCGCACATCAGTACAATGTGTGGAGCCCATTGCTGGTGACGCCTGACGTAATATTGCTGGAATATTGCTAAAAGCGGCGTAAAACCATACTCACCAGTGAAAGGATAGGACTCACTATATTCTTGTAGTTTTTTTGGCCTTAAGTTTACCACTTTGGTGAACCCCACGCGTAAGGTTCTGACAAACCTAGAAATAAAATCAGGACAAATCGGGATTTGAACCGAAGATCATAGGTTCCTGACGCTCCCAAGGGACGAAACTATGTACAACGAAATGCGGCGCCTAGGACGACTGGGCTGACGACTTCCAATTTTTTACTAGAGTATGATAAAAGTATTTATCCTCAACTTTTGTAATGTTATACTAAATGTTGGAGGGGCCCAAAGAGATGCAGGTCATAAACAGGTCATAAAGCGAGCACAGTCATGCCACTGACAGATTATAAATTAAAATCAAGCCTTCGAACTTTTGAAAAAATATTAAGGCTCTTATTTTCAATTAAAAGCGTCTGGTATTGCAGCTGTGGCTGAAAAAACGAGTCTTCATACAACATCTTTTAAATGGACAGAACGAGGTATCTCATCCAAATAAGATGCCTGTGTCATGACGATTGGATCCGCTTTTGTACGTGGCATGCTTCTCGAAATTGGTAATTGTTGCTGAAATATTCCAAACGATGTCAATTCATTTTTGTTAAAAGTTCTCCTCAAAAAAATATTCATCTTTCCAAAGTAACAGGTACCTTTCCGAAGCTTCAAACGAAATGTCTTCAAGTTCTTATCAAATATTTCAGTTTGATTTGTTAAAAGCACTTAATTCTCATGATATGCCCGCCTTTGAAGTGGCTTTTCCCTTGGCAAAATGTTTTGCAGGACTTTACAGGTTGAACAGGCTTAAAGAAATATTATGCCAGTGGGTAGAAAGCGATTTGCGTATGGTCCCATTTTTTAAACATTCGGATATCTAATCTTGGTCATGTTTTGGCGAAAATTCTGAATACATGTTTTAAGCAGTATTCATCGGTTTATTGAACAATAAACTCTCTATGGTTTGCTTCATGTTGTCCAGCTATCCCGGTAAACTGCATTATTCTCGGGATTATGGTGTAAACAACAGATGAGAACATCAACACTTAAATCTTGTTTATGGGGTTATAAAATTTCAATGTCGTAATTGAATGAATATCGACATGTTTTTTCCAATGTTATTGAGCTATAAAATTTTATAATTTAAATAACTGACTACCCAAACTTAACTCGGAATGTCGGCATAACTTTCAACAGAACGCCAATAGGTTGGTGTTTTTATTGTTTGTTTTTTTTCTGATTACTTGGTTCTGTACGACCATGTGAAATAGTTAACCCGATCTTCATGTCCATGTTGTTATCCCCCGCCCAACGAAGTTGGCGGGGGATATAGAAACGGCCTCCGTCCGTCCGTACGTCCGTCCGTCACGTTTCGTTTCCGGAGCATAACTCAGAAACCGTTCAATATTGTTTTCATCAAACTTTGCATGTCTGTCAGGTACATGCTGTACTGGTGCCTTTTGCTATTTGGAAATTTTAGATTTTTTTATTTTTTACGTTTCCATGGCAACAAGATGGACTTAGGTTCTGTGAGGGTAGGTTTCGTTTCCGGAGCATAACTCATAAACCGTTCAATATGTTTTCATGAAACTTTGCAGGTTTGTCAGGAACATGCTGAACTGGTGCCTTTTGCTATTTAGTATTTTTAGCAATTTTTATTTTTTACGTTTCCATGGCAACACGATGGACTTAGGTTCCAAACTTTTTTTTTCACAATTTTTCCATGACAAGTTTCACCTCGTTTAAAAAAGGTTAGGGTTTGTTTAGATTTAAATATGTCATAAATTCTGCAAAAGGGGCGGTGGATATAGTCACGTTATAGGCAAACCCTTGTTCGCTTTCCGATGGATCTTGACACATGCTTGTATAATTTGTCTTTCAGAAAAATTAGTTTGAGTGGCAAATCCACTTCCACAGTATGACGTCTTAGGTTACCTGCTGATTCAATACCACAGCGAGTGAATGAGTCTGGTTTTACGCCACTTTGAACATGACACACATTCCGCAAATTATCAAAAGTAAGTAATTTTCAAGATTTTGATAACGACCATACAACTGTTACTGTTTTCGAATCATTATGAAATTGTGATGATATCAGGTGTTCTCGAAAAGGTGACCCTATTCTGTACCACATCCGGGGTAGAATAGGTCTTCAGCAACCCATGCTTGCCGTAAAAGGCCACTATGCTTGTCGTAAGAGGCGACTAACGGGATCGGGTGGTCAGGCTCGCTGATTTGGTTGATGCATGTCATCGATCCCAATTGCGTGGATCGATGTTCATGATATCAATCACTGGATTGTCTGGTCCAGACTCGATTATTTACAGACCGGCGTCATATAGCTGGAATATTGCTGAGTGCGGCGTTAAACAACAAACCAACCAACTAACTACCTGTGGCATTCGTCACAAACACTAACAAGGGCAAGTAATTTTTTCACCTGAAAAAAATGGTGAACACATGGTACAAGTCACGATAGGCAATAACATCAGACATCATTTGTGTCACAAATGCGTCAAATTTGGAAACTCCCTTCACATGTATACCATCAAAGGTTTTGAAAGTTTTACTGGGGCCTTGAGTGTTGCAACCTTTATAAAACAAATCATATATGACGCTCTTTAAAATCCTGGTGAAAGGACTGATTGAACCTCAAAAGTTGTAAAATGTAGACACCAAACTGCCGGAGCTGCTGGAACAGTGCTCGACAAAAGTTGACTGTTGGAAAGTTGAAGGCATCCCTCTTGTCATTCAGTCTTGTTGAGAGTGTATTGTCACTCTGAATCTTTGTGGATAGATCTAAATATCAAACAGATGAGGTGGTATACCTGGTCTCCTTTATTTCACGTTCAGGTGGGTAAATCAGTGGCAAGGCTATTTGATGATTAATGAACGATATCAGATCATGGATATACCTGAAACTTAAGTGAAAATTACCATGAGTTGGCTTCGCCAGTCCGTGTAGAAATTCCGATTTCTATGCATAAAGAAACAGATCAGCAGGAACTGGGGCACAATTGGTGTCCACTGGGGTGCCTACTTCTTGACTGAATGGCTTTTTAAAAAAATACATTGATGTTATCAGTGACGATGTCCAGCATTTTACATATTGTTTTCTCAGTAAACATCAGATGGCATTTGATTTCATTTTTGATAAATTGCCCTTGACCCCTGAAGACATGTGTAACTGTATCTATGGTTATCACGGTTTGTCACAAAGCTCCACGGATCAAGGGAGGAAGTTTTTCAAGAAGTTTGTCATGCGGGATAGAAGTGAACAGAGTTGAAAACTCAAATGTTATGACATGTCAGACATGTCAACTTGTTGTAGGGGAGAAGCCCGACGTGGTGCAGATCTTAGACGTTGTCGGCTTGGTGAAGCCTGTGAGAAATGGTTTGGTGCCGACAAACCTAGAAACACAATGAGGACGACCTGGTATTCGAACCCATGATCATAGGTTTCTGGCACACCCAAGGGACGCACATCTGCACAACGGATTTCTGTGCCTTGTTAACCACATTTCGATAGAGTTATGACAGTGCTGAAGGCACCAATAAACATAATTATAACTCGTGCATTTCGACTTATGTAATTGAATTGTGATTTCGATTCATAGCAATCCTAAGTCTCTTATGTGTCAGTGAAGTACGGGGTTCTGTACTGCTTTACTACCAATGTTTTGTGATACGATTAATGAAGTGAAATCCAGCCATTTCAAGACGGACATGACACCACAAATGAACCACGTCAGCGTGACAAGCGAAGTTAAGCGAGTTAACCACTATGCCACACAACTGTTCCATTAAAAGAGGAATAAAACCTTTATGAAGGTTATGAAGGTGGAGTGAAGTGTTCAGTATCTGAGCAAGAAGTCAATGTCCTCATCGACAATAATATGGCCTTGACGAGGAGGAATCACACTGTTCAATCAATAACGCGCGTGTCCTCAACTGGTATAACATGTTATAACTCGACGCCGAAGTGAGAACGATGAGGGCTGCTGGAATACGACGCCTTCTTCAACCAGTGCCTGAGCAAGGCCTTGTCTTGTGGGTGGAGAAACTGATCGAACTCTGATCCAGCGATCCAGAATCGTTTAGAATTCGAGCCTGGAATTAAATTAAGGAATCACAGAAATAACACCATGTTTTCATTCATTATCATCACAAAATGCACCAGTAGCCTGCCATCCTGCTTTTGGAAGAGGACAGATATCAAACAAATCCTTCTATTCCCGTTATTCCACTTTGCAGCTGAAAGGTTGTATTTTAGATGGTCCACCGTTGTAAAGTAAAAGGTCCCCGAATAATGATAACAAGGCCGCATAATTGGATCGGAAAGCTAGCTTCAGAAGATTTCCGTGACCTTTGGGTCTGAAGTAACGAATTTCTCATTATGTGAAGGCAGCGTTATTAAGTTAATTGTTTTGTGAAAAAAAATATTTACAGCCGAATTAATCCGAATGCTTTTTTTTCCAATCGACATCTTCGAATTAATATGGATTGCAAGTCAATAGTTCTTAAAAATGTTTCTACTTTTGGATTTCTCTCTCTTTGCCAAGCCAAGCGAAAACTTTCAAGTATGTGACTCAATGTGAGTGCATGAATGTTTTGTACCATACCGGGAATATTGCATCTGTCACAGCCATCATAGGCTGACTTATGACAAAATAACCGAAGAGCAATTTACTACGAAGTCGTTAGGGTACACGTCCCTACAGAGGTTACATCAAACCGGTTTTCCGAAGGTCTGAAACCAACATCGTATGACAATAAATAGTATGGCAATGGAGATGTGTCATTGGTCCTTGGCAGAACGCAACACCTCAACATCTCTAAATAGAGCACATATTTCTCCAGGGTAATACCGTGATACAAAGCACATTTACAAAGGCTTTTAGTTTGAAAAGGTAATCTCAAAAATACTGACTGTATTTTGATATACCGTCAGTATCAAAGTTCCAGTTTGTCGTCTTGACAATACCAATCACTGTGTTAGGGCTATTTGTCTTGTACATGGTGTATATCACGATAGAAGACGAGAAGGAGGACTAGTCTATCAAGGTGTCTAACTTGGAACCTAATATACAGTGGGGAAAACCAGAAATGGGCTTCACATATTGTACCCTTGAAGAGAATCGTACCAGGGCCTTCGGCGTGAAGAGCAAACACCTTAACCCCATCTGTTTTGGCTAAAGGGTTGGGTACCACTCCCTTTCAATGTTTCTTGTTAAACACTGCATTCAGCAACATTGCGCCTTTGTATAGTCGAGTTTGGACCAGACAAACAATTTGTTTTATTGAGAACAACCGCAGAGGTCAGGTGGCATGCAATGTGCCCAGTCATCGAGCCTAAATACCTGACCTAAAATAGCCACTTATTATATTTTAACCCTGGTCCCCACGAATTATATAAGCTGAATAATCGCTTGAAAACACTTCCTATACATAAGATCACACTTTGGCGGTCTTCAAAGACGTTTGCAAGTTTAAGTAATGTTAATCCAGTTCGGAAGGGCACATGTCCCTCTCACGTATTCCTCTGCTGTCATGTGACACTGAAAATGCATTTAGAGTACATCTGCTGCGTTCTGTAATCAAAATTAGTTTGAATAGCGCGAAATATGAAAACGAGGGTGCTTTTCTGCACATGAATCTCATGACTGTACGTGAAGTTAAGAATCCTGGAATACCCTCATTAATTCCACTCATACAAATTATCGCTAGTATGTTTGACTATGCAACACGTATATTTCATCCCGGGCCCACTTTGAGAAGGCGAGATACCTGCAGTACTGGCATGGTTAGGAAATCACGTTATTCCTGCCTGAAAGAACTTTGAAAACATTTTAAAAAATGAATTTCTTTTACAAGAAAATTATAATGTCTGAAATGAAATAAACTGAAGTACAAAAGAAAGTACACACCCCACTATTCTGACAGTAAAAGAAGACAGGGCAAACTTTATTGTGATTGTAATGTTTAATGTCATTGTTGAGTCATTTTCAAACATGTTTAGAATGGATTTAAAGATTTGTGGCCACATAAAACTTTTCAGTTGACAATAACGTCCATAGGCGGTCACTCATCAAAAATCACACTTGTAGAAATGATGACAGTCCCAGGTATGAAGGCCATGCGAGTGGTCTCAGTACCTCGTATGACCCCCATTTGAGTTAATGCAAGCCAGGACACGCCTTTTCATGGAAAAGGTCAACCGTCGGATGCATCATTAGGGATCCGCTGCCACTCTTCTCGCAGAGCCTGTTCCAGCTGTGGTATGGTGGTTGGTGGCTGTGCACGTCGTCGCAACTGTCTACCGAGATGGTCCCACAGGTGTTCAATGGGTGACAAGTCCGGAGAGCGTGACGGCCAAGGCAAAAGCTGAATGTTCTGACGGTTCAGGAAGTCCATAGTGAGTCTAGCGGTGTGTGGTCGGGCGTTATCTTGCTGAAAAAGAAACCCCTGCCTTTGCCCCTGCATGAAGGGGATCACCACCGGCTGTAACACTTGGTCCCTGTACCTCTGGGCTGTCAGGGTCTGGTGGAGAATGACCAAATCTGTCTTCTGTTCGCCGCAAATGCCTCCCCAAACCATAACGCTGCCTCCGCCAAAAGGATGAACTTGTTGGACACATGCTTCAGCCAGTCGCTCGCCTCTACGTCGGTAGACTCTCACTCTACCGTCAGCATGGTAGAGGTTGAATCGACTTTCATCGGTAAAGAGGACTCGTGACCAGTCACGACGTTGCCAGCGTCTGACTCTTCTCGCCCAGCGAAGACGGCTGATACGGTGTTGAGCGGTCAAGGTCATCCCACGGAATGGTCGATAAGCCCGGATACCGGCAGCTCGTAGTCGTCTCATGACTGTGTTCCTGCTGATGTGGTGACCTAACGCTGTCGACGCTGTTGATGCCATGGTGAGGAACCTGTTGCGCAGATGTAATGTGCGTATGTACCGGTCTTCTGCAGGGGTCGTCACTCTCGGTCTTCCTCTTCTTGGGCGGGCGGATGTCTGGCCAGTCTGGTTGACACGACGAAGGAGTCTGATAATGGTTTGCCTGGTGCAGCCAAGGGTCCTTGCGATGTGACTGTTCGACGCCCCCACTTGGGACATTCCCACGGCTCTCTCTCGCTCCGCTGCTGTTAAACGTGGCATTTGTCTTGGTTTTTTTTCGTTGAATGTGTAATGAACGATAGAATCCACTGCCTTTTATACTGTTTCTACGCACATTGCACGTGCAAATGGAGAAAATTGCCATTTTCACAGTGTGTGCTTTTGTTGCCTATCATAATGTCAAGGTTACGTTTCTGCGATATGCTCTCAATGGTTTTGTTCATTACATTACGATAGCGCCAAAAATGTAACAACTTTTTCAACCATATGCGTAATATATGATATTTTAGGGGTGTGTACTTTCTTTTGTACTTCAGTTTATATACGTATTTTTTTTATCGTGATGCGGTATGTATATAGAAATCCATACAAAGTAGATAGCTGGGCTGTATTCCACCCACATTTTTATCATCAGAAATGTGTTTTTCTGTAATACACGATCATTAACATTAAAACGGCAAATTCAAACTTGTACTGAAACTATTATACCAGGCATAATGAGTCTTCATTCCTGTACATTTTCTTTGGGAAATATGTTCACTTGTTTAAAAACTTCCGTCTTAAATGTCATTACGATGGCGCATTATTGTTTACCTGACGAGATAATCTGGTTTTGTAACAGTCATTAGCACATTTGCTTCTGTCCTTGACAATTGTATCGGTGACGACAACTGACGATGTGTCATTTTGGTGATTAATTTAACACTTTTCTGGCGAGGTAAAGTTTCGGAAGGATAAGCCCCGGTTCTCTGAACACCAATTAGCTCTCTATGCTAGAGCTAATAATAATGAACAAATCGAATATGATACATTTGGCGTGATTGTTGATGACACTGCTTTATATGTTATCATAGAAACGCTAACATGTAATTTCACGTCTTATGTTTAAAAATATATATAGTTATTTCATAGCACTGAATTTTATGATGTGTATTAATATTTACAGTCAATTAACTACGCTGGTATTTCTGTTTATGTCTCGTTTGCAATGTGATACAATGTTTTTTGAGTAGGCAGGGCGTTAGCAAACTTGGATGACCGGTTGACACGTTGAACAGTTCACTAGATGAAAAGGCGATATTTCCATCATTGGAAAGAACATCGGAAAACGTCCATTGCAAAATTTCCATGTGTGAAGTGAACGCAAATTCTGTATGATTTTCTTCCATAAATATTTACAACTGTAGAAATCTGTTGGCTGCTTTTTGACTGTTTCAATATTAAAAAGTGCCAAACCGCTTTTGTGAACACAATATATGCTTATTACGATTACGGCATTGTCCGAGTCTCAAGTCTTGCTTGTTTGTTGTTTAACACCGAATTCAGAAATATTAACAGAGTGGCAACAGAAAGTATATCGTGTTTATGAAAAGTTTTAGTTATATTAAAAAAATTAAATCATGTGGATTTATTCTTTGCTGACTAAGCGCAGGTACAGTTCTTTTTTCTATATAATATCACTTGAGACCTTTTTTAATTGGCAATCAAACATTTGATAAAATCAAGTGAGAGATATGAATCAAACTCACCCAACTATTTGGAAAATACAATGTACACTCATTTGTGTGTCAAACTATCAGTGCGACGTCTGCAGCATGACGAACCACTTTTGGACTACAGCCTTCTCTCATTTTTTTGTTCTCAAGTCAAGGCAGCGTACCCATTACACAGTCTACGAGACTTGCCAAAAGACGTTAAAAGATTAACTTGCTGTTACCCTGCCTGGCGCTCGGAATTAAAGGGGAAGTGTTCACGCAAAAAATCACTTTCTTTCCTATTTTAAACAAAACGGAATTTTAGAATAAGTTAGTATCTTGTTTTATGGTCTCTGACAACAATCAGCCTTTGCTGTTTCATTTGATAAGTTTCTGTAATACAGGATGGCTGATGCTGGATCAGGTAGTTTTGGGCAAGGGCGAAGGCCGGGGAAAAGACTGAAGAAAATATCACAAGCACTGGCTGAATGCTCAGTGGTAACTTGTTAGTGCACTGGTTGACTATTTCAAAAGTACAGCTCTCTTGTTGTCTGAAGCACTGTTCCTCACAAGACACTCTAATATTTTATGACTTGTAACTCTGCATGAAAATAAACACAATTTGCCCACAAAATGGATCTCAACACCAGGGATTTCTTGTAACACCGTTGGGGCAGGATACTCTCACCTTTCGCGAACACCTGCTATTATCACTATTTGATAGAGATTCATTAACACGTGCTCATGATTTAGTCAGAATCGTACCATCAACTGTTTTTTTACAGAGATTTCATATGAATATGGAAAGGGTTTTGTTGCATTTATACTCTTCCATATTATTGTGGGACCTGAAAAATATAAAAATAATTTTAACATAGATTTGTCAAAATAATATGTACACTGACTAAATAATTGTAAAAGAAGGTGGTAACAATCTGCAGCAGTGTCAGGCATGTCACTGGGTGCCTGAATACAAATATCATCAGTTAACTGTGTACAAATTGTATCAGATCTAAACTTTTATATGTAATTCACAGTATACGTTCATTTGTCATCCACACTACACTTTTACAACAAAAGACAACAATATAGAATATAATAGATACACAAAATAGTTCAATACAGAAATTATTTGCATATAGTATTTACATTGTGTGATTATTCATTGTCAAAATATTATTTTGTACCTCATACTGTGAAGCACAGTGTGCCATGCTTCTGGTGTACATTGGACAGCGACTTTACACCATGATGGACTGGGGACCTGTACTTTCTGGGCATCGGTGTCTGGCATGACTTGGCTCGAAACTTCATATTTGAAAGATACAACATAGAAACATTAACAATTTTGTCATCAATATCTCACTATCACAAAATATAAAATGGTAACTTGATTTTTTTCATGTATAAATCTGCTATAAATTGTATATGTGTGTAAATTGCATTGAACATGAAATTTGAATATTTTGGGTGGTAGGTGGGCGATGATTCTGGATAGAGACTGGATATTTTGTCAGCTACAAACCAGCAAAACCAGATATCTTTTTGAATAAAAAATACATAAAGCCTAAATATAAAAAATAAACATGTTGCAACAATGTATTTTTGCGGACTTTTGCTTCAACAGTCTGAATCAAAATTATTGTACATGATTATTTAAAGATTAGGTACACACACAAACACACACACACAGAATTTCAATGAGTTTATATAATTTATAATTTGTTTTCCTGTGTTATTATAAAGTTTATTAATTACCGAAATGAGATGATTTGTGTTAATTCCAGACGGGAATGGCTGTAAAACTAAAACATTACGTAACACAACTTACTCCATCAACAGGAGTTTGCTGCATACTGCAACGATCAGCTGATCAGGAGTATCGACGTAACCATGGAGGAAGTGAACATGTGAACGAGACAACATCGCGGATATTCATGATGATCAAGTGAAACTATGTACAAATATCACCCTACCCCTGCTAAAATACATTTCTGAAATACTACTGTGGTTAGAACTAAAACAGCAAACTTACCTGATCGAGTTACTTCAACTTTACGGCGTGTGTTTACAAATACATCCCAGTCAGGGGCTTGATGAGAGTGCTGTCCCTTTAGCCCGTTTCCATATAAGGATCGTACACCATCCGCTTCCGATCAGTTTCAGCACAGGACCATATGTAACTAATAATAGTAACAAATACGGCCTTCGGCCTCGTCTATAATTTTTTGGCGAGTTTTTTTTATTGTTATTATTAGTTACATACGGTCCTGTGGTTTCAGAACCAGCAGGTATCTAAACTCTCACGGAAGACGACAGCAACTCAGCAAGAGCCAATATGCGCAACACAAATGAACGAATAAGCGCAATCCATACAACGGACCCTTCCAACAATAATCGCGAATCTTACAATATGTTATCAGTGCATTGTTGTCTTCTCAGTCGCGATTTTGGAAAACGAAATAATTTTAGAGTAATTGTGCTTAGCGTTGTATCTTGGACAGCTCGGCACCGAACAAAACAATAGCTAGGCTGCGCATCTGAGAAGATAGAACCACACACCTACATACACCACCTGAAACGCGTCTAATAAAGTCTTATGACGTCATTCCTTTATCAATTGGCACCAATGACGTCATATTGCAAGGGGCATAAGCCATGGTGTGTTTATTATGGAAATAGAACTCTCTGTAAATGTGAAAAATATAAACCGATTTTATGAATAAAATAAATTTGATACGTGTGATATTTTAATTGTTTTGCCTCTGAAACTACTAGGTAAATACTTTTCATGATGAAAAAGTACAAGAAAAATAGGTTTATTTTCGTGTGAAAGGGGGTAAAAACAAGAACTGGTCGGCTCGGAGTCAATACTAGCATACCGTGTCCGAGTGGGGTATTTATGCTAAACTGCGCTAAGGTATCTCAGTGAGCTTGCACTATAAATTAGGCATTAGTCCGGACTAGTACAAGCAAACACACACACACACACACACACATGCATCTTGAACGACGTTAAACCCCATTTCACCTCACCACATATAAATATTAGTGTCCACAGACGGGAACGCTGAAGTTACTAATGTTCACTTCACTTAATATTCCTACTTTGTTTATCACATTTGCAATTACTAATCCCCACATAGTTTTTCTTTAATGGATACCGTCATAATTTCACCACTGGCCTTGGTTCGATTTTGCCGGTGGTAGCCATTCAGAATGCAGAATTAACAAATATAATGGTAGAAAAGACGTCAGCCGTGGTCAGGCGAGTGAAACTTGACGTGTATGGTATTGACCGGACCCCAGAGGAACGTATGCGAATAAATTACTTATACCCCACTCCGTGCAATGAAAGACAAGCCAATGTTAAACATTTATCCTGCTTTAAATATTCCAGATTGGTTATGCAGTCATGTGTAATGGCTCTGACAACTTCACGAACATACCACCTTGACAATATCCATGCGTGTAGTGGTTTACACGAGCGGGCACACATGAATGAAAAATAGATTATTCTTCACATATCCCATGCGTGTAACGGGTGGTAGTAGGCTATTGATAGGTGATTGCGGGGAACAATATTTTATTGCCCATCTGTAAGGAAATAGAGCTGAAAATTGGCTTTTCTTATCGTGGAGTCCTGACACTTTCTTTCTTTTTTTTTAAATTTGTCTCTATGGAGTTCTTTTTACTTCGGGACATTCCTCAGATTTTTTAATTATGTATTGGCGTGAATGTTTTATATGCATTTGTTGTTTTCCTACATTTCAGATGCCTTTTTTTCAACGGTTCTCTTCATGAATGGTTCTACAAATGATGTCGTTAAAACACGATTGCTGAGGAATAACCACTACTTCAGTATAATTGTAAACGTCATTTCGTCACGCATCCATGCCTGAATCCAATTTGAGTAACTCATTTTACATCTATACAGATACCGCGGAACCGAAGATGCTTCATGAACAGCGAAGAAACCAATTAACGTGGACATACAGACCATACTGTCCCAATACAATTAAATACATCTATCTAGGGATATTACCAAATTCACACCAACCTTTTTGATGCTGAAGAACATAGTTGTTTCATTAACATTGTTTTTATCCTTAAATGAGTTAGCAGTATGCTCTGTCCTTCGGCACTTGCTTATTTACATGAACGCGAAAAGAGGTTGTTCTAAAATTTAAACTACATGCAGCACCCAAGTTCACACAGAAGACTATGCAGTTGGTTTCTTGACATGAATATCGCTTATATTTTAAGCGATTCAAAAGATTTGCCAGCATAAAATATTTTTTGAAAACATTTTAATTTTTTTCAGCATAAAATATTTTTTGAATTTTTTTTTATAATTGGACATACTACTCTTATGCACAATATAAAGCACAGTCCCTGTTGTTCGTATTCTTATAATAACCCTGTCTGGCCAGATTGAATACCAACAAGTCCATTATAACAACTAGCCATTATCATGATGGTCTCAATGTTATTCTGTATCACTGATTGGTTCGGGATGCTGTGTCCGTGGTTGTGACAGATCTTCCGCCGGATAAAGAGGATCATACTGCAGTGTGCCGCCCT
This sequence comes from Haliotis rufescens, assembly GCF_023055435.1. Lineage (NCBI taxonomy): Eukaryota > Metazoa > Mollusca > Gastropoda > Lepetellida > Haliotidae > Haliotis > Haliotis rufescens. The sequence goes on from NW_025964268.1 coordinate 581,663, forward strand.
GTGAGATCTGATGAACGACTGTCTAATCCAGAAATAATCTTGATCACGACCAAATAACCCAGATATTGTGCCAATATATGTGTGTTGTCAGTATTTGATTTATTCCCAAAAGGACTCTGTTTCCTATTTGGATGCATCGTCATCGGCGTTTGCATCCAAATTTGATTTCTCAAAACGTGATCTATGGGCTTGATCGCCTCTTTGTCAATGTACTCTTCTGGAAACAGTTCAACATATCAGACATTGTGAAGACCTTGAAGCAGGACCTGAAACGTTTATATCCAAATCAAAATCTATAACAAGTCCAGAATGTACTACACTATGCCTTTAATTTGGAGAACAAATTGGATGTAATAAGACAAATCTCTTGAAGTGCGTTCTCTTCCACTAAAATCCACTTAACTTTCCACAGCGACATTTCCTTTTCTACACCATCTATACCGAGACGTTGAGTGAAGGCGTGAGTGGATTTAACGCCGCTTTGAACAGTATTATATTTATGTCGCTTATAATGCGGGAGGACAGCCTTAAGTCAGAGCGAATCTGGTATTCGAAGCAAAGCCTAGAGGAATCTGGCACGCCAAAGTATTAACATACAACTGGGCCAAATGTGCATCAGAGCAAGGTAATTTGGCCAAGAAGTTTAGCTTAATCTTCAGGTATATCGATGATCTGATATGGTTCAATAACCATCAAGGGTCCGCCCGGAGGGCGGAAGGTCGGAGTTCAATCCCCGGCTGCGTCAAACCAAAAGACGTTTAAAGATGGTACTCGTTGTTACCCTGCCTGGCTCTCGACATTAAGGAGCTAAGACAAGAATAGGTCGGTTCATAAACGTAAGCTCATGATATAGTCGGAATAGAATTATCGATTCTGTTTTGGCAGAGATTTCTTATGAATATGGAAAGGGTTCTGTCGCTTTTATTAATTATGAATATGGAGGGTTTTGCTGCTTTTACACTGTATTCAAGCACCGAGTTGAATAGTGCTACAAAGTATGATGGAATTTGGAAAAAAGCTACAGACATATCTGTCTGTTTGAGTGGGTTTTTAAAGGTTAAATTGTTAAATTGCTTTCTTCTGAAGAACAGGTGTTTGTATGTATAATTTGACAACGAATGATTTTGACACTTATAACAGCCAACAGGTTTAGCTGTTAAATTGATGAATATAGAATCACCCTCTTGTGTACGCTCCTCCTGTCAATCTCGCCGATGTGGAGAAAGCATAAAGCATAGAGAGCTCTAAATCTGTCCCTCCAGTCAGACAGGCTCCTTGTCAAAATGTCAGTACGGCAAGGACTCACGTCAGCCCAGTAGTTTGGCGCAATGAAGAGGTTCCGACAATGTCTGTGAAGCTAATGTCAGAGCATGAAGCTGACAGCTAATGCGGCTGTTTGAAAAATCTGTATCTACCGGTTGTGAGGTTTATTGTATGATTGAAAAGGATGAAAGTATGAAGTAAATGACATTTGAGATGTGTATTGATCATTAATAACAACAGTTATACAATAGAATTAGTTTCCTTATATAACAACATCCTTGGAAGTGTAATTGGGTTCTGAGTGGAACAAACCATTGACATTCTGCTATTCTGCTCAACAAAGCACAATGTTGACACCAGGGTGTTTAATAAATAGCGAACGTGCCCTGAGCTACCAAGGTGACAAAGTGAGAAGGATGTGGCAAGGTGAGGAGGGCGTGTCAGGGTGAGAAGAGTGTGACAAGGTGAGGAGAGCATGTCAGGATGAGAAGAGCGTGACATGGTAAGGAGAGCGTGTCAGGAAGAGAAGAGTGTGACAAGGTGAGAAGAGCGTGTCAGGATGGGTGCAGTGGGATTGAAATGTGTATCGGTCCCAAAGGCGGCTGTGGTGGACGTTGAAGTGGCGTACAACAGAAGACTGCGATTCCCCTCTATGGATACGTCCTATGGCGATGATCCGTTCGACAGCTCTGAGACTGCATTTTCGAACTTTAAAGTGTTGGAATATGAGAATTTGAGAAGAATGTGAGTGTGAGCAGAGCGTGAAACCTAGTGAGTGTGAGTGAGTTGGGTTTAACGCCGCTTTATTAACATTATTCCAGTTATATCACGGCGTGTCAGCTTAATGTTGGAGGAAAGCCCGAAGTGATGCAGATCTCAGACGTTTACCACTTCGCTGAAACCCACGAGCACGGGTAGGGTGCTGACAAACCTAGAAACATAATCGGGGCGAACAGGGATTCAAACCCACAATCATAGGTTGCCGTCGTGCCAAAGGGACCCAACTCTGCACAGCGAATCGCCTGCGCCTTAGACGACTGGGCCACCCGTGCCCCCCGCGAAACCTAGAAGAATGAAAAGTTTTAACGACAAGTACCTTTGTTAATTTCGCGTTGTAGTGGTGAGCTCACAGCATATCTATGGAAGGCAAAAAAGAGGTGAACACATATGAATTGATCACTGAAAATCACTGATGACTCCAGGTGCCGAATCTTTGTTTGGAGTATATGTCTACTGGTCTTAAATACGTCGGGAAACATCCAATACGATTATACAGAATATAGCCATTGTGTCTATTCTAAAGTAGAAATTGTAAATATGAGTTTCATGGCAATAGTTTTGTATTGCAGTGTTAATGTGATGCAGTGCTTCTGTAGGATAACCTATTACAGTGTTACATTCACACTGTCCTCTTTTATCATATCTGGATAATAGCAGACTGGTCACAAAATGTACATTAAGTGTATTTGCTAGCCCCTTGATATGGGTCAGAAGGGATGGCCATGGCATGCATACAACGTTAACTTGTAGAGCTTGCCAATTTTCATTCCAATGTTCCAACTTCCACGGTGAATATATCTGAGGGCTATTGTATTGGCCTTCTTGCACTGTTTGTTCAAAGAATGTGGAATGAAGATTTCTTTTTTTTCCTTGGCGGTAAATGGAAATGTGCAACGTTAGTGTCTAAACTTGAAATAAACGTGGACATATTCTTTTAATCACACTTTATGAAAGCACACTCGTGGATGTTATAAATAGATGCAGTAACTATAGGCATCTCGTGTAATTAGATCCTGCATTTCTTTGAGCCATGTTGCATTTAATGTTCCTGGTTAAGATGTTATGAGATGTTCTGGTATAAGTTATCAGAGCATTTAGGATGAAGTGCTCGCTGCTGTTGCTTCGGCATTCAAATAGAAATAATGAAATGTGTGCCCTATGGTTACGTTACAATATACAAAAATGTGAAAATAAATGTTAAAACCAAAATGTTTGAAAGAAAACGTGTTGTAAAGTAGAATGAAAGTCGAAAATAAAACACAATATCAGATATGAAGATATAATGACCATGATATAGTTATTTTAGTTTCTTTCATTATGGAATGTGAGCAGTATCTATTTTACCACTTTCATCTTTGGTCAGCAAAGATCACCAGCATCCACGCCTGTCCTAACAGGGACCAAAAATGAGGATGGGGTCATCACCTGCAGATGCTACCTGGCTGACAGTAAATGATAGTGCCCCATAGTGGGTCGTTGGTCATGCTGTCAATTACCGATTTATTTCGTCCGTCCAGACTCAATTATCGACCAGTCGGCGCGATGTAGATGCTGGACTATTACTGAATTGTTGCATTAAACAATAGTCACTCTTACTTTTCACTGTACCAGGCTAATACATCTTCACTTCATAATGTGTCCAAACTTCCCCTACACACACAGGCAAAATATATACAACCTACAATGTCTTTCTGTTGACCAGTTTTCCAACTAAAAACTCAATATCCTGATAGAAAATATAACTTGTGTCTGTCGTTAATTATATCTGTTTCATTCTAAACACAAGCGACAAAACCCTTTCACAGATGAGGCGATCTCACTGGTCTACTCCTGGTTCAGTTGGGTAAATCAGTGGAAGGCAATTCGCTATTTGATGGTTAATGAACGATATCAGATCATCGATAGACCTGAAGCTTAGGCTTAACTTTTTGCTAAATTACCATGTGTTTCGCAAATCTGAGCAGAAATTCCTTTTCATAAAAAAGCTATGCATAATGAAACGGATCAGCATGAAGGGTAGCACAATTGGTGCCCAATATGATGTCTACTTCGATGATGTCTTACCCCCACATTTTACAAAGATGGTATCATTGAGGAAATCCAGCAGTTCACAGATTGTTTTCTCAGTAAACTTCAGATGGCATTTGCTTTCATTATTGACAAATTGTCCTGAATCTTTTAAGATATGTAACTGTTTGTATGGTCACTTTTATTTGTAACTTTATGTAACAAATGCACCCATGGATCAAGGAATTACGTTCATGTGGGACAGTGATGTTCAAAGTTAAAAAATCAAATGTTTTGGCAGAATTGAACCTGGTTCTTCTCGAAGATTATAAAAACAAATCCCTTGAGTTTTTGCGAATACGTCATGGTATTAATTCCACTTGTTTCAACTACTATCTGTGAATATACAGAGAGTCCACTTTGATTATATAAAGGATTGTGGTTAATCTTTGAGACGGGGAATAGAGGTACATGTACAGTTGCTGGACCCAGCAATATATCTCTCGTTGTATGGCTTTTTTCTTCATTCATGTACGCAAAAACCACATATGCATAAATACTAAAACATGTTTAATTGTAGTCGAATCTGTACGTTAAGAAAATGTGTAAGGCAATGTTATAATCCCACACTTGAAAATCAAGCTGCATCATCGATCCATATAACTCACATATATTTTCTCATGTTGTCATATTCCATTAATACGATGTAATGGATTTACACTTCATATTCCGCCTTTTATTACCCCTTTTAACGATGGTAATCGCATATCGAAGGGCTCTGGACAGATCCCTTCAGTTTCCAGGTCACTTGGAGATGAGAGCGTGTTTGGGAAGCAGTTAATGATTTGAGGAACCTCTCGGAGAGGGTTTCTGTGAGCTTCACCACTCTCATCCAACAATGCTAATGGAATTAAGGTCGGCGGAAGATTAAACTATTTGTTTACTCAACGATCGGCTTTTGTGTACAGAATGGCTTGACAGCGATAAGAGTGTCGGGGCAATAGAGGCTACTGAAAAGAGAAATTGGTTTGCAAAGGATTGCATCTAATTTATTGTTTGTCAGTTCCACGCTAATTGCTTTGTTGTGGGTTTATAGAGTAAAGTGCACTGGTACTATAACGGCAATGATGGTTATGGAAATACGATGTATTCAGTGATCTCACAGTCGTATCGCACTTTCACTGCAATAATGTAGCTATTGAGTTCCGATGATTTATAGAACATTGTGATGGATCACGAAGTTAAATGATGCTATCGTGGTGAGTGATCACGGAGTTGAATGATTAGAACGTGAAGGGTGAACACTGACACTGAGTTGAATGATGATGTCGTGGTGGGTGAACACGGTGTTGGATGATGATATCGTGGCGGGTGATCAAGGAGATGAATGATGAGAACGTGGGTCGTGAACATGGTGTGAAATGATGAGAACGTGGTTCGTGAACATGGTGTGAAATGATGAGAACGAGGGTCGTGAACATGGTGTGGAATGATGAGAACGTGGGTCGTGAACATGGTGTGAAATGATCAGAACGTGGTTCGTGAACATGGTGTGAAATGATGAGAACGTGGTTCGTGAACATGGTGTGAAATGATGAGAACGTGGGTCGTGAACATGGTGTGAAATGATGAGAACGTGGTTCGTGAACATGGTGTGAAATGATGAGAACGTGGTTCGTGAACATGGTGTGAAATGATGAGAACGTGGGTCGTGAACATGGTGTGGAATGATGAGAACGTGGGTCGTGAACATGGTGTAAAATGAAGAGAACGTGGTTCGTGAACATGGTGTTGAATGGCTATATCGTAGAGGCCGATCGTGTAGTTGAGTGATGAAAACGTGGTTCGTGAACATGGTGTTGAATGGCTATATCGTTGCAGACGATCATGGAGTTGTGTGATGAGAACGTGGTTCGTGGACATGGAGTTGAGTGAAGAGAACGTGGTTCGTGAACATGGTGTTGAATGGCTATATCGTAGAGGCCGATCGTGGAGTTGTGTGATGAGACCGTGGTTCGTGAACATGGTGTTAAATGGCTATATCGTGGCGGCCGATCATGGAGTTGTGTGATGAGAACGTGGTTCGTGAACATGGTGTTAAATGATGAGAACGTGGTTCGTGAACATGGTGTTGAATGGCTATTTCGTGGCGGCCGATCATGGGGTTGAATGAAAATATCTTTGTTGACGAAGACGGAGTTGAATGGTGAGGTTATGGAGGTTAAGGCCGGGTCGGTTGCTCCCCTGGGAGCAATGTATGAAGCTGGCTCCATGTGAAGTGATGACAATATCGACTTGACACTGGCTCAACGAACAATGACAATGTCCGAGAAAATATCATTTCTCTGACACGATACAAATAACTAGGCACAAAAACAGCTGGATACATCCGACCCTACCATATTCTGAGGAGAATCGTACAGAAATAAGTCATGTTAACATATTATTGCAGTGAAGGACAATGAATCCATTTTGGGAATGAAATTAATATCAGAACATGTCACGATTTTGCCCTTTGGGGTAAATAAAATGGGTTTTGATATTTTGATATTTACGAGTTTACGGAGAAAAGAAAATCATTACTTTCTCACCCTGACTTTTTGACAAATAATAGAGACCAATATGTGCACACTCTCAATCGTCTATTGTACGGACATATGAACCTTCAGGCAACCGCATGATAAGTATTCTTCAGTCATTTCAAGTTATAAGTAAAAGCAACCAATAAGTTTTCCTCTATTTGATCGCAGTTGGGGTGGAGTGGTGTCATAGTCAACTATGTGAGGAAAACCTTATTATATGTATATGTACATATGTGTTGTGAATAACAACTTGTTCAGCTCCTCCTATTTATCAGAGAAAATAACTGTATGTCTGATACCGTGTGTACTGTCTATAACAAACGTCACATACATCCCCAGTATTACCTGTCCCTTTTTCAGAAAAAGCAGATACTTCAGAAGAGCCTCTGACAAGTTTTATTTTTGATAATACTCATATCTATCTGGATCAGCAGCCATCATTTCAATCTCGTTCACGTTTTGATTGGTATAATTGGTTGTAATAGGTTCTGTACAAATTGTTTAGTGTTCCAAATACTTTGCCGAAAAATAATTCACCCTCGTCAACTTTCGGAGAAAAGTAATACATCTCCCGCAAATTGCTTCATGGAGCCCTCGGGTTAAAAAATATATCGCACGGTCGGTTAAAACTTTTTTTTAAATGAGGGGTGGGAAAATATTACAGTAACTGGTTAGTTGCTTTTTGTCCGATTTATTGCTGTTGTCCAGGACAAAATTGCAATTGTCTCTTTTTCGGTCGGCTATGCTGTACCTAATTTTTTAAGCTTTTTTTCATAATCTATTTGTTAGAGATAAGAGGGGTCCCAATTGGATACAATGGGCATAAAAAAATATTTACGACTTGTAGGAGAATTACAGCCAGTCGAGTAATGAGAAAAAACGAATATTCCAAGTACGATTTGTCTCTGCTGATCTGTGGGGTTCTCCATGGATGACATCAATGATACATTGACGTAATCTGTTGCTCATACATCGAGATGTTCATCATGGGCAGAACAAGTCATGGCCGTCCAAGGTTATACGTGAAAACTAGCAAAGCATATGCCATGTTCCGTTGCGCTAACCGTGCAGGTCATACATTATCTGGGTAGCACCATACACAGGCTTCCAATGGTAGAGCTAGATCAATAGATCATTCTTTCTTTGTCACATAATACCATTTTCAAATTTCAAACTCCCTCCTCCCCTGAATCCCGAATACCATCTCATTTTTTACTCCGAGTATCATTTGCTCACCCCTTAATCCCAAATACTACTTTACACAAATCTAAAAACCATTAAGGAAATATGCGATTTGAAATTATATTACTGAAATAATTATAATATATATAGGAAACTTTTACGTACACCGTTAATGTTTTTTAAATGTTGAATACGATTATATCTAAGTCCCAGGTACCACAGTGCGTGTCCCGAATATGCTCTAAATCGACCTTCGAATCCTGGGGTTTGCAGCCTCATAATAGAACAAACATCCGCTAAAAGCAGAAAACATATTTCTCAAACGTTTTACTTTATTTATAAGCAGCAGTATCTCTGCACTTGTACATGACAGACGTAATGAAAAATGAACGTATCGGGTTTTTTAAAAACAGTAAATGCCCTATCGTGTCACTGGATTGTCTGGTCAATTAAACGATTGTCTAGTTTGGTTAGATGAGCGTATATCCTGACCCTACGGCCCCCTTTATTCAGGGTCCGATTTATTAAAACCTGCAAAGATTACAAGAACAAATGTCACGTTTCTTGTTTTCTTTGGCTTTTGTGCCGATGTGAGTGGCTCAAGACAGATCTTGATGAGCTTGATTGAAAGCAAATTTGTACGTCGTTTTCTTTCTGCATAAAGTGAAAGGTATGTAGTGGTTTTTAAGTAACATGGCGCAAACTTGAAAAAGATGTCATTACGAATGTACTGATTTGAAAAACATATTTGCATTTTTTGCGATGGTAACTTATTTTGTTTCAGAAACTTCACATATTCTTAAAAGACGTTATGTTTTATTCGTTTTATTGGTATATTAGTTTGGATAATGACATTAATGTTGTACATCTGTTTAATTGCACATAGGCGATGCATCAATTGGACATTTGTTTGGATAGAGGAGTGAGTGAAACAGTACGGCGTATTCGCTTGATAAGGGGCGAAAGCCCGAAGGTATGCAGGTTTACACGTTTACCAATTTGCTGAAACACACGAGCATGTATATGTGGCTGGCAACCAAGGATTTAGTCAAGCAAGTCAGTCGTCTGATGATGTCACATGGGATACGTCGCCATTCTCCTTGGAGGGCCTGAGTCAGTTCTTGTCGGCTGGCTGGAGGATGTGGTCGCTGTCGAACACGAAGATCCATGACATCTCAGGGGTGTTCTATTGTGGACTTGTCTGGGGAACGTTTCAGAACACGGCAACACATTGACTTGTTGGCTGCAAGGAAGTTCTGTAGGATTCGGGCTGTATGGGGTCTGGCGTTGTCATGTCACGTGGCAGCAGTTGTAGAATTGGTAGAAGACAATCGGATGAAGAATGTTATACGTGTAACGCTGAGTTGTCCAATTTCCTTTATGGATGACTAGTGATGTTCTCTCCTGGCCACACATTCCTCCCCATACTATACGGAACGACCTCCTGAACGCAAAATACAGCCGTTCGTTCTCCCCTTCGGCGGTCCTCCGTCAGCTCTGAACAAACAGAACCGGCTTTCATCAGTGAAGACGACCCTCTGCCAGCCACGTTGCTACCAACGAGGTACTGGCCGGGCCGATCTCAATCTCTGAAGACGATGTTGCGCTGTTAATAACTGTTCTCAGTAAGGTCAGTAAGCCCTACTTCTTTCAGCCCAGAGTCGCCTGGTGACTGTCTGTCGACTAATCATGTGCCCTAAGGCATTCGACGCTGATGACGTCACTATCAAGCATCGATTTCGGAGATGGCAAATGTGCAAGAACCGGTCTTCATTGGGCGTAGTTACCCTAGGTCTGTCTGTTCTTGGCCTTTCTGATGTCTGCCCGGTCTGTCTGTAACGTTCCATCAGGTTAGTTACAGCAAAACGGGAGCAACCAAAAGTTGGCAATGTGGGTATGGGTGGCTCCCATCTGTATCACATCCAGGGCCCCACTCGCCTTGTTCGGGTGTCAGTCGGGGCATTTCTATGGTGTTTTTTTCATCAATGTGAGTGTCTGACTTGCCGTCCGTATCATTTATATACCCTTATTGCACGTGTAGTTTCGGCTGTCCAAGCGGCACGTATTTTTCACTTTTTTGCATTATTTAAAAAAATCGTGCTGTGGACGTGTATCACTTTCTGCACACATCATTGATGTGTTTGGACGATGTGTTTTGAACTGACTTAGGTCACTGACACCAGCAGTAAGTAAGTCACTACATTATAAAAATCGCCCCATAATAACTTACTAGCGAAACTAAGTTTCGACCTGACCGCTCAGTAGCAATACGATCAGGAAACGGTCTAACAAATCCTGGCGGTAGCGGCACTTATTGTTGTTGCTTAAAGCGTTTAAGAGGTCGCCTTCTTCCATATCAATGTTCACTGACCTGTCCCTATTTGGAACATGTGTATGAGTTTTAGTACTGATATAATTTCTGTTTTTGTTTTGAGAAGATCAGTCAAACTGTTTATATGACCGTGTCTGAGGCGTGAGATAGCTACTTCAACTGTCCTTTCTTTTGAGGATTGTTTGGCCTTGGGTTGAATTTTGTATAGCCATCTGCAGATCTTGTTTCCTTCTCATTGGGCTTGACATTTTTGAGCCAGGGAGGCTTTGCTTTTGCTTTTTATCTCTTGTTTGCTGATGGGAATAGGCTGTATATATGTTTTGTCTTGAGCCAGCTTCGCCAGTGTGTCTGCGTTTTCATTTCCATGAATTTCTATATGAGACGGCATCCAACACAGCTCCACCTGTTGCCCTTAGTCCGATAATTTTGTATATTCTTATAGAATATTATTGACTGTGTGTGTTCTCGAGTTTAAGTTGCTGCCATTGACAGCTTGCAGTGCACTTAGCGAGTCTGATCGGATGACTGTCTTTGCTTCCGGTAGTTCCGGTATCGGTTTTAGTGCATGTTGAATTGCCTCCGATTCAGAAGTGAATGCTGACTGACTGTCTTTGCTTCCGGTAGTTCCGGTATCGGTTTTAGTGCATGTTGAATTGCCTCCGATTCAGAAGTGAATGCTGACTGACCGTCAGGCAGGCAGACCGAATGTGCTTTGGGTTTGGATCTCTGGATGTGAAACAGGTAACTAGTAGTGTCGTTGATAGGATTCTTGGATCCATCAGTGTACACTTTAGTGATAGCTACTGATCGTAGTAAGGTTGGCTTTTCTTTTTTAGTGAATTCTGAAGTTAAAGCAGTGTCAATTTGGGCGTCCAGGAGGGTGTAACCCGTTGTAGTGGCTTTCTGGTGGCTGAAAGTCATCACAATTGTGACTTCGGATGTGTTCACGTACTAATATCCCAGATGGCTTCAGTGAGGGATTTTTCCGAGCTGGGACTTCATATCGGGTGTTTTGTCTTGCCTTATCTTTTTCACCAAAGGGGTTGATGTTCATTCCCAGAACGAAAATATTGCCTGCTCTCTTCTTAGTTTCAATGGGAATCCTCCTGATTCTACTTGTAGTGCTTCTTGTGAAGTAACCGTTGCTGCACCTGAAGACCTGGGTGAAAGGCCTTCCAGTCATGATCTATTTTTTATCTGATTAGTGATTTGTAGAGGTCCATCTGAGTGTCCCTCAATACGTTCGGGGCATTTTGTACAATTTTGGTGTGAAGTCCGTCATGTCATACCATGTCGAAGTCTTTGCTAAAGTCCAGAAATACTTCTGCTAGATATTGTCTGTTTGATTGAGATTTTGTATTGTACACCAGATGCTTGCTTTGTGGATGTTTTGGTATCTGAGGCATGAGCATTTTTTTCCTGTTCAGATTCTGTGCTGCAATTTTTCTGGCTGCTGACAGAAGAGAAGTGCTCAGTTTGAATGGTGGCCTTTTCTATGACAGTATGGGCTTTGGCTAGCTTGGGATTTAATGTAGGTTTACGCTTGCCCCTAACTGCGTGTATTTTGTTCCGGGCTGTTTTAGCAATTGTTTGGTTTCATTTACAGCTTTTCAGGTCGGACATGACTCCTTTTTAGAATCCCCTATTAGGTGTCTTACTTTTGTCCTGCCTGCTCTGACTTTAGTGAAGGCTGACTTATCCCTTTTCGTTCTATTTAGGGCCATCTTTCCCACTCTCCTAGATTTTGCTATTTCCTTGATACACCATGCTACCGGAGATTTTGCCGGATTTGAAGGCTTTTTTTTAAATTGATTTTTCAGCTGCGGCAATAATTGCTGGGGTGAGATTTGGGCATACAAGACCATGGTATTCCGAGACAATTTCTGCGGATTTGAATTATGTACATTCCTCCCTGAATTGGGACCAGTCAGCTTTGGCATAGTCCCATCTGGGCTGAGGATTGGGCTGTTCCTCTAGTTATGGTTGACTACCTACATGTACATGTGTATGTAGGTGAGAATAGGAAGGTGGTCACTTCCCCAAGTGTCATCATGGACTTGCCATTGGCTATGTAAGGCAAGATTCTTAGTGGCAATTGTGACATCACGGTACACTTGATAACGCGAAAGCTTTTCAACAGGTCTGGCGGACGTCGGTGAAAACAATCTCCCCCTGCTAGCCCGGAGAACGCTATAGCCTGGTGAGCTAACAAGGTTGTGCTTCCAAAAATAAGGAAAACACGAGTAGCAAATTTACTACTAAACCACTATGGGAGATGTAGGCACCAAAATAAACAGCTGGAAATACGCTATCCAAAGGCACCAATAAACATTTACAACCAGATATGTGCAATGTGTGAGGTGGCACAAATGATCATAAATACTTGAGAAATATCTACAAAGTCTTGATAATCCCACTACTGCGTGAAAATCAAAGTTACTAAACACTTTCAATACTTTTAATACATGAATAAGCTTGCATACATGTATGAGATATTATTTATCAAATCAATAGATGATAAAATTACGAGATTAGACTGCTAGAGAATATAATTTATGGGCAACAAATACTCTAACTACACCCTTATGAACAAAAAGACACCGAGCTGGGAAGGACGGTTGTGAACTGTGCCGACCGCCAGACAATTACGAGTAGGTGAAGCGCTACAGTCAGTAGACCGTGACGAGCTTCGTGTAACGACCCGGTGACAGTTATTAGGGTGCATGAGTATATAAACCAAGAACGTTTGAACTGAAGACCATGTTTTCTAACCAGATTGATAAAATGAGTATCCCTAAAAATCCTTTTCAATTTATATTGGGACACAACAAATTGATTTTTTGTTTGTCAAACAATTCTGTTTTAATTTTTAAACAAAATTTCAAAATTAAAAGAGAAATTTTGAGATTAGGCACGTACGTGTATTAAGATTCAGGTTCTAGATAAAGAGAAATTAGTCACATCCTTTGATTATATCTACAAGAATATCTAGTCAGAAGCTTTTCTAATTCACAGTATCTAACAACAGAGTAACATGCATATCATATGTCGTTAAACTTTAACTTGAATTAAATAATTGCAATCGTATTCAGTACAGCGTACCATATGTTATAACCATATTTTATCCTTAGGTCATTTTACAGATGTAGCCAATATGCTACTACACCGCCACCTTCCTGAAAATATCTATAAAATAACACGGAGTGGGCCAAGGCCGTGTGGCTCCCGTTATCATCAATCCCAACGTCGTGAACAACAGTTGTGTCATATTGTGTCATAAATAGTACACATGACCCTTAATTCCTCAGATGCTGTCATCTTATTAACTTGATATGGGTCTCAGACATTCTCCGAATCCCTTACATTCGATGCACTCCTAAGAATGTCAAAGAGGCAATACCGCCATTCAGATCTGCATGTGTCTTTGTCGCCTTGACTTTCAATGAAGATGTCTCACTCAATATCAGGAACGATTTTCAGCTCTCTGTAGAGGCTCCGCCAATGACAAGATTAGTGACAGGGATGTTTTTCGGCTCTTGAAAACATTGACATGGTATTTAGATAACTCGCAGATAAAGAACATGCACACAAACATCTGTCAATGAAATCCCTAACGCATCAATTCAGTGATCTACGGATTCGTACTGTGATATGAGAATCATGTTGTTGAGATCCCAAAGGACAATATAAGAGCAACTCCTTATTCAAACTTGCATTACTTCTGGCTTTCCTCCCACATTACACGCCGTGATATAAAAGGAATACTGGTCAAAAAGATGTTAAGCCCAGCTCACTCACTCAGTGAAGAACAAGACAGATAACATATTCGTCGGATTTCCGTGTGTGTGTGCCTGCTTGAACTAGTCCGATTTAATGCCGATTTCATAATGCTAACCCATTGAGATACCATCCCGCAGTTTAGCATAAATACCCACTCAGACACACTAGACAGTCCTAGACAGTCCTTTTTTTATTCCCATATTTTAACGTCTTTTGGTATGACGTGCCCGGAGATCGAACCACGGACCTTCCGCTCTCTGGGTGGACGCTCTACCACTAGGCCACGGATGCGGTCCTATGTTATCGTTCACTTTAGCAGATACAATGACTAAAACAATTCAGGCCTTTCTTTTTTCACGCTTATTTCACCAAGCTCTTGACAGTACATCTCATAGCGAGTATGCCACACGCTGACGTGACCTAGTTTCATTTAGGGAAACCTCGGTTCTCTATGCGCTGCTGTATACGTTGTTAGTTCGTTTGTTGTTTAACGCCGCACTCAGCAATATTCCAGCTATAACGTAGACATGTATATAGTTGAAGTGCATGAGTGTTCAGCCTTCATCCACTAACATAAGCTGGCAGCACAACCTGAAATTCAAAAATGAATTATTTAAGGTGATCTTTCTGTCGTCGTGATCTCACCTCACCGGGTTTGAGGGAGTCACCCTTGTATCATTAGCGCTTTGCGAATTAAATTCAGGAATTGAAGCTGACATTTCATCTCTTCGGGAACATCATATGAAATCTTCAACAAAATACTCCGAAAGTATCGATAATTCTAAAATATTGACATGTTAATAGTAAATGCACTTCATTTCATTATTTTCCAAATATACTTGAATATTATTCTGTTCAATGGACAGTTGATTTAGTTTGAACGGCCATATCCTGCATCACTTAAGTATTAACTGAGCGACAAGGTGAAAGTCTCTGTACACAAACTTTCATGTACTCTGATACCCAGACAAGATTTCTCCTATGTCAAAAACGCAGCGACTACATGCCTACACGAATGATAAATTTGCAAATCTTTAAATTCTGGAAAGTTCGTCGAAAGTAAAAGATTCCGAGAATGTTTAAGATTGATAGTCAGAGCAAATCGACGACAGCTTCTGTAGCTGAGGAATGAAGTCCGTTTTGTACAGTGTTCCAGTTAAATCACGGCGTGTCAGCTTAATTTAGGAGGAATGCCCGAACAAAAGGAACCATGGTTTAAATAGATGTTAATTATAATGGCAATATGTACCTTAAATTATACATTGTACATTTACTCTGTGGCAGAAATATGGACGAATCATGATCCATACCCCGAAGGACACCAAGCAAGGAGAAAACTACAAGAGTAAGCGAAATGATTTAACCACCACACGGGCTTAATTCGGATCCCAATAATGATATTCCAATTCCTCTTGTCATCGAATGCCTACCAAACAGGCAATTATTGGGTCCCTGCTGTGTGATCTAGACAACTAGAGGGCCCACAGTAAGAACCACTGGCAGCTTAGTGATCAGTGAATGGAGGTATCAAGTGTTTAACTTTCTATCACCTACGCTCGACGTGGGTCTCCATAGGTGAAATGGGGTTTAACGTCGCGTCCAAGATTATTGCACTTATATAGCGACGTGCATGCACGTGTGTGTGTGTGTGTGTGTGTGTGTGTGTGTGTGTGTGTGTGTGTGTGTGTGTGTGTGTGTGTCTATGTGTGTGTTTGTGTGTGTGTGTGGCTGCTTGTACTCGTCCGGACTGATGCCGATTTATAGTGCTAACCCACTGAGATACCATGCCGCAGTTTAACATGAATACCCCACTCTGACACAGTATACTGACTCCGATCCGACCAGTCCTTTTTTAATCCCCTTAGTGCCGAGCGCTAGACAAGGTAACAACAAGTACCCTCATTTAACGTCTTTTGGTATGACGCGGCCGGGGATCGAACACCGGACCTTCCGCTCTCTGGGCGGACACTCTACCACTAGACCACGGAGGCGTCCTCACTATACTGTAGGTAAACTCATACCGGATTGTGACAGGTACATTTAATGCCAGTCAGTCAATTCCAAAAGTATCTAATTTATCGCCGATCCATAGTTCGCGGAGAGAGGATTTAAACGTTTTACGCCTAATACTTTTTTTGTTTTGCAAAGTGTGTGAATGGCTGTGCTACAGGTAGGGCGGGTTATGCTAACCCTTTTCGTGAACACCTGGTGTCATCACTGATTTTCAGTGGTCCATTCACATGATTTTTACAGCTATTTTGCAATTTACGCCAAATGGAATCTGTGTCGATGGATAATCAAAACACATTATTTTCTTGCATTGACGCTGTGTATTTAGTTAGATGCAGTGTGTGAAATGTAAGCATATATAATTCCTCTTAATACTTGACAACCTTTTAGTCAGAACAATAACTTATGTAATTATCAAAACAAAGGCTTTATTCAGAAGAATAAGTAATTGGTGTATGGACTGACGTACACACATTGTGCCTTTGTTGCAATTTTATTATTAGATATAAAAAATGCTTGCAACATGTCATCTATATGTTCGATTGAAAAAGAAGTTCAACTAAAAGGATTTATACGCACATCTATATATATTTTAAGAAATATCAAATTTTGGTGTCTTTTTTAAACATATAATGTCTTTATAGTGATATTTTCAATTATCCGTTTCAGAATTCCAAGGAAAACTGTATTGCCGACATAGTTTATATGTTATTTGAAACAGCGTACGAACAGCATCAAAACATACAATTGCGAACATCGGTGTCAACATGGCTCAATAAGCAATGGGTGCTAATAATTTATTGAACTAACTTGAAACCATCCCACGTGTTCTTTCACGAATTTCGAAATTTGTCTATAAAGATTTTAATCACAATTACGAGGCCTGTGAAATTCTGCCATTAGCGCCTTCCATCACCATGCCTGGCGTGAAGTAATCTTCCTTATCAAAGTTATGACCATCCCTTTTGTTCAAATAATAAAACGTGGCCGACCAAATGGATGTTAATGCTGATAAATTCAATTTAGTAGTTCAAGACCATTCAGAAACATCAAACAGCCGTGTCACGTGGGATGTTTTTATTTGTATACTTCCCTGAATTAATTCTCAATCATAAAAAACTTTGTGAAAAACATGTTTTTGGCGGAGTCATTTCCAAATGGACTTGTTACAACTATTCGTGCTGAAAACGTTTCTTTGAACGTTGGCTCTTGAATACAAGTCCACTCGATTGATAGTGTGAATGTTAAAACCTTAAAACTTGAGAATGTGTATGTTCCAATAGAATTAAAGTATTCATTAAATATTTCCTCCCGTGAGGGGTCACGGGTGGCCCAGTTGTCTAAGGCGCCGTAATTCGCTGCGCGCCAGAAACCTTAGATCGCGAGTTCGAATCCCGGTTCGCCCGGGTTATTGGTGTGTCAGCGTCATACGCTTGGTCGTGGGTTTCATTAAGTTATACACGTCTAAGACCTGCATCACTTGGGGCATTCCTCCAAGATCAAGCTGGCACGCCTGTAATACTGTTCGACTCTAACCTCATCTCACTCACTCTCTCCTTATGTGAGAGGATCAGTGTTGATGTCATGTTACAAAGATATATATATTGTTGTCTAACGCCGCACTCAGCAATATTCCAGCTATATGACGGCGGTCTGTAAATAATCGAATCTGGACCGGACAATCCAGTGACTGACATCATGCGCATCGATCCACGCAATTTGGATACGTATCAACTAGGACAGCGAGCCTCTTACGACAAGCATAGTCACCTATATTTAAATAAAATGCGACAAAACGTGTTTAATTGACACATTTCGACCAATATCATCATAAGAATGTGCTTATGACTCTCTATAGTGATGAAAGACTAGGACGAGAGCATCTTGCCCCACAGGTGGCACGTCCAAAGGCGAGTCAACTTTCCACCTGCACAAACACGGACACATATGATACAAGTCAAAATAAGAACTTTCATCGCAAATCAGCTTTATTATTTATGCGTCAAATTTGAAAATATACACCACATGCATACACGTTTGAAAGCTCTACTAATGCCTTAAATGTTGTAGCCTCGAAGCTTGGGGCAACGACTAGCAGAGCTGCCAAAACCTTCATTCGTCATGTCGAAGGCCCGGGTTCAATTTGTATGATGGTTAAATAGTGTGAAGACCCTCCTTTTTGTCCTGGTCTACCCTGCCCTGATGTTGCAGACAACCTGCTGTGAACAACTTAAAACCAGGCACACTGTGCAAATCACTAACTCTTGTTCCTAGTGCACCTGAATCAGGGGAAGCCTTACTGTTGTCAATTCAACATTGCATCTGACGGAAACCATTCTTGGTGGTATTGTAAACTCCTGGAACATTCTGACAGAGCCTTTGCAAAATAGTTTTATTATCTC